>NC_054477.1:123037855-123361132 GCF_017639515.1 Carcharodon carcharias
AAGTGTTCCAGCTGCAGCTACTGGCTAACCACATTTTGACTGGACTGCGGTGGATTCAGTTTTGAGCATGCCGCGATCTGAGATTTGTCCTTGACAGCATGTCATGGGGTGGTCGCACTGCAGTAAAACTGAACAGCAGAAGGGGGGTGGGTGACCACCGGGCAGAGTAGAAGAACAGGTAGTGCAGTGTCCCTTGGCCGTCCCCCTCTTTAACAATTTACCTTGCTTGATACTGGTGGGAGACACTTTCTCAGGGGAAAGCACAGACCCAAGTCCAAGGCACCATATGCGACTCTGCTGCACAAGAGGAGAGGAAGAAGAGTGGCAGGGCATAGTGATAGGGATTCATAGTAAGGGAACAGATAGCATTTCTGTGGCCTTAAAAAGACCCCAGGATGTATGTTGTCTCCCTGTGCCAGGGTCAAGGATGTCTTGAGAGGCTGCAGGGCATTCTGAAGGGAAGCAAACAGCCAGTGGTTGTGGTATATTGGTACCAATGCAGAAGTAAAAAGAGGGATGAGGCCCTACAAACTAAATATAGGAGTTAGGACAGCAATTAAAAAGTAGACCTCAAAGGTAACAATCTCAGGATTACTACCAGTCCACATGCTAATGAGAGTAAATTGACAATGCATGCTGAAAAATGGGATAGATGGGATTTATCAAGTCCAGGACATTGGAAACAGTTCTGGGGAAAGGTGGGACACACAGGACAGGTTGCACCTGTGCAGACTGAGACCAGCGTCCGCGGTGGCGGGTGTGGTTGCTAATGCTGTCGGGCGGCAGAATTGCAGGGGATGGGAACCTGAACAAGACAAGAAGGGGAAACAAGGATAGAACAAAAGACGGATGTCTGATGCAAAAGAAGCAGAAAAAACAAGGGCATAAAACAAATGGGGTCAAGTGCAAAATAAAGCTAAGATGACTAACAAGGTTAAAAAAACAAGTTTAAAGGCTTTGCAACTTAATGCTGGAACATTTCGCAATAAGGTAGATGAATTCACAATCAAATAGATATGAAAGATTATGATATGTTGCAAAAACAGAGACATGGCTGCAAGGTGATCAAGAGGGAAATGAAGTCCAGGGATTTCATATTTAGAAGACAACAAGTAGGAGTTGGGTAGCACTGTTAGTGAAGGAAGAAATCAATGCAAATCGTGAGGAAGGATATTGGCTCAGAAAACCATGATGTGGAATCTGTTTGGGTAGAGATAAGAAACAACCAAGGCAGAAAACATTGTGATGTTGTCTAATTGCCCCCAAACAGAATGAGATTAAGGGAAGGCAAACTTTGTTCACATCATTAAGGTACAACTGTAATCATGAGTGACTTCAACTTACATATAGATTGGACAAAGCAAACTAGCATAATACTGTGAGGAGGATTTCCTGGAATGTGTACGTGATGGTTTTTTTCGACCAATGTTGAGGAACCAACTGAAGCAGCTATCCTAACTGGTATTGTGCAATGAGAGTAGGATTAATTATCAACCTGGTTGTGGGGTCACTGGGGGTAGAGCGACCATAAAATGATAGTTTGTTCATTAAGATGGACAGTGAAGAAGTTGAATCTGAAACTAGGGCCTTAAATCTAAATAAAGGGAACTATGAGGGTATGAGGTGCGAGTTGGCAATGATGGATTGGGGAACCTTACTGAAAGGGTGATGGTGGATAGGCAATGCTAATATTAAGGAACATGTGCATGAATTACAATAATTATTCATTCTGTCTGGTGCAAAAAATAAAACAGGAATGTGGCTCAACCATGGATTACAAACGAATTAGGGATAATATTAGATCTAAAAAGGAGAAATATAAAATTGCCAGAAAAAGCAGCAAACCTGAGGATTGGGAGCAGTTTAGAATTCAGCAAAAGTGAACAAAAAGATTGATCAAGAAGGGGGAAATGGAGTACGAGACTAAACTTGCAGGGAACATAAAAACTGACAGTAAAGGTTACTATAAATATGGGATAAGAAAAATATTAGCAAAGACAAATGTAGGTCCCTTACAGTCAGAAACAGTGGAAATCATAATGGGGAACAAAGAAATGGCAGAAGATCTGCACCCAGAAGGAACACCTTCAGTCTGTCCGCAAGCATGACCCAGACTTCCCTGTCGCTTGCCATTTCAACACTCCACATGTCTGTCCTTGGCCTGCTGCATTGCTCCAGTGAAGCTCAACGCAAGCTGGAGGAACAGCACCTCATCTTCCGACCAGGCACTTTACAGCCTTTCGGATTGAATATTGAGTTCAACAATTTTAGATCATGAACTCTCTACTCCATCCCCACACCCCTTTCCGATCCCCCCTTTTCTCCAATAATTTATATAGATTTTTCTTTTCCCACCTATTTCCGTTATTTTTAAATGTATTTCCATCCTTTGTTTTATCTCTACCTTTTAGCCTATTTCGATTCTTTCACTCCACCCCCACTAGGGGCTATCTGTACCTTGCTTGTCCTGTTTTCTACCCTTAATTAGCACATTCCTTAGATAATACCACCTTCAACACCTCTTTGTCCTTTTGCTATGACATCTTTTGGCTATCTCCACCTCTAACTGGCCCCTAACCAGCTCTACTTGTCCCACCCCTCTTAAACCAGCTTATATTTCACCTCTCTTCTATTTTTACTTAGTTCTGTTGAAGAGTCATACAGACTCGAAAAGTCAACTGTGTTCCTCTCCGCAGATTCTGCCAGACCTGCTGAGTTTTTCCAGGTATTCTTGTTTTTATTTTTGTTTTGGATTTCCAGCATCTGCAGTTTTTTGCTTTTATCAGAAGTAAGGATGTCTTTCTGCAGTTATACAAGGCCTTGGTAATCCACGCCTGGAGTATTGCGTGCAGTTTTGGTCTCCCTGCCTAAGAAAGGACATACTTGCCATAGAGGGAGTGCAGCGAAGGTTCACTTGGCTGATACCAGTGATAGCAGGACTGTCGTATGAGGAGAGATTGGTTCAACTGGACCTGTATTCTCCAGAGTTTAGAACAATGAAAGGGGATTTAATTGAAATGTATAAAATTCTAACAGGATAGACAGACTAAGTGTAGCGAGGATGTTTCCCCTGGCTGGGGAGTCTAGAACCAGGGGCCACAGTCTCAGGGTATGGTGCATGCCATTTAGGATTGAGATGAGGAAAATTTCTTCACTCAGAGGGTGGTCAGCCTGTGGTCTTCTCTACCACAGAAGACTGTGGAGGCTGGGTTACTGAGTATATTCAAGCAAGAAATTGATAATTTTTTGGATATTATGAGAGACAGCAGGAATATGGCATTGAGACAGAGGATCAGCCATTATCATATTGAATGGTGGAGCAGGTTCAAAGGGCCGAATAGCCTACTCCTGCTCCTAGTTTCTATGAGTCCCAACGTGAAGCATGCTGCGATGAGCCTGACTTGAAGGTAAATCTGGGTTCCTGCTTGGACCAGGCTGGCAGGCCCTGACGAGGAGAGGGGCGTGCTGGGATAGACAGGACAGGGCTGGGGGAGGGGAAACACAGAGGATGGAGGAATAACTTTGCTGAACACAAGCGACCAAAAATGAGTCAACCACCCCCACCCTTTCCTGGCCACTAGTCCACTTGGTTTCAGGCGCAAGCCCCCAGTGACGGCAGGAGGAGGCCCTTAACTGGCCATTAATTGGCCACTTAAGGGACCCAATTGGTCCATGGATGAACAGACTACCGGACCTCCCACACCACTGACAAAATAGCAGCAGGGTAGGTGTGGGTAGATAGGCACTGCTGACATGGTACCCATTTTTACAGCCCCTGCATGCCCACTTGGCATCCTGCCCCCAGGAAGGTGTGTAAAATTCTTGCCATGGTTTCCATTCACTGCCAGTGAGAACAATCTTTCATAAATTACCTAAATTAAGGTCTCCGGGTTTCCCTTATACCTTTACTCTCTGCTCCAGCCTTAATTCTGGTCCCATTCTTCACATTGCTGCTGTGGCGCCTTTCTATCCAGGAAGTGCCTATTCTTTTTTCAGCCTCTATTCCCCAATCTTCACTTCTCTTTCAAGCACCAACCCCCGCCATGCCCATTTCCTAATCTACAGGTCACCCTCTAAGCCCTGATTTCCTCATCCGCATCTTTCCTTCTGCCCCCATTCTTCAATTTCCAACTCACCCAGAGCTGCCATTCTTCAGTCTAAAATTCTCCTAAGCCCACATTCTTCAATTTTCAACTCTTCCAAGCCCCAAGCTGCTGTTTACAACTCTTCCCAAATCCCCAATCTCTAGTCTTCAACTTTCCCCCAAAGCCCCAGTTCTCCAGTCTCCAACTCTCCCTGAAGCCCCCATCCTCCAGTCTCCAACTCCCTCTGAGCCCCCATCTTCCAGTCTCCAACTCCCTCTGAGCCCCCATCCTCCAGTCTCCAACTCCCTCTGAGCCCCCATCCTCCAGTCTCCAGCTCACCCTGAAGTGCCCATCTTCCAGTCTCCAGCTCTCCCTAAAGCCCCCATCCTCCAGTCTCCAGCTCTCCCTAAAGCCCCCATCCTCCAGTCTCCAACTCTCCTGAAGCCCCCATTCTCCAGTCTCCAATTCTCCCTGAGCCCCCATCCTCCAGTCTCCAGCTCACCCTGAAGCCCCCATTCTCCAACTCACTCTCAAGCCCCCATTGTCCAGTCTCCAACTTACCCCGAAGCCCCCATTCTCCAGTCCCGAACCCCTGGAAGCCCCCATTCTCTAGTTTTCAACCCTGCAAGCCTGCATTCTGCAGTCATTAACCACCCCCCCCCCCCCCCCCCCACCGGAAGAATCCGTTCTCCAGTTTCTAACACCCCCCCCCCCCCCCCCAAAGCTCCTATTCTCCAGTCTTCAACCCCTGGAAGTCCCCATTCTCTGGTCACTAACCACCCCCCACCCCAAGACCCCATCTTCCAGTTTCAACCCCCTTTGAAGCCTCCATTCTCTACTTTTCAACTTTCCTGAACCTGAGAATCCTCACATTCTTCCCTAAACTGTGGTGACCAGAACTGGATGCAGTACTCTGGCTGTGAACTAATCAGAGGTTTTTTAAAAGTATACTTCCATAATCTCCCTACTTTTGTACTCATTAACTCTATTTGAAACCCAAGATCACATATGCTTCACTAATTACAGTCTCAATATGACCTGCCACCTCCAAAGATCTAAGCACTTGAATCCTCTTCTGTTCCTGCACATTCTTCAGAACTGTGGCATTAAGTCTGTATTACCTCTCCTAATCCCTTCACATGCCACTTCTCCACATTAAGTTCCGCCTGACACTTGTCTGCCCATTTTGCTAGCCTAAATTATGTCCTGTTCCAGTTGATTGATATTGCCTTCACTGTTGACCACACCTCCAAGTTTGATATCCTCGATAATATCTAAGTCACAGAATCACACAGTGCAGAAGAGGCCCTTCGGTCCATCGAGTCTGCACCGACACGTGAGAAACACCTGACCTACCTACCTAATCCCATTTACCAGCACTTGGCCCATAGCCATGACTGTTATGACGTGCCAAGTCATTTATGTATATCAAAAAAGCAGTGGTTCTAGCACTGAACACTGGGGAACACTCTGCTTACCGTCCACCAGTCTAAGAACAACCATTTCCTCATTGCCATCTGACCTTAAGCCATTGTTTTATCCAAGCTGACTTTGACCCTCCATTCCATGCGACTTTTTTTAACGAACTTTTTATGTGCTACTTTGTCCAATATTTTCTTAAAATCCATATAGACAATAACTATTGCATTCCCTTCATCAACTTTCCCTGTTTCTTCATCAAAATATCAATTAGCTTTTCCTTTTACAAATCCATACTGGCCCTCTTCAATTTTTTCCCTAGATATTGGGTGGAATTTTCTGCTCCCACCAGTGGCAGGTGGGAGAACAAAATTTGGCGTGAATTAAAAAGTCTGTTTCTCCCCGGTAGGAAATTAGTTTGGAACTTTGTTCTCCTGATTTTGATGATGGGTTAAAGTTGGGTCGCGCTTCCGTCGATCTGTTTCAGGAACCACATTTTCATTCATTTGCATCCCATGAATGCTCATTAAAAGGCTAATGTGCCAGAATTATCTTCCCTCTCCAAATTAAGTGACCCACCAGCAAGAATTTAGAACATTCTGTTTCCTGACTGTATATAAATAGCGTGCACCTGGCGAGCTTCAGTTCATCAAGGACTTTGAGGTCCATCAGGACTGGGCTGGACTCCCTATACCAGCACAGGACTGGGCTGGACTCCCTATACCAGCACAGGACTGGGCTGGACTCCCTATACCAGCACAGGACTGGGCTGGACTCCCTATACCAGCACTAGACTGGGCTGGACTCTTTATACCAGCACAGGTCTGGGCTGGACTCTTTATACCAGCACAGGCCTGGGCTGGACTCCCTATACCAGCGCAGGTCTGGGCTGGACTCTCTATACCAGCGCAGGACAGGGCTGCACTCTCCATACCAGTGCAGGACTGGGCTGCTCACTCCATACCAGTGCAGGACTGGGCTGCTCACTCCATACCAGTGCAGGACTGGGCTGGACTCTCCATACCAGTGCATGACTGGACTGGACTATTTATACCAGTGCAGGACTGGGCTGGACTCCCTATAGCAGCACAGGACTGGGCTGGACTCCCTATACCAGCACAGGACTGGGCTGGACTCCCTATACCAGCACAGGACTGGGCTGGATTCCCTATACCAGCACAGGACTGGGCTGGACTCTTTATACCAGCACAGGACTGGGCTGGACTCTTTATACCAGCACAGGTCTGGGCTGGACTCTTTATACCAGCACAGGCCTGGGCTGGACTCTTTATACCAGCACAGGCCTGGGCTGGACTCTTTATACCAGCACAGGCCTGGGCTGGACTCCCTATACCAGCACAGGACAGGGCTGCACTCTCCATACCAGCGCAGGACAGGGCTGCACTCCCCATACCAGTGCATGATTGGGCTGCAATCTCCATACCAGTGCATGATTGGGCTGCAATCTCCATACCAGTGCAGGACTGGGCTGGACTCTCCATACCAGCGCAGGACTGGGCTGGACTCTCCATACCAGCACAGGACTGGGCTGGACTCTCCATACCAGCACAGGACTGGGCTGGACTCTCCATACCAGCACAGGACTGGGCTGGACTCTCCATACCAGCACAGGACTGGGCTGGACTCTCCATACCAGCACAGGACTGGGCTGGACTCTCCATACCAGCACAGGACTGGGCTGGACTCCCAATAACAGCACAGGACTGGGCTGGATTCCCTATACCAGCACAGGACTGGGCTGGACTCCCTATACCAGCACAGGACTGGGCTGCACTCACTATAGCAGTGCAGGACTGGTCACGACTCTCTTTACCAGCGCAAGACTGGTCTGGACTCTCTCTACCAGCACAGGACTGGGAAGGACTCTCGAAAGCAGCGCAGGAGTGGGCTGGACTCCCTATGCATGCGCAGGACTGGGCTGCATTCTCTATACCTGCGCAGGACTGGGCAGGACTATATACCAGCACAGGATTGGGCTGAGTCTCCATGCCAGCGCAGAACTGGGCTGGGCTCTCTATACCAATGCAGGACTTGGCTGGGCTCTCCATACGAGCGCAGGACTGGGCTGGATCTCCATACAAGCGCAGGACTGGGCTGGACTCTGTATACCAGCGCAGGACTGGGCTGGACTTTGTATACCAGTGCAGGACTGGCCTGGACTCTGTATACCAGCGCAGGACTGGGCTGGACTCTGTATACCAGCGCAGGACTGGGCTGGACTCTGTATACCAGCGCAGGACTGGGCTGGACTCTGTATACCAGCACAGGACTGGCCTGGACTCTGTATAACAGCGCAGGACTGGCCTGGACTCTGTATACCAGCGCAAGACTGGCCTGGACTCTGTATAGCAGCGCATGACTGGCCTGGACTCTGTATACTAGCGCAGGACTGGCCTGGACTCTGTATACCAGCGCAGGACTGGCCTGGACTCTGTATACCAGCGCAGGACTGGCCTGGACTCTGTATACCAGCGCAGGACTGGCCTGGACTCTGTATACCAGCGCAGGACTGGCCTGGACTCTGTATACCAGCGCAGGACTGGCCTGGACTCTGTATACCAGCGCAGGACTGGCCTGGACTCTGTATACCAGCGCAGGACTGGCCTGGACTCTGTATACCAGCGCAGGACTGGCCTGGACTCTGTATACCAGCGCAGGACTGGCCTGGACTCTGTATACCAGCGCAGGACTGGCCTGGACTCTGTATACCAGCGCAGGACTGGCCTGGACTCTGTATACCAGCGCAGGACTGGCCTGGACTCTGTATACCAGCGCAGGACTGGCCTGGACTCTGTATACCAGCGCAGGACTGGCCTGGACTCTGTATACCAGCGCAGGACTGGCCTGGACTCTGTACACCAGCGCAGGACTGGCCTGGACTCTGTACACCAGCGCAGGACTGGCCTGGACACTGAACACCAGCGCAGGACTTGGCTGGACTCTCCATACCAACACAGGACTGGGCTGGACTCTCTATAGCAGCAAAGGACTGGGCTGGACTCCCCATACCAATGCATGACTCGGTTGGACTGTCTGTACCAGCACAGGAGTGGGCTGGACTCTCCGTACCAGAGCATTACTAGTCTGGACTCTCCATACCAGCGCAGGACTGGCCTGGACTCTGTATACCAGCGCAGGACTGGCCTGGACTCTGTATACCAGCGCAGGACTGGGCTGGACTCTGTATACCAGCGCAGGACTGGCCTGGACTCTGTATACCAGCGCAGGACTGGCCTGGACTCTGTATACCAGCGCAGGACTGGCCTGGACTCTGTAAACCAGCGCAGGACTGGCCTGGACTCTGTATACCAGCGCAGGACTGGCCTGGACTCTGTATACCAGCGCAGGACTGGCCTGGACTCTGTATACCAGCGCAGGACTGGCCTGGACTCTGTATACCAGCGCAGGACTGGCCTGGACTCTGTATACCAGCGCAGGACTGGCCTGGACTCTGTACACCAGCGCAGGACTGGCCTGGACTCTGTACACCAGCGCAGGACTGGCCTGGACACTGAACACCAGCGCAGGACTTGGCTGGACTCTCCATACCAACACAGGACTGGGCTGGACTCTCTATAGCAGCAAAGGACTGGGCTGGACTCCCCATACCAATGCATGACTGGGTTGGACTGTCTGTACCAGCACAGAACTGGGCTGGACTCTCCGTACCAGAGCATTACTAGTCTGGACTCTCCATACCAGCGCAGGACTGGGCTGGACTCCGTATACCAGCGCAGGAATGGGCTGGACTCTGTATACCAGCGCAGGACTGGCCTGGACTCTGTATACCAGCGCAAGACTGGCCTGGAATCTGAATACCAGCGCAAGACTGGCCTGGACTCTGTATACCAGCGCAGGACTGGCCTGGACTCTGTACACCAGCGCAGGACTGGCCTGGACACTGAACACCAGCGCAGGACTTGGCTGGACTCTCCATACCAACACAGGACTGGGCTGGACTCTCTATAGCAGCAAAGGACTGGCTGGACTCCCCATACCAATGCATGACTGGGTTGGACTGTCTGTACCAGCACAGGACTGGGCTGGACTCTCCGTACCAGAGCATTACTAGTCTGGACTCTCCATACCAGCGCAGGACTGGGCTGGACTCCGTATACCAGCGCAGGACTGGGCTGGACTCTGTATACCAGCGCGGGACTGGGCTGGACTCTGTATACCAGCGCAGGAATGGGCTGGACTCTGTATACCAGCGCAGGACTGGCCTGGACTCTGTATACCAGCGCAGGACTGGCCTGGACTCTGTATACCAGCGCAGGACTGGCCTGGACTCTGTATACCAGCGCAGGACTGGCCTGGACTCTGTATACCAGCGCAGGACTGGCCTGGACTCTGTACACCAGCGCAGGACTGGCCTGGACACTGAACACCAGCGCAGGACTTGGCTGGACTCTCCATACCAACACAGGACTGGGCTGGACTCTCTATAGCAGCAAAGGACTGGGCTGGACTCCCCATACCAATGCATGACTGGGTTGGACTGTCTGTACCAGCACAGAACTGGGCTGGACTCTCCGTACCAGAGCATTACTAGTCTGGACTCTCCATACCAGCGCAGGACTGGGCTGGACTCCGTATACCAGCGCAGGAATGGGCTGGACTCTGTATACCAGCGCAGGACTGGCCTGGACTCTGTATACCAGCGCAAGACTGGCCTGGATTCTGAATACCAGCGCAAGACTGGCCTGGACTCTGTATACCAGCGCAGGACTGGCCTGGACTCTGTACACCAGCGCAGGACTGGCCTGGACACTGAACACCAGCGCAGGACTTGGCTGGACTCTCCATACCAACACAGGACTGGGCTGGACTCTCTATAGCAGCAAAGGACTGGGCTGGACTCCCCATACCAATGCATGACTGGGTTGGACTGTCTGTACCAGCACAGGACTGGGCTGGACTCTCCGTACCAGAGCATTACTAGTCTGGACTCTCCATACCAGCGCAGGACTGGGCTGGACTCCGTATACCAGCGCAGGACTGGGCTGGACTCTGTATACCAGCGCGGGACTGGGCTGGACTCTGTATACCAGCGCAGGAATGGGCTGGACTCTGTATACCAGCGCAGGACTGGCCTGGACTCTGTATACCAGCGCAGGACTGGCCTGGACTCTGTATACCAGCGCAGGACTGGCCTGGACTCTGTATACCAGCGCAGGACTGGCCTGGACTCTGTATACCAGCGCAGGACTGGCCTGGACTCTGTATACCAGCGCAGGACTGGCCTGGACTCTGTATACCAGCGCAGGACTGGCCTGGACTCTGTATACCAGCGCAGGACTGGCCTGGACTCTGTATACCAGCGCAGGACTGGCCTGGACTCTGTATACCAGCGCAGGACTGGCCTGGACTCTGTATACCAGCGCAGGACTGGCCTGGACTCTGTATACCAGCGCAGGACTGGCCTGGACTCTGTATACCAGCGCAGGACTGGCCTGGACTCTGTATACCAGCGCAGGACTGGCCTGGACTCTGTATACCAGCGCAGGACTGGCCTGGACTCTGTATACCAGCGCAGGACTGGCCTGGACTCTGTATACCAGCTCAAGACTGGCCTGGATTCTGAATACCAGCGCAAGACTGGCCTGGACTCTGTATACCAGCGCAGGACTGGCCTGGACTCTGTATACCAGTGCAGGACTGGCCTTGACTCTGTATACCAGCGCAGGACTGGCCTGGACTCTGTATAGCAGCGCAGGACTTGGCTGGACTCTTTATACCAGCGCAGGACTGGGCTGGACTCTCCATACCAGCACAGGACTGGGCTGGACTCTCCATCCCAGCACAGGACTGGGCTGGACTCTCCATCCCAGCGCAGGACTGGGCTGCACTCTCCATACCAGCGCAGGACTGGGCTGAACTCTTTATACCAGTGCAGAACTGGGCTGGACTCTCCATACCTGGGCAGGACTCTCCATACCAGTGCAGGACTGGGCTGGACTCCCTATACCAGCACGGAACTAGGCTGGTCTCCCTATACCAGCACAGGACTGGGCTGGACTCCCTATACCAACACAGGACTGGGCTGGACTCCCTATACCAACACAGGACTGGGCTGGACTCCCTATACCAGCACAGGACTGGGCTGGACTCCCTATACCAGCACGGAACTAGGCTGGACTCCCTATACCAGCACAGGACTGGGCTGGACTCCCTATACCAGCACAGGACTGGGCTGGACTCCCTATACCAGTACAGGACTGGGCAGGACTCTCTAAAGCAGCGCAGGAGTGGGCTGGACTCTCTATACAAGCGCAGGACTGGGCTGTACTCTCTATACCTGCGCAGGACTGGGCTTGACTGTATACCAGCACAGGACTGGCCTGGACTCTGTATACCAACGCAGGACTGGCCTGGACTATATACCAGCGCAGGATTGGGCTGAGTCTCCATGCCAGCACAGAACTGGGCTGGACTCTCCATACCAGCACAGGACTGGAATGGACCCTCCATACCAATGCATGACTGGGCTGGACTCTCTATACCAGCACAGGACTCGTTTGGACTCTCCATACCAGCACAGGACTGGGCTGGATTCTCCTTACCAAATTATGACTGGGCTGGACTCTCTATACCAGCACAGGACTCGGTTGGACCCTGCATACCAGCACAGTACTGGGCTGGACTCTCCATACCAGCACAGTACTGGGCTGGACTCTCTATAGCAGCACAGGACTGGGCTGGACTCTCCATACCAATGCATGACTGGTCTGGACTGTCTATACCAGTGCATTACTAGTCTGGACTCTCCATGCCAGCGCAGGACTGAGCTGCACTCTCCATACCAGCGCAGGACAGGGCTGCACTCTCAGTACCAACGCAGGGCAGGGCTGCACTCTCCATACCAGCGCAGCACAGGGCTGCTCTCTCCATACCAGCGCAGGACAGGGCTGAACTCTCCATACCAGCGCAGGACAGGGCTGCACTCTCTATACCAGCGCAGGACAGGGCTGCACTCTCCATACCAGTGCATGATTGGGCTGCAATCTCCGTACCAGTGCAGGACTGGGCTGCTCATTCCATACCAGTGCAGGACTGGGCTGGTCACTCCATACCAGTGCAGGATTGGGCTGGTCACTCCATACCAGTGCAGGACTGGGCTTGTCACTCCATACCAGTGCAGGACTGGGCTTGTCACTCCATACCAGTGCAGGACTGGGCTTGTCACTCCATACCAGTGCAGGACTGGGCTTGTCACTCCATACCAGTGCAGGACTGGGCTTGTCACTCCATACCAGTGCAGGACTGGGCTGGTCACTCCATACCAGTGCAGCACTGGGCTGGTCACTCCATACCAGTGCAGCACTGGGCTGGTCACTCCATACCAGTGCACGACTGGGCTGGTCACTCCATACCAGTGCACGACTGGGCTGGTCACTCCATACCAGTGCACGACTGGGCTGGTCACTCCATACCAGTGCAGGACTGGGCTGCTCACTCCATACCAGTGCAGGACTGGGCTGCTCACTCCATACCAGTGCAGGACTGGGCTGCTCACTCCATACCAGTGCAGGACTGGGCTGCTCACTCCATACTAGTGCAGGACTGGGCTGCTCACTCCATACTAGTGCAGGACTGGGCTGTTCACTCCATAACAGTGCAGGACTGGGCTGGACTCTCCATAACAGTGCAGGACTGGGCTGGACTATTTATACCAGTGCAGGACTGGGCTGGACTCCCTATAGCAGCACAGGACTGGGCTGGACTCCCTATACCAGCACAGGACTGGGCTGGACTCCCTATACCAGCACAGGACTGGGCTGGACTCCCTATACCAGCAAAGGACTAGTCTGGACTCTCCATGCCAGCGCAGGACTGAGCTGCACTCTCCATACCAGCGCAGGACAGGGCTGCACTCTCCATACCAGCGCATTACAGGGCTGCACTCTCCATACCAGCACAGGACTGGGCTGGACTCCCTATACCAGCACAGGACTGGGCTGGACTCCCTATATCAGCACAGGACTGGGCTGGACTCCCTATACCAGCACAGGACTGGGCTGGACTCCCTATACCAGCACTGGACTGGGCTGGACTCCCTATACCAGCACTGGACTGGGCTGGACTCTTTATACCAGCACAGGTCTGGGCTGGACTCTTTATACCAGCACAGGCCTGGGCTGGACTCCCTATTCCAGCGCAGGACTGGGCTGGACTCCCTATACCAGTGCAGGACTGGGCTGGACTCTCTATACCAGCGCAGGACAGGGCTGCACTCTCCATACCAGTGCACGACTGGGCTGCTCACTCCATACCAGTGCACGACTGGGCTGCTCACTCCATACCAGTGCAGGACTGGGCTGCTCACTCCATACCAGTGCAGGACTGGGCTGCTCACTCCATACCAGTGCAGGACTGGGCTGCTCACTCCATACCAGTGCAGGACTGGGCTTCTCACTCCATACCAGTGCAGGACTGGGCTGCTCACTCCATACCAGTGCAGGACTGGGCTGCTCACTCCATACTAGTGCAGGACTGGGCTGTTCACTGCATAACTGTGCAGGACTGGGCTGGACTCTCCATACCAGTGCATGACTGGACTGGACTATTTATACCAGTGCATGACTGGACTGGACTATTTATACCAGTGCAGGACTGGGCTGGACTCCCTATAGCAGCACAGGACTGGGCTGGACTCCCTATACCAGCACAGGACTGGGCTGGACTCCCCATACCAGTGCATGATTGGGCTGCAATCTCCATACCAGTGCATGATTGGGCTGCAATCTCCATACCAGTGCATGATTGGGCTGCAATCTCCATACCAGTGCAGGACTGGGCTGGACTCTCCATACCAGCACAGGACTGGGCTGGACTCCCTATACCAGCACAGGCCTGGGCTGGACTCCCTATACCAGCGCAGGACTGGGCTGGACTCTCTATACCAGCGCAGGACAGGGCTGCACTCTCCATACCAGTGCAGGACTGGGCTGCTCACTCCATACCAGTGCAGGACTGGGCTGCTCACTCCATACCAGTGCAGGACTGGGCTGCTCACTCCATACCAGTGCAGGACTGGGCTGCTCACTCCATACCAGTGCAGGACTGGGCTGCTCACTCCATACCAGTGCAGGACTGGGCTGCTCACTCCATACCAGTGCAGGACTGGGCTGCTCACTCCATACCAGTGCAGGACTGGGCTGCTCACTCCATACCAGTGCAGGACTGGGCTGCTCACTCCATACCAGTGCAGGACTGGGCTGTTCACTCCATACCAGTGCAGGACTGGGCTGTTCACTCCATAACAGTGCAGGACTGGGCTGGACTCTCCATACCAGTGCATGACTGGACTGGACTATTTATACCAGTGCAGGACTGGGCTGGACTCCCTATAGCAGCACAGGACTGGGCTGGACTCCCTATACCAGCACAGGACTGGGCTGGACTCCCTATACCAGCACAGGACTGGGCTGGATTCCCTATACCAGCACAGGACTGGGCTGGACTCTTTATACCAGCACAGGACTGGGCTGGACTCTTTATACCAGCACAGGTCTGGGCTGGACTCTTTATACCAGCACAGGCCTGGGCTGGACTCTTTATACCAGCACAGGCCTGGGCTGGACTCTTTATACCAGCACAGGCCTGGGCTGGACTCCCTATACCAGCACAGGACAGGGCTGCACTCTCCATACCAGCGCAGGACAGGGCTGCACTCCCCATACCAGTGCATGATTGGGCTGCAATCTCCATACCAGTGCATGATTGGGCTGCAATCTCCATACCAGTGCAGGACTGGGCTGGACTCTCCATACCAGCGCAGGACTGGGCTGGACTCTCCATACCAGCACAGGACTGGGCTGGACTCTCCATACCAGCACAGGACTGGGCTGGACTCTCCATACCAGCACAGGACTGGGCTGGACTCTCCATACCAGCACAGGACTGGGCTGGACTCTCCATACCAGCACAGGACTGGGCTGGACTCTCCATACCAGCACAGGACTGGGCTGGACTCTCCATACCAGCACAGGACTGGGCTGGACTCCCAATACCAGCACAGGACTGGGCTGGATTCCCTATACCAGCACAGGACTGGGCTGGACTCCCTATACCAGCACAGGACTGGGCTGGACTCCCTATACCAGCACAGGACTGGGCTGCACTCACTATAGCAGTGCAGGACTGGTCACGACTCTCTTTACCAGCGCAAGACTGGTCTGGACTCTCTCTACCAGCACAGGACTGGGAAGGACTCTCGAAAGCAGCGCAGGAGTGGGCTGGACTCCCTATGCATGCGCAGGACTGGGCTGCATTCTCTATACCTGCGCAGGACTGGGCAGGACTATATACCAGCACAGGATTGGGCTGAGTCTCCATGCCAGCGCAGAACTGGGCTGGGCTCTCTATACCAATGCAGGACTTGGCTGGGCTCTCCATACGAGCGCAGGACTGGGCTGGATCTCCATACAAGCGCAGGACTGGGCTGGACTCTGTATACCAGCGCAGGACTGGGCTGGACTTTGTATACCAGTGCAGGACTGGCCTGGACTCTGTATACCAGCGCAGGACTGGGCTGGACTCTGTATACCAGCGCAGGACTGGGCTGGACTCTGTATACCAGCGCAGGACTGGGCTGGACTCTGTATACCAGCGCAGGACTGGGCTGGACTCTGTATACCAGCGCAGGACTGGGCTGGACTCTGTATACCAGCGCATGACTGGCCTGGACTCTGTATACCAGCGCATGACTGGCCTGGACTCTGTATACCAGCGCAGGACTGGCCTGGACTCTGTAAACCAGCACAGGACTGGCCTGGACTCTGTATAACAGTGCAGGACTGGCCTGGACTCTGTATACCAGCGCAAGACTGGCCTGGACTCTGTATAGCAGCGCATGACTGGCCTGGACTCTGTATAGCAGCGCATGACTGGCCTGGACTCTGTATAGCAGCGCATGACTGGCCTGGACTCTGTATACCAGCGCAGGACTGGCCTGGACTCTGTATACCAGCGCAGGACTGGCCTGGACTCTGTATACCAGCGCAGGACTGGCCTGGACTCTGTATACCAGCGCAGGACTGGCCTGGACTCTGTATACCAGCGCAGGACTGGCCTGGACTCTGTATACCAGCGCAGGACTGGCCTGGACTCTGTATACCAGCGCAGGACTGGCCTGGACTCTGTATACCAGCGCAGGACTGGCCTGGACTCTGTATACCAGCGCAGGACTGGCCTGGACTCTGTATACCAGCGCAGGACTGGCCTGGACTCTGTATACCAGCGCAGGACTGGCCTGGACTCTGTATACCAGCGCAGGACTGGCCTGGACTCTGTATACCAGCGCAGGACTGGCCTGGACTCTGTATACCAGCGCAGGACTGGCCTGGACTCTGTATACCAGCGCAGGACTGGCCTGGACTCTGTATACCAGCGCAGGACTGGCCTGGACTCTGTATACCAGCGCAGGACTGGCCTGGACTCTGTATACCAGCGCAGGACTGGCCTGGACTCTGTATACCAGCGCAGGACTGGCCTGGACTCTGTATACCAGCGCAGGACTGGCCTGGACTCTGTATACCAGCGCAGGACTGGCCTGGACTCTGTATACCAGCGCAGGACTGGCCTGGACTCTGTACACCAGCGCAGGACTGGCCTGGACACTGAACACCAGCGCAGGACTTGGCTGGACTCTCCATACCAACACAGGACTGGGCTGGACTCTCTATAGCAGCAAAGGACTGGGCTGGACTCCCCATACCAATGCATGACTGGGTTGGACTGTCTGTACCAGCACAGGAGTGGGCTGGACTCTCCGTACCAGAGCATTACTAGTCTGGACTCTCCATACCAGCGCAGGACTGGCCTGGACTCTGTATACCAGCGCAGGACTGGGCTGGACTCTGTATACCAGCGCAGGACTGGGCTGGACTCTGTATACCAGCGCAGGACTGGCCTGGACTCTGTATACCAGCGCAGGACTGGCCTGGACTCTGTATACCAGCGCAGGACTGGCCTGGACTCTGTATACCAGCGCAGGACTGGCCTGGACTCTGTATACCAGCCCAGGACTGGCCTGGACTCTGTATACCAGCGCAGGACTGGCCTGGACTCTGTATACCAGCGCAGGACTGGCCTGGACTCTGTATACCAGCGCAGGACTGGCCTGGACTCTGTACACCAGCGCAGGACTGGCCTGGACACTGAACACCAGCGCAGGACTTGGCTGGACTCTCCGTACCAACACAGGACTGGGCTGGACTCTCTATAGCAGCAAAGGACTGGGCTGGACTCCCCATACCAATGCATGACTGGGTTGGACTGTCTGTACCAGCACAGAACTGGGCTGGACTCTCCGTACCAGAGCATTACTAGTCTGGACTCTCCATACCAGCGCAGGACTGGGCTGGACTCCGTATACCAGCGCAGGAATGGGCTGGACTCTGTATACCAGCGCAGGACTGGCCTGGACTCTGTATACCAGCGCAAGACTGGCCTGGATTCTGAATACCAGCGCAAGACTGGCCTGGACTCTGTATACCAGCGCAGGACTGGCCTGGACTCTGTACACCAGCGCAGGACTGGCCTGGACACTGAACACCAGCGCAGGACTTGGCTGGACTCTCCATACCAACACAGGACTGGGCTGGACTCTCTATAGCAGCAAAGGACTGGGCTGGACTCCCCATACCAATGCATGACTGGGTTGGACTGTCTGTACCAGCACAGGACTGGGCTGGACTCTCCGTACCAGAGCATTACTAGTCTGGACTCTCCATACCAGCGCAGGACTGGGCTGGACTCCGTATACCAGCGCAGGACTGGGCTGGACTCCGTATACCAGCGCAGGACTGGGCTGGACTCTGTGTACCAGCGCAGGAATGGGCTGGACTCTGTATACCAGCGCAGGACTGGCCTGGACTCTGTATACCAGCGCAGGACTGGCCTGGACTCTGTATACCAGCGCAGGACTGGCCTGGACTCTGTATACCAGCGCAGGACTGGCCTGGACTCTGTATACCAGCGCAGGACTGGCCTGGACTCTGTATACCAGCGCAGGACTGGCCTGGACTCTGTATACCAGCGCAGGACTGGCCTGGACTCTGTATACCAGCGCAGGACTGGCCTGGACTCTGTATACCAGCGCAGGACTGGCCTGGACTCTGTATACCAGCGCAGGACTGGCCTGGACTCTGTATAGCAGCGCAGGACTTGGCTGGACTCTTTATACCAGCGCAGGACTGGGCTGGACTCTCCATACCAGCACAGGACTGGGCTGGACTCTCCATCCCAGCACAGGACTGGGCTGGACTCTCCATCCCAGCACAGGACTGGGCTGCACTCTCCATACCAGCGCAGGACTGGGCTGAACTCTTTATACCAGTGCAGAACTGGGCTGGACTCTCCATACCTGGGCAGGACTCTCCATACCAGTGCAGGACTGGGCTGGACTCCCTATACCAGCACGGAACTAGGCTGGTCTCCCTATACCAGCACAGGACTGGGCTGGACTCCCTATACCAACACAGGACTGGGCTGGACTCCCTATACCAGCACAGGACTGGGCTGGACTCCCTATACCAGCACAGGACTGGGCTGGACTCCCTATACCAGCACGGAACTAGGCTGGACTCCCTATACCAGCACAGGACTGGGCTGGACTCCCTATACCAGCACAGGACTGGGCTGGACTCCCTATACCAGCACAGGACTGGGCTGGACTCCCTATACCAGTACAGGACTGGGCAGGACTCTCTAAAGCAGCGCAGGAGTGAGCTGGACTCTCTATACAAGCGCAGGACTGGGCTGTACTCTCTATACCTGCGCAGGACTGGGCTTGACTGTATACCAGCACAGGACTGGCCTGGACTCTGTATACCAACGCAGGACTGGCCTGGACTATATACCAGCGCAGGATTGGGCTGAGTCTCCATGCCAGCACAGAACTGGGCTGGACTCTCCATACCAGCACAGGACTGGAATGGACCCTCCATACCAATGCATGACTGGGCTGGACTCTCTATACCAGCACAGGACTCGTTTGGACTCTCCATACCAGCACAGGACTGGGCTGGATTCTCCTTACCAAATTATGACTGGGCTGGACTCTCTATACCAGCACAGGACTCGGTTGGACCCTGCATACCAGCACAGTACTGGGCTGGACTCTCCATACCAGCACAGTACTGGGCTGGACTCTCTATAGCAGCACAGGACTGGGCTGGACTCTCCATACCAATGCATGACTGGTCTGGACTGTCTATACCAGTGCATTACTAGTCTGGACTCTCCATGCCAGCGCAGGACTGAGCTGCACTCTCCATACCAGCGCAGGACAGGGCTGCACTCTCAGTACCAACGCAGGGCAGGGCTGCACTCTCCATACCAGCGCAGCGCAGGGCTGCTCTCTCCATACCAGCGCAGGACAGGGCTGAACTCTCCATACCAGCGCAGGACAGGGCTGCACTCTCTATACCAGCGCAGGACAGGGCTGCACTCTCCATACCAGTGCATGATTGGGCTGCAATCTCCGTACCAGTGCAGGACTGGGCTGCTCATTCCATACCAGTGCAGGACTGGGCTGGTCACTCCATACCAGTGCAGGACTGGGCTGGTCACTCCATACCAGTGCAGGACTGGGCTGGTCACTCCATACCAGTGCAGGACTGGGCTTGTCACTCCATACCAGTGCAGGACTGGGCTTGTCACTCCATACCAGTGCAGGACTGGGCTTGTCACTCCATACCAGTGCAGGACTGGGCTTGTCACTCCATACCAGTGCAGGACTGGGCTTGTCACTCCATACCAGTGCAGGACTGGGCTTGTCACTCCATACCAGTGCAGGACTGGGCTTGTCACTCCATACCAGTGCAGGACTGGGCTGGTCACTCCATACCAGTGCAGCACTGGGCTGGTCACTCCATACCAGTGCAGCACTGGGCTGGTCACTCCATACCAGTGCACGACTGGGCTGGTCACTCCATACCAGTGCACGACTGGGCTGGTCACTCCATACCAGTGCACGACTGGGCTGGTCACTCCATACCAGTGCAGGACTGGGCTGCTCACTCCATACCAGTGCAGGACTGGGCTGCTCACTCCATACCAGTGCAGGACTGGGCTGCTCACTCCATACCAGTGCAGGACTGGGCTGCTCACTCCATACTAGTGCAGGACTGGGCTGTTCACTCCATACTAGTGCAGGACTGGGCTGTTCACTCCATAACAGTGCAGGACTGGGCTGGACTCTCCATACCAGTGCATGACTGGACTGGACTATTTATACCAGTGCAGGACTGGGCTGGACTCCCTATAGCAGCACAGGACTGGGCTGGACTCCCTATACCAGCACAGGACTGGGCTGGACTCCCTATACCAGCACAGGACTGGGCTGGACTCCCTATACCAGCAAAGGACTAGTCTGGACTCTCCATGCCAGCGCAGGACTGAGCTGCACTCTCCATACCAGCGCAGGACAGGGCTGTGCACTCCATACCAGCGCAGGACTGGGCTGCACTCTCCATACCAGCGCAGGACTGGCCTGGACTCTCCATACCAGCGCAGGACTGGGCTGCACTCTCCATACCAGTGCATGATTGGGCTGCAATCTCCGTACCAGTGCAGGACTGGGCTGGTCACTCCATACCAGTGCCGGACTGGGCTGGTCACTCCATACCAGTGCATGACTGGACTGGACTATTTATACCAGTGCAGGACTGGGCTGGACTCCCTATACCAGCACAGGACTGGGCTGGACTCCCTATACCAGCACAGGACTGGGCTGGACTCCCTATACCAGCACAGGACTGGGCTGGACTCCCTATACCAGCACAGGACTGGGCTGGACTCCCTATACCAGCACAGGACTGGGCTGGACTCCCTATACCAGCACAGGACTGGGCTGGACTCCCTATACCAGCACAGGACTGGGCTGGACTCCCTATACCAGCACAGGACTGGGCTGGACTCCCTATACCAGCACAGGACTGGGCTGGACTCCCTATACCAGCACAGGACTGGGCTGGACTCCCTATACCAGCACAGGACTGGGCTGGACTCCCTATACCAGCACTGGACTGGGCTGGACTCTTTATACCAGCACAGGTCTGGGCTGGACTCTTTATACCAGCACAGGTCTGGGCTGGACTCTTTATACCAGCACAGGCCTGGGCTGGACTCCCTATACCAACGCAGGACTGGGCTGGACTCCCTATACCAGCGCAGGACTGGGCTGGACTCTCTATACCAGCGCAGGACAGGGCTGCACTCTCCATACCAGTGCAGGACTGGGCTGCTCACTCCATACCAGTGCAGGACTGGGCTGCTCACTCCATACCAGTGCAGGACTGGGCTGCTCACTCCATACCAGTGCAGGACTGGGCTGCTCACTCCATACCAGTGCAGGACTGGGCTGCTCACTCCATACCAGTGCAGGACTGGGCTGCTCACTCCATACCAGTGCAGGACTGGGCTGCTCACTCCATACCAGTGCAGGACTGGGCTGCTCACTCCATACCAGTGCAGGACTGGGCTGCTCACTCCATACCAGTGCAGGACTGGGCTGCTCACTCCATACCAGTGCAGGACTGGGCTGCTCACTCCATACTAGTGCAGGACTGGGCTGTTCACTGCATAACAGTGCAGGACTGGGCTGGACTCTCCATACCAGTGCATGACTGGACTGGACTATTTATACCAGTGCATGACTGGACTGGACTATTTATACCAGTGCAGGACTGGGCTGGACTCCCTATAGCAGCACAGGACTGGGCTGGACTCCCTATACCAGCACAGGACTGGGCTGGACTCCCTATACCAGCACAGGACTGGGCTGGATTCCCTATACCAGCACAGGACTGGGCTGGACTCTTTATACCAGCACAGGACTGGGCTGGACTCTTTATACCAGCACAGGTCTGGGCTGGACTCTTTATACCAGCACAGGCCTGGGCTGGACTCTTTATACCAGCACAGGCCTGGGCTGGACTCTTTATACCAGCACAGGCCTGGGCTGGACTCTTTATACCAGCACAGGCCTGGGCTGGACTCTTTATACCAGCACAGGCCTGGGCTGGACTCCCTATACCATCACAGGACAGGGCTGCACTCTCCATACCAGCGCAGGACAGGGCTGCACTCCCCATACCAGTGCATGATTGGGCTGCAATCTCCATACCAGTGCATGATTGGGCTGCAATCTCCATACCAGTGCAGGACTGGGCTTGACTCTCCATACCAGCACAGGACTGGGCTGGACTCTCCATACCAACACAGGACTGGGCTGGACTCTCCATACCAGCACAGGACTGGGCTGGGCTCTCCATACCATCACAGGACTGGGCTGCACTTTCCATACCAGCGCAGGACAGGGCTGCACTCTCCATTGCAGCGCAGGACAGGGCTGCACTCTCCATAGCAGCGCAGGACAGGGCTGCACTCTCCATAGCAGCGCAGGACAGGGCTGCACTCTCCATAGCAGCGCAGGACAGGGCTGCACTCTCCATAGCAGCGCAGGACAGGGCTGCACTCTCCATAGCAGCGCAGGACAGGGCTGCACTCTCCATAGCAGCGCAGGACAGGGCTGCACTCTCCATAGCAGCGCAGGACAGGGCTGCACTCTCCATCGCAGCGCAGGACAGGGCTGCACTCTCCATAGCAGCGCAGGACAGGGCTGCACTCTCCATAGCAGCGCAGGACAGGGCTGCACTCTCCATCGCAGCGCAGGACAGGGCTGCACTCTCCATAGCAGCGCAGGACAGGGCTGCACTCTCCATAGCAGCGCAGGACAGGGCTGCACTCTCCATAGCAGCGCAGGACAGGGCTGCACTCTCCATAGCAGCGCAGGACAGGGCTGCACTCTCCATAGCAGCGCAGGACAGGGCTGCACTCTCCATAGCAGCGCAGGACAGGGCTGCACTCTCCATAGCAGCGCAGGACAGGGCTGCACTCTCCATAGCAGCGCAGGACAGGGCTGCACTCTCCATAGCAGCGCAGGACAGGGCTGCACTCTCCATAGCAGCGCAGGACAGGGCTGCACTCTCCATAGCAGCGCAGGACAGGGCTGCACTCTCCATAGCAGCGCAGGACAGGGCTGCACTCTCCATACCAGCGCAGGACAGGGCTGCAATCTCCATACCAGTGCATGATTGGGCTGCAATCTCCATACCAGTGCAGGACTGGGCTGCTCACTCCATACCAGTGCAGGACTGGGCTGCTCACTCCATACCAGTGCAGGACTGGGCTGCTCACTCCATACCAGTGCAGGACTGGGCTGCTCACTCCATACTAGTGCAGGTCTGGGCTGCTCACTCCATACTGGTGCAGGTCTGGTCTGGTCACACCATACCAGTGCACGACTGGGCTGGTCACTCCATACCAGTGCAGGACTGGTCTGCTCACTCCATACCAGTGCAGGACTGGTCTGCTCACTCCATACCAGTGCAGGACTGGGCTGCTCACTCCATACCAGTGCAGGACTGGGCTGCTCACTCCATACCAGTGCAGGACTGGGCTGCTCACTCCATACCAGTGCAGACTGGGCTGGTCACTCCATACCAGCACAGGACTGGGGAGGACTCTCCATACCAGTGCATGACTGGGCTGGCCTCTTTATACCAGTGCAGGACTGTGCTTGACTCCCTATACCAGCACAGGACTGGGCTGGACTCCCTATACCAGCACAGGACTGGGCTGGACTCCCTATACCAGCACAGTACTGGGCTGGAATCCCTATACCAACTCATGACTGTGCTGGACTCTCCATACCAGCACAGGACTGGGCTGGAATCTCGATACCAGCACAGGACTGGGCTGGACTCTCCATACCAGCACAGGACTGGGCTGGACTCTCCATACCAGCACAGGACTGGGCTGGACTCTCCATACCAGCACAGGACTGGGCGGGACTCTCCATACCAGCACAGGACTGGGCTGGACTCTCTATACCAGCACAGGACTAGGCTGGACTCTCCATACCAGCACAGGACTGGGCTGGACTCTCCATACCAGCACAGGACTGGGCTGGACTCTCCATACCAGCACAGGACTGGGCTGGACTCTCCATACCAGCACAGGACTGGGCTGGACTCTCCATACCAGCACAGGACTGGGCTGGACTCTCCATACCAGCACAGGACTGGGATGGACCCTCCATACCAATGTATGACTGGGCTGGACTCTCTATACCAGCACAGGACTCGTTTGGACTCTCCATACCAGCACAGGACTGGGCTGGATTCTCCTTACCAAATTATGACTGGGCTGGACTCTCTATACCAGCACAGGACTCGGTTGGACCCTCCATACCAGCACAGTACTGGGCTGGACTCTCCATACCAGCACAGTACTGGGCTGGACTCTCTATAGCAGCACAGGACTGGGCTGGACTCTCCATACCAATGCATAACTGGTCTGGACTGTCTATACCAGCGCATTACTAGTCTGGACTCTCCATGCCAGCGCAGGACTGAGCTGCACTCTCCATACCAGCGCAGGACAGGGCTGCACTCTCAGTACCAACGCAGGGCAGGGCTGCACTCTCCATACCAGCGCAGCACAGGGCTGCACTCTCCATTCCAGCGCAGGACAGGGCTGCACTCTCCATACCAGCGCAGGACAGGGCTGCACTCTCCATACCAGCGCAGGACAGGGCTGCACTCTCCATACCAGCGCAGGACAGGGCTGCACTCTCCATACCAGCGCAGGACAGGGCTGCACTCTCCATACCAGCGCAGGACAGGGCTGCACTCTCCATACCAGCGCAGGACAGGGCTGCACTCTCCATACCAGCGCAGGACAGGGCTGCACTCTCCATACCAGCGCAGGACAGGGCTGCACTCTCCATACCAGCGCAGGACAGGGCTGCACTCTCCATACCAGCACAGGACTGGACTGCACTCTCCATACCAGTGCATGATTGGGCAGCAATCTCCGTACCAGTGCAGGACTGGGCTGCTCACTCCATACCAGTGCAGGACTGGGCTGCTCACTCCATACCAGTGCAGGACTGGGCTGCTCACTCCATACCAGTGCAGGACTGGGCTGCTCACTCCATACCAGTGCAGGACTGGGCTGCTCACTCCATACCAGTGCAGGACTGGGCTGCTCACTCCATACTAGTGCAGGACTGGGCTGTTCACTCCATAACAGTGCAGGACTGGGCTGGACTCTCCATACCAGTGCAGGACTGGGCTGGACTATTTATACCAGTGCAGGACTGGGCTGGACTCCCTATAGCAGCACAGGACTGGGCTGGACTCCCTATACCAGCACAGGACTGGGCTGGACTCCCTATACCAGCACAGGACTGGGCTGGACTCCCTATACCAGCACAGGACTGGGCTGGACTCTCCATACCAGCAAAGGACTGGGCTGGACTCTCCATACCAGCACATGACTGAGCTGGACTCTCCATACCAGCACAGGACTGGGCTGGACTCCCTATACCGGCACTAGACTGGGCTGGACTCCCTATACCAGCACAGGACTGGGCTGGACTCTTTATACCGGCACAGGTCTGGGCTGGACTCTTTATACCAGCACAGGCCTGGGCTGGACTCCCTATACCAGCACAGGACTGGGCTGGACACTCCATACCAATGCATGACTTGGCTGGACTGTCTATACCAGCGCAGGACTGGGCTGGACTCTCTATACCAGCCCAGGACTGGGTTGGACTCCCTATACCTGCACAGGACTGGGCTGGACTCCCTATTCCTGCACAGGACTGGGCTGGACTCCCTATACCAGCCCAGGACTGGGTTGGACTCCCTATACCTGCACAGGACTGGGCTGGACTCTCCATACCAGCACAGGTCTGGGCTGGACCCTCCATACCAGCAAAGGCCTGGGCTGGACTCTCCATACTAGCACAGGACTGGGCTGGACTCTCCATACCAGCACAGGACTGGGCTGGACTCTCCATACCAGCACAGGACTGGGCTGGACTCTCCATACCAGCACATGACTGGGCTGGCCTCTCCATACCAGCACAGGACTGGGCTGGACTCGCCATACCAGCACAGGACTGGGCTGGACTCTCCATACCAGCACAGGACTGGGCTGGACTCTCCATACCAGCACAGGACTGGGCTGGACTCTCCATACCAGCGCAGGACTGGGCTGCACTCTCCATACCAGCGCAGGACAGGGCTGCACTCTCCATACCAGCGCAGGACAGGGCTGCACTCTCCATTGCAGCGCAGGACAGGGCTGCACTCTCCATTGCAGCGCAGGACAGGGCTGCACTCTCCATTGCAGCGCAGGACAGGGCTGCACTCTCCATTGCAGCGCAGGACAGGGCTGCACTCTCCATTGCAGCGCAGGACAGGGCTGCACTCTCCATAGCAGCGCAGGACAGGGCTGCACTCTCCATAGCAGTGCAGGACAGGGCTGCACTCTCCATAGCAGCGCAGGACAGGGCTGCACTCTCCATAGCAGCGCAGGACAGGGCTGCACTCTCCATAGCAGCGCAGGACAGGGCTGCACTCTCCATAGCAGCGCAGGACAGGGCTGCACTCCCCATACCAGTGCATGTTTGGGCTGCAATCTCCATACCAGTGCATGATTGGGCTGCAATCTCCATACCAGTGCAGGACTGGGCTGGACTCTCCATACCAGCGCAGGACTGGGCTGGGCTCTCCATACCAGCACAGGACTGGTCTGGACTCTCCATACCAGCACAGGACTGGTCTGGACTCTCCATACCAGCACAGGACTGGTCTGCACTCTCCATACCAGCACAGGACTGGTCTGGACTCTCCATACCAGCACAGGACAGGTCTGGACTCTCCATACCAGCACAGGACTGGTCTGGACTCTCCATACCAGCACAGGACTTGGCTGGACTCTCCATACCAGCACAGGACTGGGCTGGACTCTCCATACCAGCACAGGACTGGGCTGGACTCTCCATACCATCACAGGACTGGGCTGCACTTTCCATACCAGCGCAGGACAGGGCTGCACTCTCCATTGCAGCGCAGGACAGGGCTGCACTCTCCATAGCAGCGCAGGACAGGGCTGCACTCTCCATAGCAGCGCAGGACAGGGCTGCACTCTCCATACCAGCGCAGGACAGGGCTGCACTCCCCATACCAGTGCATGATTGGGCTGCAATCTCCATACCAGTGCATGATTGGGCTGCAATCTCCATACCAGTGCAGGACTGGGCTGCTCACTCCATACCAGTGCAGGACTGGGCTGCTCACTCCATACCAGTGCAGGACTGGGCTGCTCACTCCATACCAGTGCAGGACTGGGCTGCTCACTCCATACCAGTGCAGGACTGGGCTGCTCACTCCATACCAGTGCAGGACTGGGCTGCTCACTCCATACTAGTGCAGGACTGGGCTGGTCACTCCATACAAGTGCAGGACTGGTCTGGTCACACCATACCAGTGCACGACTGGGCTGGTCACTCCATACCAGTGCAGGACTGGGCTGCTCACTCCATACCAGTGCAGGACTGGGCTGCTCACTCCATACCAGTGCAGGACTGGGCTGCTCACTCCATACCAGTGCAGGACTGGGCTGGTCACTCCATACCAGTGCAGGACTGGGGAGGACTCTCCATACCAGTGCATGACTGGGCTGGCCTCTTTATACCAGTGCAGGACTGTGCTTGACTCCCTATGCCAGCACAGGACTGGGCTGGACTCCCTATACCAGCACAGGACTGGGCTGGACTCCCTATACCAGCACAGGACTGGGCTGGACTCCCTATACCAGCACAGTACTGGGCTGGAATCCCTATACCAACTCATGACTGTGCTGGACTCTCCATACCAGCACAGGACTGGGCTGGAATCTCGATACCAGCACAGGACTGGGCTGGACTCTCCATACCAGCACAGGACTGGGCTGGACTCTCCATACCAGCACAGGATTGGGCTGGACTCTCCATACCAGCACAGGACTGGGCTGGACTCTCCATACCAGCACAGGACTGGGATGGACCCTCCATACCAATGTATGACTGGGCTGGACTCTCTATACCAGCACAGGACTCGGTTGGACCCTCCATACCAGCACAGTACTGGGCTGGACTCTCCATACCAGCACAGTACTGGGCTGGACTCTCTATAGCAGCACAGGACTGGGCTGGACTCTCCATACCAATGCTTGACTGGTCTGGACCGTCTATACCAGCGCATTACTAGTCTGGACTCTCCATGCCAGCGCAGGACTGAGCTGCACTCTCCATACCAGCGCAGGACAGGGCTGCACTCTCAGTACCAACGCAGGGCAGGACTGCACTCTCCATACCAGCACAGCACAGGGCTGCACTCTCCATACCAGCGCAGGACAGGGCTGCACTCTCCATACCAGCGCAGGACAGGGCTGCACTCTCCATACCAGCGCAGGACAGGGCTGCACTCTCCATACCAGCGCAGGACAGGGCTGCACTCTCCATACCAGCACAGGACTGGACTGCACTCTCCATACCAGTACATGATTGGGCTGCAATCTCCGTACCAGTGCAGGACTGGGCTGCTCACTCCATACCAGTGCAGGACTGGGCTGCTCACTCCATACCAGTGCAGGACTGGGCTGCTCACTCCATACCAGTGCAGGACTGGGCTTGTCACTCCATAACAGTGCAGGACTGGGGTTGTCACTCCATACCAGTGCAGGACTGGGGTTGTCACTCCATACCAGTGCACGACTGGGCTGGTCAATCCATACCAGTGCACGACTGGGCTGGTCACTCCATACCAGTGCAGGACTGGGCTGCTCCCTCCATACCAGTGCAGGACTGGGCTGCTCACTCCATACCAGTGCAGGACTGGGCTGCTCACTCCATACCAGTGCAGGACTGGGCTGCTCACTCCATACCAGTGCAGGACTGGGCTGCTCACTCCATACTAGTGCAGGACTGGGCTGTTCACTCCATAACAGTGCAGGCCTGGGCTGTTCACTCCATAACAGTGCAGGACTGGGCTGGACTCTCCATACCAGTGCATGACTGGACTGGACTATTTATACCAGTGCAGACTGGGCTGGACTCCCTATAGCAGCACAGGACTGGGCTGGACTCCCTATACCAGCACAGGACTGGGCTGGACTCCCTATACCAGCACAGGACTGGGCTGGATTCCCTATACCAGCACAGGACTGGGCTGGACTCTCCATACCAGCAAAGGACTGGGCTGGACTCTCCATACCAGCACATGACTGAGCTGGACTCTCCATACCAGCACAGGACTGGGCTGGACTCCCTATACCAGCACTAGACTGGGCTGGACTCCCTATACCAGCACTAGACTGGGCTGGACTCCCTATACCAGCACTAGACTGGGCTGGACTCCCTATACCAGCACAGGACTGGGCTGGACTCTTTATACCAGCACAGGTCTGGGCTGGACTCTTTATACCAGCACAGGCCTGTGCTGGACTCCATATACCAGCACAGGACTGGGCTGGACTCTCCATACCAATGCATGACTTGGCTGGACTGTCTATACCAGCGCAGGACTGGGCTGGACTCTCTATACCAGCCCAGGACTGGGTTGGACTCCCTATACCTGCACAGGACTGGGCTGGAGTCTCCATAGCAGGACAGGACTGGGCTGGACTCCCTATACCAGCCCAGGACTGGGCTGGACTCCCTATACCAGCCCAGGACTGGGTTGGACTCCCTATACCTGCACAGGACTGGGCTGGACTCCCTATTCCTGCACAGGACTGGGCTGGACTCCCTATACCAGCCCAGGACTGGGTTGGACTCCCTATACCTGCACAGGACTGGGCTGGACTCTCCATACCAGCACAGGACTGGGCTGGACCCTCCATACCAGCAAAGGCCTGGGCTGGACTCTCCATACTAGCACAGGACTGGGCTGGACTCTCCATACTAGCACAGGACTGGGCTGGACTCTCCATACCAGCACAGGACTGGGCTGGACTCTCCATACCAGCACAGGACTGGGCTGGACTCTTTATACCAGCGCAGAACTTGGCTGGACTCTCTATACCAGCACTGGACTGGGCTGCGCTCTCCATACCAGCGCAGGACAGGGCTGCACTCTCCATACCAGCACAGGACAGTGCTGCACTCTCCATACCAGCGCAGGACAGGACTGCACTCTCCATACCAGTGCAGGACAGGGCTGCACTCTCCATACCAGCGCATGACAGGGCTGCACTCTCCATACCAGCGCAGGACAGGGCTGCACTCTCCATACCAGCGCAGGACAGGGCTGCACTCTTCATACCAGCGCAGGACAGGACTGCACTCTGCATACCAGCGCAGGACTGGGCTGCACTCACCATACCAGTGCATGATTGGGCTGCAATCTCCATACCAGTGCTGGACTGGTCTGGTCACTCCATACCAGTGCACGACTGGGCTGGTCACTCCATACCAGTGCACGACTGGGCTGGTCACTCCATACCAGTGCAGGACTGGGCTGCTCACTCCATACCAGTGCAGGACTGGGCTGCTCACTCCATACCAGTGCAGGACTGGGCTGTTCACTCCATACCAGTGCAGGACTGGGCTGTTCACTCCATAACAGTGCAGGACTGGGCTGTTCACTCCATAACAGTGCAGGACTGGGCTGTTCACTCCATAACAGTGCAGGACTGGGCTGTTCACTCCATAACAGTGCAGGACTGGGCTGTTCACTCCATAACAGTGCAGGACTGGGCTGTTCACTCCATAACAGTGCAGGACTGGGCTGTTCACTCCATAACAGTGCAGGACTGGGCTGTTCACTCCATAACAGTGCAGGACTGGGCTGGACTCTCCATACCAGTGCATGACTGGACTGGACTATTTATACCAGTGCAGGACTGGGCTGGACTCCCTATAGCAGCACAGGACTGGGCTGGACTCCCTATACCAGCACAGGACTGGGCTGGACTCCCTATACCAGCACACGACTGGGCTGGATTCCCTATACCAGCACATGACTGAGCTGGACTCTCCATACCAGCAAAGGACTGGGCTGGACTCTCTATACCAGCAAAGGACTAGTCTGGACTCTCCATGCCAGCGCCGGACTGAGCTGCACTCTCCATATAGCGCAGGACAGGGCTGCACTCTCAATACCAACGCAGGACAGGGCTGCACTCTCCATACCAGCGCATTACAGGGCTGCACTCTCCATACCAGCGCAGGACTGGCCTGGAATCTCCATACCAGCGCAGGACTGGGCTGCACTCTCCATACCAGTGCATGATTGGGCTGCAATCTCCGTACCAGTGCAGGACTGGGCTGGTCACTCTCCATACCAGCAAAGGACTGGGCTGGTCACTCCATACCAGCGCATGACTGGACTGGACTATTTATACCAGTGCAGGACTGGGCTGGACTCCCTATACCAGCACAGGACTGGGCTGGACTCCCTATACCAGCACAAGACTGGGCTGGACTCCCTGTACCAGCACAGGACTGGGCTGGACTCCCTATACCAGCACAGGACTGGGCTGGACTCCCTATACCAGCACTAGACTGGGCTGGACTCCCTACACCAGCACAGGACTGGGCTGGACTCTTTATACCAGCACAGGTCTGGGCTGGACTCTTTATACCAGCACAGGCCTGGGCTGGACTCCCTATACCAGCACTAGACTGGGCTGGACTCCCTATACCAGCACTAGACTGGGCTGGACTCCCTACACCAGCACAGGACTGGGCTGGACTCTTTATACCAGCACAGGTCTGGGCTGGACTCTTTATACCAGCACAGGCCTGGGCTGGACTCCCTATACCAGCACAGGACTGGGCTGGACTCTCCATACCAATGCATGACTTGGCTGGACTGTCTATACCAGCGCAGGACTGGGCTGGACTCTCTATACCAGCCCAGGACTGGGTTGGACTCCCTATACCTGCACAGGACTGGGCTGGAGTCTCCATAGCAGGCCAGGACTGGGCTGGACTCCCTATACCAGCCCAGGACTGGGTTGGACTCCCTATACCTGCACAGGACTGGGCTGGACTCCCTATACCTGCACAGGACTGGGCTGGACTCCCTATACCAGCCCAGGACTGGGTTGGACTCCCTATACCTGCACAGGACTGGGCTGGACTCTCCATACCAGCACAGGACTGGGCTGGACTCTCCATACCAGCAAAGGCCTGGGCTGGACTCTCCATACTAGCACAGGACTGGGCTGGACTCTCCATACCAGCACAGGACTGGGCTGGACTCTTTATACCAGCGCAGAACGTGGCTGGACTCTCTATACCAGCACTGGACTGGGCTGGGCTCTCCATACCAGCACAGGACTGGGCTGGGCTCTCCATACCAGCGCAGGACAGGGCTGCACTCTCCATACCAGCACAGGACAGTGCTGCACTCTCCATACCAGCGCAGGACAGGACTGCACTCTCCATACCAGCGCAGGACAGGGCTGCACTCTCCATACCAGCGCATGACAGGGCTGCACTCTCCATACCAGCGCAGGACAGGGCTGCACTCTCTATACCAGCGCAGGACAGGGCTGCACTCTCCATACCAGCGCAGGACAGGACTGCACTCTGCATACCAGCGCAGGACTGGGCTGCACTCACCATACCAGTGCATGATTGGGCTGCAATCTCCATACCAGTGCAGGACTGGGCTGGTCACTCCATACCAGTGCAGCACTGGGCTGGTCACTCCATACCAGTGCAGCACTGGGCTGGTCACTCCATACCAGTGCAGGACTGGGCTGGTCACTCCATACCAGTGCAGCACTGGGCTGGTCACTCCATACCAGTGCAGGACTGGGCTGGACTCTCCATACTAGCACAGGACTGGGCTGGACTCTCCATACCAGCACAGGACTGGGCTGGACTCTCCATACCAGCACAGGACTGGGCTGGACTCTTTATACCAGCGCAGAACTTGGCTGGACTCTCTATACCAGCACTGGACTGGGCTGCGCTCTCCATACCAGCGCAGGACAGGGCTGCACTCTCCATACCAGCACAGGACAGTGCTGCACTCTCCATACCAGCGCAGGACAGGACTGCACTCTCCATACCAGTGCAGGACAGGGCTGCACTCTCCATACCAGCGCATGACAGGGCTGCACTCTCCATACCAGCGCATGACAGGGCTGCACTCTCCATACCAGCGCAGGACAGGGCTGCACTCTCCATACCAGCGCAGGACAGGGCTGCACTCTCCATACCAGCGCAGGACAGGGCTGCACTCTCCATACCAGCGCAGGACAGGACTGCACTCTGCATACCAGCGCAGGACTGGGCTGCACTCACCATACCAGTGCATGATTGGGCTGCAATCTCCATACCAGTGCTGGACTGGTCTGGTCACTCCATACCAGTGCACGACTGGGCTGGTCACTCCATACCAGTGCACGACTGGGCTGGTCACTCCATACCAGTGCAGAACTGGGCTGCTCACTCCATACCAGTGCAGGACTGGGCTGCTCACTCCATACCAGTGCAGGACTGGGCTGTTCACTCCATAACAGTGCAGGACTGGGCTGTTCACTCCATAACAGTGCAGGACTGGGCTGTTCACTCCATAACAGTGCAGGACTGGGCTGTTCACTCCATAACAGTGCAGGACTGGGCTGTTCACTCCATAACAGTGCAGGACTGGGCTGTTCACTCCATAACAGTGCAGGACTGGGCTGTTCACTCCATAACAGTGCAGGACTGGGCTGGACTCTCCATACCAGTGCATGACTGGACTGGACTATTTATACCAGTGCAGGACTGGGCTGGACTCCCTATAGCAGCACAGGACTGGGCTGGACTCCCTATACCAGCACAGGACTGGGCTGGACTCCCTATACCAGCACACGACTGGGCTGGATTCCCTATACCAGCACATGACTGAGCTGGACTCTCCATACCAGCAAAGGACTGGGCTGGACTCTCTATACCAGCAAAGGACTAGTCTGGACTCTCCATGCCAGCGCCGGACTGAGCTGCACTCTCCATATAGCGCAGGACAGGGCTGCACTCTCAATACCAACGCAGGACAGGGCTGCACTCTCCATACCAGCGCATTACAGGGCTGCACTCTCCATACCAGCGCAGGACTGGCCTGGAATCTCCATACCAGCGCAGGACTGGGCTGCACTCTCCATACCAGTGCATGATTGGGCTGCAATCTCCGTACCAGTGCAGGACTGGGCTGGTCACTCTCCATACCAGCAAAGGACTGGGCTGGTCACTCCATACCAGCGCATGACTGGACTGGACTATTTATACCAGTGCAGGACTGGGCTGGACTCCCTATACCAGCACAGGACTGGGCTGGACTCCCTATACCAGCACAAGACTGGGCTGGACTCCCTGTACCAGCACAGGACTGGGCTGGACTCCCTATACCAGCACAGGACTGGGCTGGACTCCCTATACCAGCACTAGACTGGGCTGGACTCCCTACACCAGCACAGGACTGGGCTGGACTCTTTATACCAGCACAGGTCTGGGCTGGACTCTTTATACCAGCACAGGCCTGGGCTGGACTCCCTATACCAGCACAGGACTGGGCTGGACTCCCTATACCAGCACTAGACTGGGCTGGACTCCCTACACCAGCACAGGACTGGGCTGGACTCTTTATACCAGCACAGGTCTGGGCTGGACTCTTTATACCAGCACAGGCCTGGGCTGGACTCCCTATACCAGCACAGGACTGGGCTGGAATCTCCATACCAATGCATGACTTGGCTGGACTGTCTATACCAGCGCAGGACTGGGCTGGACTCTCTATACCAGCCCAGGACTGGGTTGGACTCCCTATACCTGCACAGGACTGGGCTGGAGTCTCCATAGCAGGCCAGGACTGGGCTGGACTCCCTATACCAGCCCAGGACTGGGTTGGACTCCCTATACCTGCACAGGACTGGGCTGGACTCCCTATACCTGCACAGGACTGGGCTGGACTCCCTATACCAGCCCAGGACTGGGTTGGACTCCCTATACCTGCACAGGACTGGGCTGGACTCTCCATACCAGCACAGGACTGGGCTGGACTCTCCATACCAGCAAAGGCCTGGGCTGGACTCTCCATACTAGCACAGGACTGGGCTGGACTCTCCATACCAGCACAGGACTGGGCTGGACTCTTTATACCAGCGCAGAACGTGGCTGGACTCTCTATACCAGCACTGGACTGGGCTGGGCTCTCCATACCAGCACAGTACTGGGCTGGGCTCTCCATACCAGCGCAGGACAGGGCTGCACTCTCCATACCAGCACAGGACAGTGCTGCACTCTCCATACCAGCGCAGGACAGGACTGCACTCTCCATACCAGCGCAGGACAGGGCTGCACTCTCCATACCAGCGCATGACAGGGCTGCACTCTCCATACCAGCGCAGGACAGGGCTGCACTCTCTATACCAGCGCAGGACAGGGCTGCACTCTCCATACCAGCGCAGGACAGGACTGCACTCTGCATACCAGCGCAGGACTGGGCTGCACTCACCATACCAGTGCATGATTGGGCTGCAATCTCCATACCAGTGCAGGACTGGGCTGGTCACTCCATACCAGTGCAGCACTGGGCTGGTCACTCCATACCAGTGCAGCACTGGGCTGGTCACTCCATACCAGTGCAGGACTGGGCTGGTCACTCCATACCAGTGCAGCACTGGGCTGGTCACTCCATACCAGTGCAGGACTGGGCTGGACACTCCATACCAGTGCAGGACTGGGATTGGTCTCTCCAGACCAGTGCAGGACTTGGCTGGTCACTCCATAGCAGTGCAGGACTGGGCTGGTCTCTCCATAGCAGTGCAGGTCTGGGCTGGTCACTCCATAGCAGTGCAGGACTGGGCTGGTCACTCCATAGCAGTGCAAGACTTGGCTGGTCACAACATTCCAGTGCAGGACTGGACTGGTCACTCCATACCAGTGCAGGACTGGGATTGGTTTCTCCATACCAGTGCAGGACTGGGATGGACTCTCCATACCAACGCATGACTGGTCTGGACTCTCGACACCAGGACAGGATTCCGCTGGATTCTCTATACCTATAAACGACTGGGCTGGACTCCCTATACCAGCACAGGACTGGGCTGGACCCTCCATACCAACGCATGACTGGGCTGGACTCTCTATACCAGCAAAGGACTGGGCTGCACTCTCCATACCAGCGCAGGACAGGACTGGACTCTCCATACCAACGCAGTACTGGGCTTGGCTCTCTATACCAGCGCATTACTGGGCTGGACTTTTTATACCAGCGCAGGACTGCTGGGCTCTCTATACCAGAGCAGGACTGGGCTGGACTCTCCATACAAGCGCAGGACTGAGCTGGACTCTCCATTCCTCCCGTATTACTGGGCTGGACTCTCATACCAGCGCAGGACTGGGCTGTACACTCCATACCAGCACAGGACAGGGCTGCATTCTCCATACCAGCGCAGGGCTGTGCTGCACACTCCACACCAGCGCAGTGCTGTGCTGCGCACTCCATACCAGCGCAGGACTGGGCTGCGCACTCCATACTAGCGCAGGACTGGGCTGCGCACTCCATACAAGCGCAGGATTGGGCTGCGCACTCCATACCAGCGCAGGACTGGGCTGCGCACTCCATACCAGCGCAGGACTGGGCTGCACACTCCATACCAGCGCATGGCTGTGCTGCGCACTCCACACCAGCGCAGGACTGGGCTGCACTCTCCATACCAGCACAGGACTGGGCTGCACTCTCCATACCAGTGCATGATTGGGCTGCAATCTCCGTACCAGTGCAGGACTGGGCTGCTCACTCCATACCAGTGCAGGACTGGGCTGGTCACTCCATACCAGTGCAGGACTGGGCTGGACTCTCCATACCAGCACAGGACTGGGCTGGACTCTCCATACCAGCACAGGACTGGGCTGGACTCTCCATACCAGCACAGGACTGGGCTGGACTCTCCATACCAGCACAGGACTGGGCTGGACTCTCCATACCAGCACAGGACTGGGCTGGACTCTCCATACCAGCACAGGACTGGGCTGGACTCTCCATACCAGCACAGGACTGGGATGGACCCTCCATACCAATGTATGACTGGGCTGGACTCTCTATACCAGCACAGGACTCGGTTGGACCCTCCATACCAGCACAGTACTGGGCTGGACTCTCCATACCAGCACAGTTCTGGGCTGGACTCTCTATAGCAGCACAGGACTGGGCTGGACTCTCCATACCAATGCATGACTGGTCTGGACTGTCTATACCAGCGCATTACTAGTCTGGACTCTCCATGCCAGCGCAGGACTGAGCTTCACTCTCCATACCAGCGCAGGACAGGGCTGCACTCTCAGTACCAACGCAGGGCAGGACTGCACTCTCCATACCAGCACAGCACAGGGCTGCACTCTCCATACCAGCGCAGGACAGGGCTGCACTCTCCATACCAGCGCAGGACAGGGCTGCACTCTCCATACCAGCGCAGGACAGGGCTGCACTCTCCATACCAGCGCAGGACAGGGCTGCACTCTCCATACCAGCACAGGACTGGACTGCACTCTCCATACCAGTGCATGATTGGGCTGCAATCTCCGTACCAGTGCAGGACTGGGCTGCTCACTCCATACCAGTGCAGGACTGGGCTGCTCACTCCATACCAGTGCAGGACTGGGCTGCTCACTCCATACCAGTGCAGGACTGGGCTTGTCACTCCATAACAGTGCAGGACTGGGGTTGTCACTCCATACCAGTGCAGGACTGGGCTGGTCACTCCATACCAGTGCACGACTGGGCTGGTCAATCCATACCAGTGCACGACTGGGCTGGTCACTCCATACCAGTGCAGGACTGGGCTGCTCCCTCCATACCAGTGCAGGACTGGGCTGCTCCCTCCATACCAGTGCAGGACTGGGCTGCTCACTCCATACCAGTGCAGGACTGGGCTGCTCACTCCATACTAGTGCAGGACTGGGCTGGTCACTCCATAACAGTGCAGGACTGGGCTGTTCACTCCATAACAGTGCAGGACTGGGCTGGACTCTCCATACCAGTGCATGACTGGACTGGACTATTTATACCAGTGCAGGACTGGGCTGGACTCCCTATACCAGCACAGGACTGGGCTGGACTCCCTATACCAGCACAGGACTGGGCTGGACTCCCTATACCAGCACAGGACTGGGCTGGATTCCCTATACCAGCACAGGACTGGGCTGGACTCTCCATACCAGCAAAGGACTGGGCTGGACTCTCCATACCAGCACATGACTGAGCTGGACTCTCCATACCAGCACAGGACTGGGCTGGACTCCCTATACCAGCACTAGACTGGGCTGGACTCCCTATACCAGCACAGGACTGGGCTGGACTCTTTATACCAGCACAGGTCTGGGCTGGACTCTTTATACCAGCACAGGTCTGGGCTGGACTCTTTATACCAGCACAGGCCTGTGCTGGACTCCATATACCAGCACAGGACTGGGCTGGACTCTCCATACCAATGCATGACTTGGCTGGACTGTCTATACCAGCGCAGGACTGGGCTGGACTCTCTATACCAGCCCAGGACTGGGTTGGACTCCCTATACCTGCACAGGACTGGGCTGGAGTCTCCATAGCAGGACAGGACTGGGCTGGACTCCCTATACCAGCCCAGGACTGGGCTGGACTCCCTATACCAGCCCAGGACTGGGTTGGACTCCCTATACCTGCACAGGACTGGGCTGGACTCCCTATTCCTGCACAGGACTGGGCTGGACTCCCTATACCAGCCCAGGACTGGGTTGGACTCCCTATACCTGCACAGGACTGGGCTGGACTCTCCATACCAGCACAGGACTGGGCTGGACCCTCCATACCAGCAAAGGCCTGGGCTGGACTCTCCATACTAGCACAGGACTGGGCTGGACTCTCCATACTAGCACAGGACTGGGCTGGACTCTCCATACCAGCACAGGACTGGGCTGGACTCTCCATACCAGCACAGGACAGGGCTGCACTCTCCATACCAGCGCAGGACAGGGCTGCACTCTCCATACCAGCACAGGACTGGACTGCACTCTCCATACCAGTACATGATTGGGCTGCAATCTCCGTACCAGTGCAGGACTGGGCTGCTCACTCCATACCAGTGCAGGACTGGGCTGCTCACTCCATACCAGTGCAGGACTGGGCTGCTCACTCCATACCAGTGCAGGACTGGGCTGCTCACTCCATACCAGTGCAGGACTGGGCTTGTCACTCCATAACAGTGCAGGACTGGGGTTGTCACTCCATACCAGTGCAGGACTGGGGTTGTCACTCCATACCAGTGCACGACTGGGCTGGTCAATCCATACCAGTGCACGACTGGGCTGGTCACTCCATACCAGTGCAGGACTGGGCTGCTCCCTCCATACCAGTGCAGGACTGGGCTGCTCACTCCATACCAGTGCAGGACTGGGCTGCTCACTCCATACCAGTGCAGGACTGGGCTGCTCACTCCATACCAGTGCAGGACTGGGCTGCTCACTCCATACTAGTGCAGGACTGGGCTGTTCACTCCATAACAGTGCAGGCCTGGGCTGTTCACTCCATAACAGTGCAGGACTGGGCTGGACTCTCCATACCAGTGCATGACTGGACTGGACTATTTATACCAGTGCAGACTGGGCTGGACTCCCTATAGCAGCACAGGACTGGGCTGGACTCCCTATACCAGCACAGGACTGGGCTGGACTCCCTATACCAGCACAGGACTGGGCTGGATTCCCTATACCAGCACAGGACTGGGCTGGACTCTCCATACCAGCAAAGGACTGGGCTGGACTCTCCATACCAGCACATGACTGAGCTGGACTCTCCATACCAGCACAGGACTGGGCTGGACTCCCTATACCAGCACTAGACTGGGCTGGACTCCCTATACCAGCACTAGACTGGGCTGGACTCCCTATACCAGCACTAGACTGGGCTGGACTCCCTATACCAGCACAGGACTGGGCTGGACTCTTTATACCAGCACAGGTCTGGGCTGGACTCTTTATACCAGCACAGGCCTGTGCTGGACTCCATATACCAGCACAGGACTGGGCTGGACTCTCCATACCAATGCATGACTTGGCTGGACTGTCTATACCAGCGCAGGACTGGGCTGGACTCTCTATACCAGCCCAGGACTGGGTTGGACTCCCTATACCTGCACAGGACTGGGCTGGAGTCTCCATAGCAGGACAGGACTGGGCTGGACTCCCTATACCAGCCCAGGACTGGGCTGGACTCCCTATACCAGCCCAGGACTGGGTTGGACTCCCTATACCTGCACAGGACTGGGCTGGACTCCCTATTCCTGCACAGGACTGGGCTGGACTCCCTATACCAGCCCAGGACTGGGTTGGACTCCCTATACCTGCACAGGACTGGGCTGGACTCTCCATACCAGCACAGGACTGGGCTGGACCCTCCATACCAGCAAAGGCCTGGGCTGGACTCTCCATACTAGCACAGGACTGGGCTGGACTCTCCATACTAGCACAGGACTGGGCTGGACTCTCCATACCAGCACAGGACTGGGCTGGACTCTCCATACCAGCACAGGACTGGGCTGGACTCTTTATACCAGCGCAGAACTTGGCTGGACTCTCTATACCAGCACTGGACTGGGCTGCGCTCTCCATACCAGCGCAGGACAGGGCTGCACTCTCCATACCAGCACAGGACAGTGCTGCACTCTCCATACCAGCGCAGGACAGGACTGCACTCTCCATACCAGTGCAGGACAGGGCTGCACTCTCCATACCAGCGCATGACAGGGCTGCACTCTCCATACCAGCGCAGGACAGGGCTGCACTCTCCATACCAGCGCAGGACAGGGCTGCACTCTTCATACCAGCGCAGGACAGGACTGCACTCTGCATACCAGCGCAGGACTGGGCTGCACTCACCATACCAGTGCATGATTGGGCTGCAATCTCCATACCAGTGCTGGACTGGTCTGGTCACTCCATACCAGTGCACGACTGGGCTGGTCACTCCATACCAGTGCACGACTGGGCTGGTCACTCCATACCAGTGCAGGACTGGGCTGCTCACTCCATACCAGTGCAGGACTGGGCTGCTCACTCCATACCAGTGCAGGACTGGGCTGTTCACTCCATACCAGTGCAGGACTGGGCTGTTCACTCCATAACAGTGCAGGACTGGGCTGTTCACTCCATAACAGTGCAGGACTGGGCTGTTCACTCCATAACAGTGCAGGACTGGGCTGTTCACTCCATAACAGTGCAGGACTGGGCTGTTCACTCCATAACAGTGCAGGACTGGGCTGTTCACTCCATAACAGTGCAGGACTGGGCTGTTCACTCCATAACAGTGCAGGACTGGGCTGTTCACTCCATAACAGTGCAGGACTGGGCTGGACTCTCCATACCAGTGCATGACTGGACTGGACTATTTATACCAGTGCAGGACTGGGCTGGACTCCCTATAGCAGCACAGGACTGGGCTGGACTCCCTATACCAGCACAGGACTGGGCTGGACTCCCTATACCAGCACACGACTGGGCTGGATTCCCTATACCAGCACATGACTGAGCTGGACTCTCCATACCAGCAAAGGACTGGGCTGGACTCTCTATACCAGCAAAGGACTAGTCTGGACTCTCCATGCCAGCGCCGGACTGAGCTGCACTCTCCATATAGCGCAGGACAGGGCTGCACTCTCAATACCAACGCAGGACAGGGCTGCACTCTCCATACCAGCGCATTACAGGGCTGCACTCTCCATACCAGCGCAGGACTGGCCTGGAATCTCCATACCAGCGCAGGACTGGGCTGCACTCTCCATACCAGTGCATGATTGGGCTGCAATCTCCGTACCAGTGCAGGACTGGGCTGGTCACTCTCCATACCAGCAAAGGACTGGGCTGGTCACTCCATACCAGCGCATGACTGGACTGGACTATTTATACCAGTGCAGGACTGGGCTGGACTCCCTATACCAGCACAGGACTGGGCTGGACTCCCTATACCAGCACAAGACTGGGCTGGACTCCCTGTACCAGCACAGGACTGGGCTGGACTCCCTATACCAGCACAGGACTGGGCTGGACTCCCTATACCAGCACTAGACTGGGCTGGACTCCCTACACCAGCACAGGACTGGGCTGGACTCTTTATACCAGCACAGGTCTGGGCTGGACTCTTTATACCAGCACAGGCCTGGGCTGGACTCCCTATACCAGCACTAGACTGGGCTGGACTCCCTATACCAGCACTAGACTGGGCTGGACTCCCTACACCAGCACAGGACTGGGCTGGACTCTTTATACCAGCACAGGTCTGGGCTGGACTCTTTATACCAGCACAGGCCTGGGCTGGACTCCCTATACCAGCACAGGACTGGGCTGGACTCTCCATACCAATGCATGACTTGGCTGGACTGTCTATACCAGCGCAGGACTGGGCTGGACTCTCTATACCAGCCCAGGACTGGGTTGGACTCCCTATACCTGCACAGGACTGGGCTGGAGTCTCCATAGCAGGCCAGGACTGGGCTGGACTCCCTATACCAGCCCAGGACTGGGTTGGACTCCCTATACCTGCACAGGACTGGGCTGGACTCCCTATACCTGCACAGGACTGGGCTGGACTCCCTATACCAGCCCAGGACTGGGTTGGACTCCCTATACCTGCACAGGACTGGGCTGGACTCTCCATACCAGCACAGGACTGGGCTGGACTCTCCATACCAGCAAAGGCCTGGGCTGGACTCTCCATACTAGCACAGGACTGGGCTGGACTCTCCATACCAGCACAGGACTGGGCTGGACTCTTTATACCAGCGCAGAACGTGGCTGGACTCTCTATACCAGCACTGGACTGGGCTGGGCTCTCCATACCAGCACAGGACTGGGCTGGGCTCTCCATACCAGCGCAGGACAGGGCTGCACTCTCCATACCAGCACAGGACAGTGCTGCACTCTCCATACCAGCGCAGGACAGGACTGCACTCTCCATACCAGCGCAGGACAGGGCTGCACTCTCCATACCAGCGCATGACAGGGCTGCACTCTCCATACCAGCGCAGGACAGGGCTGCACTCTCTATACCAGCGCAGGACAGGGCTGCACTCTCCATACCAGCGCAGGACAGGACTGCACTCTGCATACCAGCGCAGGACTGGGCTGCACTCACCATACCAGTGCATGATTGGGCTGCAATCTCCATACCAGTGCAGGACTGGGCTGGTCACTCCATACCAGTGCAGCACTGGGCTGGTCACTCCATACCAGTGCAGCACTGGGCTGGTCACTCCATACCAGTGCAGGACTGGGCTGGTCACTCCATACCAGTGCAGCACTGGGCTGGTCACTCCATACCAGTGCAGGACTGGGCTGGACTCTCCATACTAGCACAGGACTGGGCTGGACTCTCCATACCAGCACAGGACTGGGCTGGACTCTCCATACCAGCACAGGACTGGGCTGGACTCTTTATACCAGCGCAGAACTTGGCTGGACTCTCTATACCAGCACTGGACTGGGCTGCGCTCTCCATACCAGCGCAGGACAGGGCTGCACTCTCCATACCAGCACAGGACAGTGCTGCACTCTCCATACCAGCGCAGGACAGGACTGCACTCTCCATACCAGTGCAGGACAGGGCTGCACTCTCCATACCAGCGCATGACAGGGCTGCACTCTCCATACCAGCGCATGACAGGGCTGCACTCTCCATACCAGCGCAGGACAGGGCTGCACTCTCCATACCAGCGCAGGACAGGGCTGCACTCTCCATACCAGCGCAGGACAGGGCTGCACTCTCCATACCAGCGCAGGACAGGACTGCACTCTGCATACCAGCGCAGGACTGGGCTGCACTCACCATACCAGTGCATGATTGGGCTGCAATCTCCATACCAGTGCTGGACTGGTCTGGTCACTCCATACCAGTGCACGACTGGGCTGGTCACTCCATACCAGTGCACGACTGGGCTGGTCACTCCATACCAGTGCAGAACTGGGCTGCTCACTCCATACCAGTGCAGGACTGGGCTGCTCACTCCATACCAGTGCAGGACTGGGCTGTTCACTCCATAACAGTGCAGGACTGGGCTGTTCACTCCATAACAGTGCAGGACTGGGCTGTTCACTCCATAACAGTGCAGGACTGGGCTGTTCACTCCATAACAGTGCAGGACTGGGCTGTTCACTCCATAACAGTGCAGGACTGGGCTGTTCACTCCATAACAGTGCAGGACTGGGCTGTTCACTCCATAACAGTGCAGGACTGGGCTGGACTCTCCATACCAGTGCATGACTGGACTGGACTATTTATACCAGTGCAGGACTGGGCTGGACTCCCTATAGCAGCACAGGACTGGGCTGGACTCCCTATACCAGCACAGGACTGGGCTGGACTCCCTATACCAGCACACAACTGGGCTGGATTCCCTATACCAGCACAGGACTGGGCTGGACTCTCCATACCAGCAAAGGACTGGGCTGGACTCCCCATACCAGCAAAGGACTGGGCTGGACTCTCCATACCAGCACATGACTGAGCTGGACTCTCCATACCAGCAAAGGACTGGGCTGGACTCTCTATACCAGCAAAGGACTAGTCTGGACTCTCCATGCCAGCGCAGGACTGAGCTGCACTCTCCATATAGCGCAGGACAGGGCTGCACTCTCAATACCAACGCAGGACAGGGCTGCACTCTCCATACCAGCGCATTACAGGGCTGCACTCTCCATACCAGCGCAGGACTGGCCTGGAATCTCCATACCAGCGCAGGACTGGGCTGCACTCTCCATACCAGTGCATGATTGGGCTGCACTCTCCATACCAGTGCATGATTGGGCTGCAATCTCCGTACCAGTGCAGGACTGGGCTGGTCACTCCATACCAGTGCCGGACTGGGCTGGTCACTCCATACCAGTGCATGACTGGACTGGACTATTTATACCAGTGCAGGACTGGGCTGGACTCCCTATACCAGCACAGGACTGGGCTGGACTCCCTATACCAGCACAAGACTGGGCTGGACTCCCTGTACCAGCACAGGACTGGGCTGGACTCCCTGTACCAGCCCAGGACTGGGCTGGACTCCCTATACCAGCACAGGACTGGGCTGGACTCCCTATACCAGCACTAGACTGGGCTGGACTCTTTATACCAGCACAGGTCTGGGCTGGACTCTTTATACCAGCACAGGCCTGGGCTGGACTCCCTATACCAGCACAGGACTGGGCTGGACTCTCCATACCAGAGCAGGACTTGGCTGGACTGTCTATACCAGCGCAGGACTGGGCTGGACTCTCTATACCAGCGCAGGACTGGGTTGGACTCCCTATACCTGCACAGGACTGGGCTGGAGTCTCCATAGCAGGCCAGGACTGGGCTGGACTCCCTATACCAGCCCAGGACTGGGTTGGACTTCCTATACCTGCACAGGACTGGGCTGGACTCCCTATACCTGCACAGGACTGGGCTGGACTCCCTATACCAGCCCAGGACTGGGTTGGACTCCCTATACCTGCACAGGACTGGGCTGGACTCTCCATACCAGCAAAGGCCTGGGCTGGACTCTCCATACTAGCACAGGACTGGGCTGGACTCTCCATACCAGCACAGGACTGGGCTGGACTCTTTATACCAGCGCAGAACTTGGCTGGACTCTCTATACCAGCACTGGACTGGGCTGGGCTCTCCATACCAGCACAGGACTGGGCTGGGCTCTCCATACCAGCGCAGGACAGGGCTGCACTCTCCATACCAGCACAGGACAGTGCTGCACTCTCCATACCAGCGCAGGACAGGACTGCACTCTCCATACCAGTGCAGGACAGGGCTGCACTCTCCATACCAGCGCATGACAGGGCTGCACTCTCCATACCAGCGCAGGACAGGGCTGCACTCTCCATACCAGCGCAGGACAGGGCTGCACTCTCCATACCAGCGCAGGACAGGGCTGCACTCTCCATACCAGCGCAGGACAGGACTGCACTCTGCATACCAGCGCAGGACTGGGCTGCACTCACCATACCAGTGCATGATTGGGCTGCAATCTCCATACCAGTGCAGGACTGGGCTGGTCACTCCATACCAGTGCAGCACTGGGCTGGTCACTCCATACCAGTGCAGCACTGGGCTGGTCACTCCATACCAGTGCAGGACTGGGCTGGTCACTCCATACCAGTGCAGCACTGGGCTGGTCACTCCATACCAGTGCAGGACTGGGCTGGTCAATCCATACCAGTGCAGGACTGGGCTGGTCACTCCATACCAGTGCAGGACTGGGATTGGTCTCTCCATACCAGTGCAGGACTTGGCTGGTCACTCCATAGCAGTGCAGGACTGGGCTGGTCTCTCCATAGCAGTGCAGGTCTGGGCTGGTCACTCCATAGCAGTGCAGGACTGGGCTGGTCACTCCATAGCAGTGCAAGACTTGGCTGGTCACAACATTCCAGTGCAGGACTGGACTGGTCACTCCATACCAGTGCAGGACTGGGATTGGTCTCTCCATACCAACGCATGACTGGTCTGGACTCTCGACACCAGGACAGGATTCCGCTGGATTCTCTATACCTATAAACGACTGGGCTGGACTCCCTATACCAGCACAGGACTGGGCTGGACCCTCCATACCAACGCATGACTGGGCTGGACTCTCTATACCAGCAAAGGACTGGGCTGCACTCTCCATACCAGCGCAGGACAGGACTGGACTCTCCATACCAACGCAGTACTGGGCTTGGCTCTCTATACCAGCGCATTACTGGGCTGGACTTTTTATACCAGCGCAGGACTGCTGGGCTCTCTATACCAGAGCAGGACTGGGCTGGACTCTCCATACAAGCGCAGGACTGAGCTGGACTCTCCATTCCTCCCGTATTACTGGGCTGGACTCTCATACCAGCGCAGGACTGGGCTGTACACTCCATACCAGCACAGGACAGGGCTGCATTCTCCATACCAGCGCAGGGCTGTGCTGCACACTCCACACCAGCGCAGGGCTGGGCTGCGCACTCCGTACCAGCGCAGGACTGGGCTGCGCACTCCGTACCAGCGCAGGACTGGGCTGCGCACTCCATACTAGCGCAGGACTGGGCTGCGCACTCCATACAAGCGCAGGATTGGGCTGCGCACTCCATACCAGCGCAGGACTGGGCTGCGCACTCCATACCAGCGCAGGACTGGGCTGCACACTCCATACCAGCGCATGGCTGTGCTGCGCACTCCACACCAGCGCAGGACTGGGCTGCACTCTCCATACCAGCACAGGACTGGGCTGCACTCTCCATACCAGTGCATGATTGGGCTGCAATCTCCGTACCAGTGCAGGACTGGGCTGCTCACTCCATACCAGTGCAGGACTGGGCTGGTCACTCCATACCAGTGCAGGACTGGGCTGGACTCTCCATACCAGTGCAGGACTGGGCTGGACTCTCCATACCAGCACAGGACTGGGCTGGACTCTCCATACCAGCACAGGACTGGGCTGGACTCTCCATACCAGCACAGGACTGGGCTGGACTCTCCATACCAGCACAGGACTGGGCTGGACTCTCCATACCAGCACAGGACTGGGCTGGACTTTCCATACCAGCACAGGACTGGGATGGACCCTCCATACCAATGTATGACTGGGCTGGACTCTCTATACCAGCACAGGACTCGGTTGGACCCTCCATACCAGCACAGTACTGGGCTGGACTCTCTATAGCAGCACAGGACTGGGCTGGACTCTCCATACCAATGCATGACTGGTCTGGACTGTCTATACCAGCGCATTACTAGTCTGGACTCTCCATGCCAGCGCAGGACTGAGCTGCACTCTCCATACCAGCGCAGGACAGGGCTGCACTCTCAGTACCAACGCAGGGCAGGACTGCACTCTCCATACCAGCACAGCACAGGGCTGCACTCTCCATACCAGCGCAGGACAGGGCTGCACTCTCCATACCAGCGCAGGACAGGGCTGCACTCTCCATACCAGCACAGGACAGGGCTGCACTCTCCATACCAGCACAGGACTGGACTGCACTCTCCATACCAGTGCATGATTGGGCTGCAATCTCCGTACCAGTGCAGGACTGGGCTGCTCACTCCATACCAGTGCAGGACTGGGCTGCTCACTCCATACCAGTGCAGGACTGGGCTGCTCACTCCATACCAGTGCAGGACTGGGCTTGTCACTCCATAACAGTGCAGGACTGGGGTTGTCACTCCATACCAGTGCAGGACTGGGCTGGTCACTCCATACCAGTGCAGGACTGGGCTGGTCACTCCATACCAGTGCACGACTGGGCTGGTCAATCCATACCAGTGCACGACTGGGCTGGTCACTCCATACCAGTGCAGGACTGGGCTGCTCCCTCCATACCAGTGCAGGACTGGGCTGCTCCCTCCATACCAGTGCAGGACTGGGCTGCTCACTCCATACCAGTGCAGGACTGGGCTGCTCACTCCATACTAGTGCAGGACTGGGCTGGTCACTCCATAACAGTGCAGGACTGGGCTGTTCACTCCATACCAGTGCAGGACTGGGCTGGACTCTCCATACCAGTGCATGACTGGACTGGACTATTTATACCAGTGCAGGACTGGGCTGGACTCCCTATACCAGCACAGGACTGGGCTGGACTCCCTATACCAGCACAGGACTGGGCTGGACTCCCTATACCAGCACAGGACTGGGCTGGATTCCCTATACCAGCACAGGACTGGGCTGGACTCTCCATACCAGCAAAGGACTGGGCTGGACTCTCCATACCAGCACATGACTGAGCTGGACTCTCCATACCAGCACAGGACTGGGCTGGACTCCCTATACCAGCACTAGACTGGGCTGGACTCCCTATACCAGCACAGGACTGGGCTGGACTCTTTATACCAGCACAGGTCTGGGCTGGACTCTTTATACCAGCACAGGCCTGTGCTGGACTCCATATACCAGCACAGGACTGGGCTGGACTCTCCATACCAATGCATGACTTGGCTGGACTGTCTATACCAGCGCAGGACTGGGCTGGACTCTCTATACCAGCCCAGGACTGGGTTGGACTCCCTATACCTGCACAGGACTGGGCTGGAGTCTCCATAGCAGGACAGGACTGGGCTGGACTCCCTATACCAGCCCAGGACTGGGCTGGACTCCCTATACCAGCCCAGGACTGGGTTGGACTCCCTATACCTGCACAGGACTGGGCTGGACTCCCTATTCCTGCACAGGACTGGGCTGGACTCCCTATACCAGCCCAGGACTGGGTTGGACTCCCTATACCTGCACAGGACTGGGCTGGACTCTCCATACCAGCACAGGACTGGGCTGGACCCTCCATACCAGCAAAGGCCTGGGCTGGACTCTCCATACTAGCACAGGACTGGGCTGGACTCTCCATACTAGCACAGGACTGGGCTGGACTCTCCATACCAGCACAGGACTGGGCTGGACTCTCCATACCAGCACAGGACTGGGCTGGACTCTTTATACCAGCGCAGAACTTGGCTGGACTCTCTATACCAGCACTGGACTGGGCTGCGCTCTCCATACCAGCGCAGGACAGGGCTGCACTCTCCATACCAGCACAGGACAGTGCTGCACTCTCCATACCAGCGCAGGACAGGACTGCACTCTCCATACCAGTGCAGGACAGGGCTGCACTCTCCATACCAGCGCATGACAGGGCTGCACTCTCCATACCAGCGCAGGACAGGGCTGCACTCTCCATACCAGCGCAGGACAGGGCTGCACTCTCCATACCAGCGCAGGACAGGACTGCACTCTGCATACCAGCGCAGGACTGGGCTGCACTCACCATACCAGTGCATGATTGGGCTGCAATCTCCATACCAGTGCACGACTGGGCTGGTCACTCCATACCAGTGCACGACTGGGCTGGTCACTCCATACCAGTGCAGGACTGGGCTGGTCACTCCATACCAGTGCAGGACTGGGCTGCTCACTCCATACCAGTGCAGGACTGGGCTGCTCACTCCATACCAGTGCAGGACTGGGCTGTTCACTCCATAACAGTGCAGGACTGGGCTGTTCACTCCATAACAGTGCAGGACTGGGCTGTTCACTCCATAACAGTGCAGGACTGGGCTGTTCACTCCATAACAGTGCAGGACTGGGCTGTTCACTCCATAACAGTGCAGGACTGGGCTGGACTCTCCATACCAGTGCATGACTGGACTGGACTATTTATACCAGTGCAGGACTGGGCTGGACTCCCTATAGCAGCACAGGACTGGGCTGGACTCCCTATACCAGCACAGGACTGGGCTGGACTCCCTATACCAGCACACGACTGGGCTGGATTCCCTATACCAGCACAGGACTGGGCTGGACTCTCCATACCAGCAAAGGACTGGGCTGGACTTTCCATACCAGCAAAGGACTGGGCTGGACTCTCCATACCAGCACATGACTGAGCTGGACTCTCCATACCAGCAAAGGACTGGGCTGGACTCTCTATACCAGCAAAGGACTAGTCTGGACTCTCCATGCCAGCGCAGGACTGAGCTGCACTCTCCATATAGCGCAGGACAGGGCTGCACTCTCAATACCAACGCAGGACAGGGCTGCACTCTCCATACCAGCGCATTACAGGGCTGCACTCTCCATACCAGCGCAGGACTGGCCTGGAATCTCCATACCAGCGCAGGACTGGGCTGCACTCTCCATACCAGTGCATGATTGGGCTGCAATCTCCGTACCAGTGCAGGACTGGGCTGGTCACTCCATACCAGTGCCGGACTGGGCTGGTCACTCCATACCAGTGCATGACTGGACTGGACTATTTATACCAGTGCAGGACTGGGCTGGACTCCCTATACCAGCACAGGACTGGGCTGGACTCCCTATACCAGCACAAGACTGGGCTGGACTCCCTGTACCAGCACAGGACTGGGCTGGACTCCCTATACCAGCACAGGACTGGGCTGGACTCCCTATACCAGCACTAGACTGGGCTGGACTCCCTACACCAGCACAGGACTGGGCTGGACTCTTTATACCAGCACAGGTCTGGGCTGGACTCTTTATACCAGCACAGGCCTGGGCTGGACTCTTTATACCAGCACAGGTCTGGGCTGGACTCTTTATACCAGCACAGGCCTGGGCTGGACTCCCTATACCAGCACAGGACTGGGCTGGACTCTCCATACCAATGCATGACTTGGCTGGACTGTCTATACCAGCGCAGGACTGGGCTGGACTCTCTATACCAGCCCAGGACTGGGTTGGACTCCCTATACCTGCACAGGACTGGGCTGGAGTCTCCATAGCAGGCCAGGACTGGGCTGGACTCCCTATACCAGCCCAGGACTGGGTTGGACTCCCTATACCTGCACAGGACTGGGCTGGACTCCCTATACCTGCACAGGACTGGGTTGGACTCCCTATACCTGCACAGGACTGGGCTGGACTCTCCATACCAGCACAGGACTGGGCTGGACTCTCCATACCAGCAAAGGCCTGGGCTGTACTCTCCATACTAGCACAGGACTGGGCTGGACTCTCCATACCAGCACAGGACTGGGCTGGACTCTTTATACCAGCGCAGAACTTGGCTGGACTCTCTATACCAGCACTGGACTGGTCTGGGCTCTCCATACCAGCACAGGACTGGGCTGGGCTCTCCATACCAGCGCAGGACAGGGCTGCACTCTCCATACCAGCACAGGACAGTGCTGCACTCTCCATACCAGCGCAGGACAGGACTGCACTCTCCATACCAGTGCAGGACAGGGCTGCACTCTCCATACCAGCGCATGACAGGGCTGCACTCTCCATACCAGCGCAGGACAGGTTTGGACTCTCCATACCAACACAGGACTGGGCTGGATTCTCCTTACCAAATTATGACTGGGCTGGACTCTCTATACCAGCACAGGACTCGGTTGGACCCTCCATACCAGCACAGTACTGGGCTGGACTCTCCATACCAGCACAGTACTGGGCTGGACTCTCTATAGCAGCACAGGACTGGGCTGGACTCTCCATACCAATGCATGACTGGTCTGGACTGTCTATACCAGCGCATTACTAGTCTGGACTCTCCATGCCAGCGCAGGACTGAGCTGCACTCTCCATACCAGCGCAGGACAGGGCTGCACTCTCAGTACTAACGCAGGGCAGGGCTGCACTCTCCATACCAGCGCAGGACAGGGCTGCACTCTCCATACCAGCGCAGGACAGGGCTGCACTCTCCATACCAGCGCAGGACAGGGCTGCACTCTCCATACCAGCGCAGGACAGGGCTGCACTCTCCATACCAGCGCAGGACAGGGCTGCACTCTCCATACCAGCACAGGACTGGGCTGCACTCTCCATACCAGTGCTTGATTGGGCTGCAATCTCCGTACCAGTGCAGGACTGGGCTACTCACTCCATACCAGTGCAGGACTGGGCTGGTCACTCCATACCAGTGCAGGACTGGGCTTGTCACTCCATACCAGTGCAGGACTGGGGTTGTCACTCCATACCAGTGCAGGACTGGGCTTGTCACTCCATACCAGTGCAGGACTGGGCTGGTCACTCCATACCAGTGCAGGACTGGGCTTGTCACTCCATACCAGTGCAGGACTGGGCTGGTCACTCCATACCAGTGCAGGACTGCGCTTGTCACTCCATGCCAGTGCAGGACTGGGCTGGTCACTCCATACCAGTGCAGCACTGGGCTGGTCACTCCATACCAGTGCACGACTGGGCTTGTCACTCCATACCAGTGCACGACTGGACTGGACTCCCTATACCAGCGCAGGACTGGGCTGGACTCCCTATACCAGCACAGGACTGGGCTGGACTCCCTATACCGGCACAGGACTGGGCTGGATTCCCTATACCAGCACAGGACTGGGCTGGACTCTCCATACCAGCACAGGACTGGGCCGGACTCTCCATACCCGCAAAGGACTGGGCTGGACTCTCCCTACCAGCACATGACTGAGCTGGACTCTCCATACCAGCAAAGGACTGGGCTGGACTCTCTATACCAGCAAAGGACTAGTCTGGACTCTCCATGCCAGCGCAGGACTGAACTGCACTCTCCATACCAGCGCAGGACAGGGCTGCACTCTCCATACCAGCGCATTACAGGGCTGCACTCTCCATACCAGCGCAGGACTGGCCTGGACTCTCCATACCAGCGCAGGACTGGGCTGCACTCTCCATACCAGTGCATGATTGGGCTGCAATCTCCGTACCAGTGCAGGACTGGGCTGCTCACTCCATACCAGTGCCGGACTGGGCTGGTCACTCCATACCAGTGCCGGACTGGGCTGGTCACTCCATACCAGTGCATGACTGGACTGGACCATTTATACCAGTGCAGGACTGGGCTGGACTCCCTATACCAGCACAGGACTGGGCTGGACTCCCTATACCAGCACAGGACTGGGCTGGACTCCCTATACCAGCACAGGACTGGGCTGGACTCCCTATACCAGCACAGGACTGGGCTGGACTCCCTATACCAGCACAGGACTGGGCTGGACTCCCTATACCAGCACAGGACTGGGCTGGACTCCCTATACCAGCACAGGACTGGGCTGGACTCCCTATACCAGCACTAGACTGGGCTGGACTCGGTATACCAGCACTAGACTGGGCTGGACTCCCTATACCAGCACAGGACTGGGCTGGTCTCTCCATACCAGCACAGGCCTGGGCTGGACTCTCTATACCAGCACAGGACTGGACTGGACTCTCTATACCAGCGCAGGACTGGGCTGGACTCTTTATACCAGCGCAGGACTGAGCTGGACTCTCTATACCAGCACAGGACTGGGCTGGACTCTTTATACCAGCACAGGACTGGGCTGGACTCTCTATACCAGCACAGGACTGAGCTGGACTCTTGACACCAGGACAGGATTCGTCTGGATTCCCAATACCGGTACAGGACTGGGCTGGGCTCCCTATACGAGCACAGGACTGGGCTGGACTCTCCATACCAGCACATGACTGGGCTTGACTATCTATACCAGTACAGGACTGGGCTGGACCCTCCATACCAACGCATGACTGGGCTGGACTCTCTATACCAGCAAAGGACTGGGCTGGACTCTCCATACCAATGCATGACTTGGCTGGACTGTCTATACCAGCGCAGGACTGGGCTGGACTCCCTATACCAGCCCAGGACTGGGTTGGACTCCCTATACCTGCACAGGACTGGGCTGGAGTCTCCATAGCAGGACAGGACTGGGCTGGACTCCCTATACCAGCCCAGGACTGGGTTGGACTCCCTATACCTGCACAGGACTGGGCTGGACTCCCTATACCTGCACAGGTCTGGGCTGGACTCCCTGTACCAGCCCAGGACTGGGTTGGACTCCCTATACCTGCACAGGACTGGGCTGGACTCTCCATACCAGCACAGGACTGGGCTGGACCCTCCATACCAGCACAGGACAGGGCTGCACTCTCCATACCAGTGCAGGACAGGGCTGCACTCTCCATACCAGCGCAGGACAGGGCTGCACTCTCCATACCAGCGCAGGACAGGGCTGCACTCTGCATACCAGCGCAGGACAGGGCTGCACTCTCCATACCAGCGCAGGACAGGACTGCACGCTCCATACCAGCGCAGGACAGGGCTGCACTCTCCATACCAGCGCATGACAGGGCTGCACTCTCCATACCAGCGCAGGTCAGGGCTGCGCTCTCCATTCCAGTGCAGGACTGGGATGGACTCTCCATACCAACGCATGACTGGTCTGGACTCTCGACACCAGGACAGGATTCCGCTGGATTCTCTATACCTATAAACGACTGGGCTGGACTCCCTATACCAGCACAGGACTGGGCTGGACCCTCCATACCAACGCATGACTGGGCTGGACTCTCTATACCAGCAAAGGACTGGGCTGCACTCTCCATACCAGCGCAGGACAGGACTGGACTCTCCATACCAACGCAGTACTGGGCTTGGCTCTCTATACCAGCGCATTACTGGGCTGGACTTTTTATACCAGCGCAGGACTGCTGGGCTTTCTATACCAGAGCAGGACTGGGCTGGACTCTCCATACAAGCGCAGGACTGAGCTGGACTCTCCATTCCTCCCGTATTACTGGGCTGGACTCTCATACCAGCGCAGGACTGGGCTGTACACTCCATACCAGCACAGGACAGGGCTGCACACTCCACACCAGCGCAGGGCTGTGCTGCACACTCCACACCAGCGCAGGGCTGTGCTGCGCACTCCATACCAGCGCAGGACTGGGCTGCACACTCCATACTAGCGCAGGACTGGGCTGCGCACTCCATACCAGCGCAGGACTGGGCTGCGCACTCCATACCAGCGCAGGACTGGGCTGCGCACTCCATACCAGCGCAGGACTGGGCTGCGCACTCCATACCAGCGCAGGACTGGGCTGCACACTCCATACCAGCGCATGGCTGTGTTGCGCACTCCACACCAGCGCAGGACTGGGCTGCGCACTCCACACCAGTGCAGGACTGGGCTGCACACTCCACACCAGCGCAGGACTGGGCTGCACTCTCCATACCAGCGCAGGACTGGGCTGGTCACTCCATACCAGTGCAGCACTGGGCTGGTCACTCCATACCAGTGCAGGACTGGGCTGGACTCTCCATACCAGCACAGGACTGGGCTGGACTCTCCATACCAGCACATGACTGAGCTGGACTCTCCATACCAGCACAGGACTGGGCTGGACTCTCCATACCAGCACAGGACTGGGCTGGAATCTCCATACCAGCACAGGACTGGGCTGGACTCTCCATACCAGCACAGGACTGGGATGGACCCTCCATACCAATGCATGACTGGGCTGGACTCTCTATACCAGCACAGGACTCGTTTGGACTCTCCATACCAACACAGGACTGGGCTGGATTCTCCTTACCAAATTATGACTGGGCTGGACTCTCTATACCAGCACAGGACTCGGTTGGACCCTCCATACCAGCACAGTACTGAGCTGGACTCTCCATACCAGCACAGTACTGGGCTGGACTCTCTATAGCAGCACAGGACTGGGCTGGACTCTCCATACCAATGCATGACTGGTCTGGACTGTCTATACCAGCGCATTACTAGTCTGGACTCTCCATGCCAGCGCAGGACTGAGCTGCACTCTCCATACCAGCGCAGGACAGGGCTGCACTCTCAGTACTAACGCAGGGCAGGGCTGCACTCTCCATACCAGCGCAGCACAGGGCTGCACTCTCCATACCAGCGCAGGACAGGGCTGCACTCTCCATACCAGCGCAGGACAGGGCTGCACTCTCCATACCAGCGCAGGACAGGGCTGCACTCTCCATACCAGCGCAGGACAGGGCTGCACTCTCCATACCAGCACAGGACTGGGCTGCACTCTCCATACCAGTGCTTGATTGGGCTGCAATCTCCGTACCAGTGCAGGACTGGGCTACTCACTCCATACCAGTGCAGGACTGGGCTGGTCACTCCATACCAGTGCAGGACTGGGCTTGTCACTCCATACCAGTGCAGGACTGGGGTTGTCACTCCATACCAGTGCAGGACTGGGCTTGTCACTCCATACCAGTGCAGGACTGGGCTGGTCACTCCATACCAGTGCAGGACTGGGCTTGTCACTCCATACCAGTGCAGGACTGGGCTGGTCACTCCATACCAGTGCAGGACTGCGCTTGTCACTCCATGCCAGTGCAGGACTGGGCTGGTCACTCCATACCAGTGCAGCACTGGGCTGGTCACTCCATACCAGTGCACGACTGGGCTTGTCACTCCATACCAGTGCACGACTGGACTGGACTCCCTATACCAGCGCAGGACTGGGCTGGACTCCCTATACCAGCACAGGACTGGGCTGGACTCCCTATACCGGCACAGGACTGGGCTGGATTCCCTATACCAGCACAGGACTGGGCTGGACTCTCCATACCAGCACAGGACTGGGCCGGACTCTCCATACCCGCAAAGGACTGGGCTGGACTCTCCCTACCAGCACATGACTGAGCTGGACTCTCCATACCAGCAAAGGACTGGGCTGGACTCTCTATACCAGCAAAGGACTAGTCTGGACTCTCCATGCCAGCGCAGGACTGAACTGCACTCTCCATACCAGCGCAGGACAGGGCTGCACTCTCCATACCAGCGCATTACAGGGCTGCACTCTCCATACCAGCGCAGGACTGGCCTGGACTCTCCATACCAGCGCAGGACTGGGCTGCACTCTCCATACCAGTGCATGATTGGGCTGCAATCTCCGTACCAGTGCAGGACTGGGCTGCTCACTCCATACCAGTGCCGGACTGGGCTGGTCACACCATACCAGTGCCGGACTGGGCTGGTCACTCCATACCAGTGCATGACTGGACTGGACCATTTATACCAGTGCAGGACTGGGCTGGACTCCCTATACCAGCACAGGACTGGGCTGGACTCCCTATACCAGCACAGGACTGGGCTGGACTCCCTATACCAGCACAGGACTGGGCTGGACTCCCTATACCAGCACAGGACTGGGCTGGACTCCCTATACCAGCACAGGACTGGGCTGGACTCCCTATACCAGCACAGGACTGGGCTGGACTCCCTATACCAGCACTAGACTGGGCTGGACTCGGTATACCAGCACTAGACTGGGCTGGACTCCCTATACCAGCACAGGACTGGGCTGATCTCTCCATACCAGCACAGGCCTGGGCTGGACTCTCTATACCAGCACAGGACTGGACTGGACTCTCTATACCAGCGCAGGACTGGGCTGGACTCTTTATACCAGCGCAGGACTGAGCTGGACTCTCTATACCAGCACAGGACTGGGCTGGACTCTTTATACCAGCACAGGACTGGGCTGGACTCTCTATACCAGCACAGGACTGAGCTGGACTCTTGACACCAGGACAGGATTCGTCTGGATTCCCAATACCGGTACAGGACTGGGCTGGGCTCCCTATACGAGCACAGGACTGGGCTGGACTCTCCATACCAGCACATGACTGGGCTTGACTATCTATACCAGTACAGGACTGGGCTGGACCCTCCATACCAACGCATGACTGGGCTGGACTCTCTATACCAGCAAAGGACTGGGCTGGACTCTCCATACCAATGCATGACTTGGCTGGACTGTCTATACCAGCGCAGGACTGGGCTGGACTCCCTATACCAGCCCAGGACTGGGTTGGACTCCCTATACCTGCACAGGACTGGGCTGGAGTCTCCATAGCAGGACAGGACTGGGCTGGACTCCCTATACCAGCCCAGGACTGGGTTGGACTCCCTATACCTGCACAGGACTGGGCTGGACTCCCTATACCTGCACAGGTCTGGGCTGGACTCCCTGTACCAGCCCAGGACTGGGTTGGACTCCCTATACCTGCACAGGACTGGGCTGGACTCTCCATACCAGCACAGGACTGGGCTGGACCCTCCATACCAGCACAGGACAGGGCTGCACTCTCCATACCAGCGCAGGACAGGGCTGCACTCTCCATACCAGCGCAGGACAGGGCTGCACTCTCCATACCAGCGCAGGACAGGGCTGCACTCTGCATACCAGCGCAGGACAGGGCTGCACTCTCCATACCAGCGCAGGACAGGACTGCACGCTCCATACCAGCGCAGGACAGGGCTGCACTCTCCATACCAGCGCATGACAGGGCTGCACTCTCCATACCAGCGCAGGTCAGGGCTGCGCTCTCCATTCCAGTGCAGGACTGGGATGGACTCTCCATACCAACGCATGACTGGTCTGGACTCTCGACACCAGGACAGGATTCCGCTGGATTCTCTATACCTATAAACGACTGGGCTGGACTCCCTATACCAGCACAGGACTGGGCTGGACCCTCCATACCAACGCATGACTGGGCTGGACTCTCTATACCAGCAAAGGACTGGGCTGCACTCTCCATACCAGCGCAGGACAGGACTGGACTCTCCATACCAACGCAGTACTGGGCTTGGCTCTCTATACCAGCGCATTACTGGGCTGGACTTTTTATACCAGCGCAGGACTGCTGGGCTTTCTATACCAGAGCAGGACTGGGCTGGACTCTCCATACAAGCGCAGGACTGAGCTGGACTCTCCATTCCTCCCGTATTACTGGGCTGGACTCTCATACCAGCGCAGGACTGGGCTGTACACTCCATACCAGCACAGGACAGGGCTGCACACTCCACACCAGCGCAGGGCTGTGCTGCACACTCCACACCAGCGCAGGGCTGTGCTGCGCACTCCATACCAGCGCAGGACTGGGCTGCACACTCCATACTAGCGCAGGACTGGGCTGCGCACTCCATACCAGCGCAGGACTGGGCTGCGCACTCCATACCAGCGCAGGACTGGGCTGCGCACTCCATACCAGCGCAGGACTGGGCTGCACACTCCATACCAGCGCATGGCTGTGTTGCGCACTCCACACCAGCGCAGGACTGGGCTGCGCACTCCACACCAGTGCAGGACTGGGCTGCACACTCCACACCAGCGCAGGACTGGGCTGCACTCTCCATACCAGCGCAGGACTGGGCTGGTCACTCCATACCAGTGCAGCACTGGGCTGGTCACTCCATACCAGTGCAGGACTGGGCTGGACTCTCCATACCAGCACAGGACTGGGCTGGACTCTCCATACCAGCACATGACTGAGCTGGACTCTCCATACCAGCACAGGACTGGGCTGGACTCTCCATACCAGCACAGGACTGGGCTGGAATCTCCATACCAGCACAGGACTGGGCTGGACTCTCCATACCAGCACAGGACTGGGATGGACCCTCCATACCAATGCATGACTGGGCTGGACTCTCTATACCAGCACAGGACTCGTTTGGACTCTCCATACCAACACAGGACTGGGCTGGATTCTCCTTACCAAATTATGACTGGGCTGGACTCTCTATACCAGCACAGGACTCGGTTGGACCCTCCATACCAGCACAGTACTGAGCTGGACTCTCCATACCAGCACAGTACTGGGCTGGACTCTCTATAGCAGCACAGGACTGGGCTGGACTCTCCATACCAATGCATGACTGGTCTGGACTGTCTATACCAGCGCATTACTAGTCTGGACTCTCCATGCCAGCGCAGGACTGAGCTGCACTCTCCATACCAGCGCAGGACAGGGCTGCACTCTCAGTACTAACGCAGGGCAGGGCTGCACTCTCCATACCAGCGCAGCACAGGGCTGCACTCTCCATACCAGCGCAGGACAGGGCTGCACTCTCCATACCAGCGCAGGACAGGGCTGCACTCTCCATACCAGCGCAGGACAGGGCTGCACTCTGCATACCAGCGCAGGACAGGGCTGCACTCTCCATACCAGCACAGGACAGTGCTGCACTCTCCATACCAGCGCAGGACAGGACTGCACGCTCCATACCAGCGCAGGACAGGGCTGCACTCTCCATACCAGCGCATGACAGGGCTGCACTCTCCATGCCAGCGCAGGTCAGGGCTGCGCTCTCCATTCCAGTGCAGGACTGGGATGGACTCTCCATACCAACGCATGACTGGTCTGGACTCTCGACACCAGGACAGGATTCCGCTGGATTCTCTATACCTATAAACGACTGGGCTGGACTCCCTATACCAGCACAGGACTGGGCTGGACCCTCCATACCAACGCATGACTGGGCTGGACTCTCTATACCAGCAAAGGACTGGGCTGCACTCTCCATACCAGCGCAGGACAGGACTGGACTCTCCATACCAACGCAGTACTGGGCTTGGCTCTCTATACCAGCGCATTACTGGGCTGGACTTTTTATACCAGCGCAGGACTGCTGGGCTTTCTATACCAGAGCAGGACTGGGCTGGACTCTCCATACAAGCGCAGGACTGAGCTGGACTCTCCATTCCTCCCGTATTACTGGGCTGGACTCTCATACCAGCGCAGGACTGGGCTGTACACTCCATACCAGCACAGGACAGGGCTGCACACTCCACACCAGCGCAGGGCTGTGCTGCACACTCCACACCAGCGCAGGGCTGTGCTGCGCACTCCATACCAGCGCAGGACTGGGCTGCACACTCCATACTAGCGCAGGACTGGGCTGCGCACTCCATACCAGCGCAGGACTGGGCTGCGCACTCCATACCAGCGCAGGACTGGGCTGCGCACTCCATACCAGCGCAGGACTGGGCTGCACACTCCATACCAGCGCATGGCTGTGTTGCGCACTCCACACCAGCGCAGGACTGGGCTGCGCACTCCACACCAGTGCAGGACTGGGCTGCACACTCCACACCAGCGCAGGACTGGGCTGCACTCTCCATACCAGCGCAGGACTGGGCTGCACACTCCATACTAGCGCAGGACTGGGCTGCGCACTCCATACCAGCGCAGGACTGGGCTGCGCACTCCATACCAGCGCAGGACTGGGCTGCGCACTCCATACCAGCGCAGGACTGGGCTGCACACTCCATACCAGCGCATGGCTGTGTTGCGCACTCCACACCAGCGCAGGACTGGGCTGCGCACTCCATACCAGTGCAGGACTGGACTGCACACTCCATACCAGTGCAGGACTGGGCTTGTCACTCCATACCAGTGCAGGACTGGGCTGGTCACTCCATACCAGTGCAGCACTGGGCTGGTCACTCCATACCAGTGCACGACTGGGCTGGTCACTCCATACCAGTGCACGACTGGGCTGGTCACTCCATACCATTGCAGGACTGGGCAGCTCACTCCATATCAGTGCAGGACTGGGCTGCTCACTCCATACTAGTGCAGGACTGGGCTGGACTCTCCATACCAGTGCATGACTGGACTGGACTATTTATACCAGTGCAGGACTGGGCTGGACTCCCTATAGCAGCACAGGACTGGGCTGGACTCCCTATACCAGCACAGGACTGGGCTGGACTCCCTATACCAGCACAGGACTGGGCTGGATTCCCTATAGCAGCACAGGACTGGGCTGGACTCCCTATACCAGCACAGGACTGGGCCGGACTCTCCATACCAGCAAAGGACTGGGCTGGACTCTCCATACCAGCACAGGACTGGGCTGGACTCTCCATACCAGCACAGGACTGGGCTGGACTCTCCATACCAGCAAAGGACTGGGCTGGGCTGGACTCTCCATACAAGCAAAGGACTGGGCTGGACTCTCCATACCAGCACAGGACTGGGCTGGACTCTCCATACCAGCAAAGGACTAGTCTGGACTCTCCATCGCAGCGCAGGACTGAGCTGCACTCTCCATACCAGCGCAGGACAGGGCTGCACTCTCAATACCAACGCAGGACAGGGCTGCACTCTCCATACCAGCGCATTACAGGACTGCACTCTCCATACCAGCGCAGGACTGGCCTGGACTCTCCATACCAGCGCAGGACTGGGCTGCACTCTCAATACCAGTGCATGATTGGGCTGCAATCTCGATACCAGTGCAGGACTGGGCTGCTCACTCCATACCAGTGCTGGACTGGGCTGGTCACTCCATACCAGTGCCAGACTGGGCTGGTCACTCCATACCAGTGCATGACTGGACTGGACTATTTATACCAGTGCAGGACTGGGCTGGACTCCCTATACCAGCACAGGACTGGGCTGTACTCTCTATACCAGCACAGGACTGGGCTGGACTCCCTATACCAGCACAGGACTGGGCTGGACTCCCTATACCAGCACAGGACTGGGCTGGACTCCCTATACCAGCACTAGACTGGGCTGGACTCCCTATACCAGCACAGGACTGGGCTGGACTCTCTATACCAGCGCAGGACTGGGCTGGACTCTTTATACCAGCGCAGGACTGAGCTGGACTCTCTATACCAGCACAGGACTGGGCTGGACTCTCTATACCAGCACAGGACTGGGCTGGACTCTCTATACCAGCACAGGACTGGGCTGGACTCTCTATACCAGCACAGGACTTGGCTGGACTCTCTATACCAGCACAGGACTGGGCTGGACTCTCTATACCAGCACGAGACTGGGCTGGACTCGCTATACCAGCACGAGACTGGGCTGACTCGCTATACCAGCCTGGACTCTTGACACCAGAACAGGATTCGTCTGGATTCCCAATACCTGCACAGGACTGGGCTGGAGTCTCCATAGCAAGACAGGACTGGGCTGGACTCTCCATACCAGCACAGGACTGGGCTGGGCTCTCCATACCAGCACAGGACAGGGCTGGACTCTCCATACCAGCACAGGACTGGGCTGGACTCTCCATACAAGCAAAGGACTGGGCTGGACTCTCCATACCAGCACAGGACTGGGCTGGACTCTCCATACCAGCAAAGGACTAGTCTGGACTCTCCATGCCAGCGCAGGACTGAGCTGCACTCTCCATACCAGCGCAGGACAGGGCTGCACTCTCAATACCAACGCAGGACAGGGCTGCACTCTCCATACCAGCGCATTACAGGACTGCACTCTCCATACCAGCGCAGGACTGGCCTGGACTCTCCATACCAGCGCAGGACTGGGCTGCACTCTCAATACCAGTGCATGATTGGGCTGCAATCTCGATACCAGTGCAGGACTGGGCTGCTCACTCCATACCAGTGCTGGACTGGGCTGGTCACTCCATACCAGTGCCGGACTGGGCTGGTCACTCCATACCAGTGCATGACTGGACTGGACTATTTATACCAGTGCAGGACTGGGCTGGACTCCCTATACCAGCACAGGACTGGGCTGTACTCTCTATACCAGCACAGGACTGGGCTGGACTCCCTATACCAGCACAGGACTGGGCTGGACTCCCTATACCAGCACAGGACTGGGCTGGACTCCCTATACCAGCACTAGACTGGGCTGGACTCCCTATACCAGCACAGGACTGGGCTGGACTCTCTATACCAGCGCAGGACTGGGCTGGACTCTTTATACCAGCGCAGGACTGAGCTGGACTCTCTATACCAGCACAGGACTGGGCTGGACTCTCTATACCAGCACAGGACTGGGCTGGACTCTCTATACCAGCACAGGACTGGGCTGGACTCTCTATACCAGCACAGGACTTGGCTGGACTCTCTATACCAGCACAGGACTGGGCTGGACTCTCTATACCAGCACAGGACTGGGCTGGACTCTCTATACCAGCACGAGACTGGGCTGGACTCTCTATACCAGCACAGGACTGAGCTGGACTCTTGACACCAGAACAGGATTCGTCTGGATTCCCAATACCTGCACAGGACTGGGCTGGAGTCTCCATAGCAAGACAGGACTGGGCTGGACTCTCCATACCAGCACAGGACTGGGCTGGGCTCTCCATACCAGCACAGGACAGGGCTGCACTCTCCATACCAGCGCAGGTCAGGGCTGCACTCTCCATATCAGCGCAGGACAGGGCTGCACTCTCCATACCAGCGCAGGACAGGGCTGCTCTCTCCATACCAGCGCAGGATAGGGCTGCACTCTCCATACCAGCGCAGGTCAGGGCTGCACTCTCCATTCCAGCGCAGGACTGGGCTGCACTCACCATACCAGTGCATGATTGGGCTGGTCACTCCATACCAGTGCAGGACTGGGCTGGTCACTCCATACCAGTGCAGGACTGGGCTGCTCACTCCATACCAGTGCAGGACTGGGCTGGTCACTCCATACCAGTGCAGGACTGGGCTGGTCAATCCATACCAGTGCAGGACTGGGCTGGTCACTCCATACCAGTGCAGGACTGGGATTGGTCTCTTCATACCAGTGCAGGACTGGGCTGGTCACTCCATAGCAGTGCAGGACTGGGCTGGTCACTCCATAGCAGTGCAGGACTGGGCTGGTCACTCCATAGCAGTGCAGGACTGGGCTGGTCACTCCATAGCAGTGCAAGACTGGGTTGGTCACAACATTCCAGTGCAGGACTGGACTGGTCACTCCATACCAATGCAGGACTGGGATTGGTCTCTCCATACCAGTGCAGGACTGGGATGGACTCTCCATACCAACGCATGACTGGTCTGGACTCTCGACACCAGGACAGGATTCCGCTGGATTCTCTATACCTATAAACGACTGGGCTGGACTCCCTATACCAGCACAGGACTGGGCTGGACCCTCCATACCAACGCATGAATGGGCTGGTCTCTCTATACCAGCAAAGGACTGGGCTGCACTCTCCATACCAGCGCAGGACAGGACTGGACTCTCCATACCAACGCAGTACTGGGCTTGGCTCTCTATACCAGCGCATTACTGGGCTGGACTTTTTATACCAGCGCAGGACTGCTGGGCTCTCTATACCAGAGCAGGACTGGGCTGCACTCTCCATACCAGCGCAGGGCTGTGCTGCACACTCCACACCAGCGCAGGGCTGGGCTGCGCACTCCATACCAGTGCAGGACTGGGCTGCGCACTCCATACTAGCGCAGGACTAGGCTGCGCACTCCATACCAGCGCAGGACTGGGCTGCGCAGTCCATACCAGCGCAGGACTGGGCTGCGCACTCCATACCAGCGCAGGACTGGGCTGCACACTCCATACCAGCGCATGGCTGTGCTGCGCACTCCACACCAGAGCAGGACTGGGCTGCGCACTCCACACCAGCGCAGGACTGGGCTGCACACTCCACACCAGCGCAGGACTGGGCTGCACACTCCACACCAGCGCAGGACTGGCCTGCACACTCCTTACCAGCGCAGGACTGGCCTGCACACTCCACACCAGTGCAGGACTGGCCTGCACACTCCACACCAGTGCAGGACTGGGCTGCTCACTCCATACCAGCGCAGGACTGGGCTGCACACTCCATACCAGCGCATGACTGGGCTCGACTCTGTATACCAGCACAGGACTGGGCTGGACTCTGAATGCCAGCGCAGGACTGGGCTGGACTCTCTATACCGGCGCAGGACTGGGCTGGACCCTCCATACCAACGCATGACTGGGCTGGACTCTCTATACCAGCACAGGACTGGGCTGGACTCTCTAAACCAACGCATGACTAGGCTGGACTCTCCCTACCAGCACAGGACTTGGCTGGACTCTCTATACCAGCGCAGGATTGGGCTGGACTCTCTATACCAGCACAGGAGTGGGCTGGAATCTCTATGCGAGCGCAGGACTGGGCTGGACTCTCTATACCAGCAAAGGACTGGGCTGGACTCTCCATACCAACACAGGACTGGGCCGGATTCTCCATACCAGCGCGTGACTGGGCCGCTCTGTCCGCACCAGCGCGCGACTGGGCCGCGCTGTCCGCAGCGGCGCACGAGTGGGCCGGACTCTCCATACCAGCGCAGGACTGGGCCGCACACTCCATACCAGCGTAGGATTGGGCTGGATACTCCATATCAACACATTACTGGGCTGGACTCTCGACACCAGGACAGGATTCGGCTGGACTCCCTATACCAGCCCAGGACTGGGTTGGACTCCCTATACCTGCACAGGACTGGGCTGGACTCCCTATACCAGCCCAGGACTGGGTTGGACTCCCTATCCTGCACAGGACTGGGCTGGACTCTCCATACCTGCACAGGACTGGGCTGGACTCTCCATACCAGCACAGGACTGGGCTGGACCCTCCATACCAGCAAAGGCCTGGGCTGGACTCTTTATACCAGCGCAGAACTTGGCTGGACTCTCTATACGAGCACTGGACTGGGCTGGGCTCTCCATACCAGCACAGGACTGGGCTGGGCTCTCCATACCAGCACAGGACAGGGCTGCACTCTCCATATCAGCACAGGACAGGGCTGCACTCTCCATATCAGCGCAGGACAGGGCTGCACTCTCCATACCAGCGCAGGACAGGGCTGCACTCTGCATACCAGTGCATGACAGGGCTGCACTCTCCATACCAGCGCAGGACAGGGCTGCACTCTCCATACCAGCGCAGGACAGGGCTGCACTCTCCATACCAGCGCAGGTCAGGGCTGCACTCTCCATTCCAGCGCAGGACTGGGCTGCACTCACCATACCAGTGCATGATTGGGCTGCAATCTCCATACCAGTGCAGGACTGGGCTGGTCACTCCATACCAGTGCAGCACTGGGCTGGTCACTCCATACCAGTGCAGGACTGGGCTGCTCACTCCATACCAGTGCAGGACTGGGCTGGTCACTCCATACCAGTGCAGGACTGGGCTGGTCAATCCATACCAGTGCAGGACTGGGCTGGTCACTCCATACCAGTGCAGGACTGGGATTGGTCTCTCCATACCAGTGCAGGACTGGGCTGGTCACTCCATAGCAGTGCAGGACTGGGCTGGTCACTCCATAGCAGTGCAGGACTGGGCTGGTCACTCCATAGCAGTGCAGGACTGGGCTGGTCACTCCATAGCAGTGCAAGACTGGGCTGGTCACAACATTCCAGTGCAGGACTGGACTGGTCACTCCATACCAGTGCAGGACTGGGATGGACTCTCCATACCAACGCATGACTGGTCTGGACTCTCGACACCAGGACAGGATTCCGCTGGATTCTCTATACCTATAAACGACTGGGCTGGACTCCCTATACCAGCACAGGACTGGGCTGGACCCTCCATACCAACGCATGACTGGGCTGGTCTCTCTATACCAGCAAAGGACTGGGCTGCACTCTCCATACCAGCGCAGGACAGGACTGGACTCTCCATACCAACGCAGTACTGGGCTTGGCTCTCTATACCAGCGCATTACTGGGCTGGACTTTTTATACCAGCGCAGGACTGCTGGGCTCTCTATACCAGAGCAGGACTGGGCTGGACTCTCCATACAAGCGCAGGACTGAGCTGGACTCTCCATTCCTCCCATATTACTGGGCTGGACACTCATACCAGCGCAGGACTGGGCTGTACACTCCATACCAGCACAGGACAGGGCTGCACTCTCCATACCAGCGCAGGGCTGTGCTGCACACTCCACACCAGCGCAGGGCTGGGCTGCGCACTCCATACCAGCGCAGGACTGGGCTGCGCAATCCATACTAGCGCAGGACTGGGCTGCGCACTCCATACCAGCGCAGGACTGGGCTGCGCACTCCATACCAGCGCAGGACTGGGCTGCGCACTCCATACCAGCGCAGGACTGGGCTTCACACTCCACACCAGCGCATGGCTGTGCTGCGCACTCCACACCAGCGCAGGACTGGGCTGCGCACTCCACACCAGCGCAGGACTGGGCTGCACACTCCACACCAGCGCAGGACTGGGCTGCACACTCCACACCAGCGCAGGACTGGCCTGCGCACTCCATACCAGCGCAGGACTGGCCTACACACTCCACTCCAGTGCAGGACTGGCCTGCACACTCCACACCAGTGCAGGACTGGGCTGCTCACTCCATACCAGCGCAGGACTGGGCTGCACACTCCATACCAGCGTAGGATTGGGCTGGACTCTGTATGCCAGCGCAGGACTGGGCTGGACTCTGTATGCCAGCGCAGGACTGGGCTGGACTCTGTATACCAGCGCAGGACTGGGCTGGACTCTGTATACCAGCACAGGACTGGGCTGGACTCTGTATGCCAGCGCAGGACTGGGCTGGACCCTCCATACCAGCACAGGACTGGGCTGGACTCTCTATACCAGCGCAGGACTGGGCTGGACCCTCCATACCAACGCATGACTGGGCTGGACTCTCTATACCAGCACAGGACTGGGCTGGACTCTCTAAACCAACGCATGACTGGGCTGGACTCTCCCTACCAGCACAGGACTTGGCTGGACTCTCTATACCAGCGCAGGATTGGGCTGGACTCTCTATACCAGCACAGGAGTGGGCTGGAATCTCTATACGAGCGCAGGACTGGGCTGGACTCTCTATACCAGCACAGGACTGGGCTGGACTCTCCATACCAACACAGGACTGGGCCGGATTCTCCATACCAGCGCGCGACTGTGCCGCTCTGTCCGCACCAGCGCGCGACTGGGCCGCACTGTCCGCACCAGCGCACGACTGGGCCGGACTCTCCATACCAGCGCAGGACTGGGCCGCACACTCCATACCAGCGTAGGATTGGGCTGGATACTCCATACCAACACATTACTGGGCTGGACTCTTGACACCAGGACAGGATTCGGCTGGATTCGCTATACCTGTACAGAACTGGGCTGGACTCCCTATACCAGCACAGGACTGGGCTGGACTCCCTATACCAGCACAGGACTGGGCTGGACTCCCTATACCAGCACAGGACTGGGCTGGACTCTCCATACCAAAGCATGATTGGGCTGCACTATTTATACCAGCACAGGACTGGGCTGGACTCTGCATAACAACGCATGACTGGGCTGGACTCTCTATACCAGCAAAAGACTGGGCTGGACTCTCCATACCAACGCATGACTGGGCTGGAATCTCTATACGAGCGCTGGACTGTGCTGGACTCTCTATTCCAGCACACGACTGGGCTGGACTCCCTATACCAGCACACGACTGGGCTGGACTCTCCATACCAAAGCATGACTGGGCTGCACTATCTATACCAGCACAGGACTGGGCTGGACTCTGCATAACAACGCATGACTGGGCTGGACTCTCCATACCAACGCATGACTGGGCTGGAATCTCTATACGAGCGCAGGACTGGGCTGGACTCTCTATTCCAGCACACGACTGGGCTGGACTCTCTCTACCAGCACAGGACTGGGCTGGACTCTCTATACCTGCGCAGGACTGGGCTGGACTCTCTATACCAGCGCAGGACTGGGCTGGACACTCTATACCAGCACAGGACTGGTCTGGACTCTCTATACCAGCACAGGACTGGGCTGGAATCTCTATACGAGCGCAGGACTGGGCTGGACTCTCCATTCCAACGCATGACTGGGCTGGACTCTCTATACCAGCGCAGGACTGGGCTGGACTTTCTGTACCAGCGCAGGACTGGGCTGGACTCTCTATACCAGTGCAGGACTGGGCTGGACTTTCTATACCAGCGCAGGACTGGGCTGGACTTTCTATACCAGTGCAGGACTGGGCTGGGCTCTCTATACCAACGCAGGACTGGGCTGGACTCTCTATACCAGCGCAGGACTGGGCTGGACTTTCTATACCAGCACAGGACTGGGCTGGACTCTCTATACCAGTGCAGGACTGGGCTGGACTCTCTATACCAGCACGGAAATGAGCTGGACTCTCCATACCAGCGCAGGACAGGGCTGGACTCTCCCTACCAACGCATGACTGGGCTGGACTCTCCATACCAACGCATGACTCGGCTGGACTCTCCGTTCCAGTGCAGGACTGGGCTGGACTCTTTATACCAGCACAGGACTGGGCTGGACTCTCTATACCAGCGCAGGACTGGGCTGGACTCTCTATACCAGCGCAGCACTGGGCTGGACTCTCTATACCAGCGCAGGACTGGGCTGGACTCTCTATACCAGCGCAAGACTGGGCTGGACTCTCTATACCAGTGCAAGACTGGGCTGGACTCTCTATACCAGCACAGAAATGAGCTAGACTCTCCATACCAGCGCAGGACTGGGCTGGACTCTCCCTACCAACGCATGACTGGGCTGGACTCTCTATACCAACACATGACTCGGCTGGACTCTCCATTCCAGTGCAGGACTGTGCTGGACTCTCTATACCAGCACAAGACTGGGCTGGTCTCTCTATACCAGCGCAGGACTGGGCTGGACTCTCTATACCAGCGCAGGACTGGGCTGGACACTCTATACCAGCGCAGGACTGGGTTGGACTCTCTATACCAGCGCAGGGCTGGGCTGGACTCTCTATACCAGCGCAGGACTGGGCTGGACTCTCTATACTTGCACAGGACTGGCCTGGACTGTTTATACTAGCATAAGACTGGGCTGGACTCTCCGTACCAGCGCAGGACTGGGCTGGACTCTCCATACCAGCACAGGACTGAGCTTTAATCTCCATACCAGCGCAGGACTGAGCTGTAATCTCCATACCAGCGCAGGACTGGGCTGGACTCTCTAAACCAGCGTAGGACTTTTCTCAAGGCACAGTCACCACAAATTGAAGAATAATGTACAGAACACTGCTGCAAACAAACAAAAAATTACATCTTTGTTACATGAAACAAAATTGTGTGATTTAATTTGAACATTTTCATTTATTAGTTATCAAAATATTGTAGTTGGGAATACAAGGCTCTTCTAGAATTCTCTATTCCAACTGACAATGTTCAGGACCCTACTGCTCAGCAACCTCTACTCCAGTTCTTGACTGTGCTGGGCTACTAGCTCCTGACTGAGACTTAGGAGAGAATTTTGCCCCTGATCGGATCGGTGCCGCCATTTTACGTGGGTGGGCCAATTAAGGCTTAGCGCTCCCTGTGTGGGGGTGGGAGCAGTTCCCTGAGTGGGGAGAGGTGCTTCAGGGAGATAAGTTTTAAGTTTTAAATATTTAATAAAGAGAAAAAAAAATTTAAGACATGTCCCCTCATGTGACAGTGTCACATGAGCTGGGACATCGCAATGAACTTTAATGACAAACTGTATTTAATTTATAAACCCTTCATGAAACCTCATCCCGCCCGTGGATGAGATTCCATGACAAATGCGAAGGCCGCCTGGGCTCATCACCTGCCCGCCTGCCTTAAGGTTGGATGGGCAGCATTCTCAATAGTGTTAATTAGTTAATTAATGGCCTTAACAGGCGTTTGACAGTTCAGTGGGCGTGCAGCCGAGTCAGCTGCACACCCACCGAGCTGAAAATCTAAATGACGCGTGGTGACGTCGGGACGCACGCCCGGCATCACCCTGCGTCATTTTACACCTCAGCGAGCAGGTCCCGCTCCTGCTCGCCGACCCGCAAATTCTCCCCTTAGTATACAATGCACCATCAAGAATAGACCATTCAGCCCCTCGAGCCTGTTACACCACTCCACTGAATCATGAATGATCTGTATTTCTATTTACCCACAGGTGGAAGTAGAAATGGAGGAAGCTGAAGCTGCTCTTCAATCAAATTGAATGCAGAGCAAACAAGAACAGTTATCAGAATGAAAAACAAGTCATGTAGGATAATATTGAAACAAATGGTAGCAAACAAGGATAGTTGGAATTGTCAGCATTCCTGGAACTTCATATGCTGGGTTTATTAATGTAATTTAAATTCTACCAGCTGCCATTGTAGGACTTGTACCCATGCTCCCAAAACATTAGCCTGGATCTCAAGTCCAGTGATATGACCATTACACCACAATCTCTGCTCCACAGTTAGATTGTTGCTAATTTTATATTGGTATTTTGTTAATTTGTTTTGTTTACTTGTCTGATATAAAGTTTGTTTTTTTAAAAACATGAAATCCTGTTTCCTATTTGTTAAATCACAAGCTGTTCCAATTTGTCTTGAAATGTTAATGGCCCCGAACTGGATTGTAACAACAAACAGTGAAAGTTTCTATGAACATATGCATTAAGAGCAGGAGTAGGCCACTTGGCCCTTCGAGCCTGTTCCTCCATTCAATACGATCATGGCTGATCTAATTTTAACCTCAACTCCACATTCCTACCTACCCTCAATAACCTCTCACCCTCTTGCTTATCAAGAAGCTATCTGCCCTGCCTTTAAAATATTCAAAGACTTTGCTTACGCCACCTTCGGCGGAAAAAGTTTCAAAGACACAACCCTCTGAGAGAAAAAAATTCTCCTCATCTCTGCCTTAAATGGGCAAATCCTTATTTTTAAACAGTGACCCTTAGTTCTGGATTCACCCACAAGGGGAAATATCTCTCCACATCGACTGTCAAGTTCCCTCAGGATCTTACATGTTTCAATCAAATAACCTCTTACTCTTCTAAACTACAGCCAATACAAGCCTAGCCTGCCAAGCCTTTTCTTGTAAGACAACATACCCATTCCAGACATTAGCCTGGTAAACCTTCTCTGAACTGCTTCCAACACATTTGTAATCTTTCTTTAAATAAGGAAGACAATACTATACACAGTACTCCAGTTATGACCATTTTGTATTCAATTGCACTTGCATTAAACAATAACATTATTATTGCTGAAAAAGGAGACATGGCTAAGCTTTTCATATTGCACTCATCAGGACACTTCGCAAGAATACCAACATATAAGGGAAAACAATGATTTATACTGTTTGTGAAGAGAGCGCTCATTGGTTGGCAAGTGGACTCTGATTTGTAAAGGCATTGCCATGGAGAATGCACCAGTGATGATGGCTGACAGTTAACTGTCAAGCATTAATTGAAATTTAAATTGGGCGGCTTGACCCTGATTGGTCAAGGCATTACCCTAAGGATGAGTCAACGAATGGCTGTCATTTATTTTGTTTAGCTGAAATAGGTGCATTGTGTGTCCATGTTCTTTCTGTCTGCAAAGAACAGAGCCCTGTATATTAATATATGTAGCTTCCAGTACACATAAATGCACCACACCGCGAGCCCAACTGACAACCTTAATGGTTGTTAGTGTAATTCTTGGCACACTGAGGACTATTTAGCAAATATTGTCCAATTGCAGAATCACATCTAACTTTGTTCTGAGTTTTTTAAACATGGGCTGGTTGGGTATGGTCTGTATCTTGAACAGCGGCTGCGACATGCTGTTCGATATGATATGCCGCCATTCTTTGGGCCGTACCCTTTAAATCTAGCATCACACTGGCACATTCTATTAGCTTTGCTAGTTACTTGCTGCACCTGGATACCAACCTTTTGCGATATATGTACTAGGACACCCAGATCCCTCTGCATCTTAGAGCTTTGAAATCCCTCACCTTTTAGGTGATATGCCTCTTTTTTATTCGTCATACCAAAATGGACAATCTCACATTTTCCCACGGTATGCTCCATTTGCCAGATCTTTGCCCACTCACCTAACCTATCTATATCCTTTGTAGCCTCCTTATGTCCTCTTCACAACTTACTTTCCTACCTATCTTTGTGTCATCAGCAAATTTAGCAACCATATCATTTGTCCCTTCATCCAAATCATTAATATAAATTGTGAAGATTTGAGGCCCCAGCACTGATCCTGCCAGCCAAAAAAATTACCCATTTATTCCTACTCTCTGTTTCCTGTTAGCATCTAAATATGTTACCCCCTAAACTAAGAGTTTATATTTTCCGCAGTAACCTTTGATGTGGCACCTTGTCAAATGCCTTCTGGAAATCTAAGTATCGTACCGGTTCCCCTTTATCAATAGCACATGTTACTTCTTCAAAGATCATCAATAAATTGGTTAAAGATGATTTCCCTTTCACAAAACTATTGTCTCTGTCTGATTACCTTGAATTTTTCTAATGAATTTAATAATAGCTTCTAACATTTTCCCTATGACAGAGATTAAGCTAACTGGCCTATAGATTCTTGCATTCTGTCTCGCTCACTTTTTTGAATAAGGGAGTTACATTAATTATTTTCCAATCTAATGGAACCCTCCAAATCTAGGGAATTTTGGAAAATTAAAACCAATGCATCAGCTATCTCACTAGCCATTTACAGTTATTTCTGGGATGTTACTTGTACCCTCAATAGGTGAAGACCAATGCAAAATATAGATTCAATTCATCTGCCATCTCCTTAGACTCAGTTTCTATCTGACCAATGTTCACTTTGTTGACTTTTCTTTTTTAAATATCTATAGCATCTCTTACTATCTATCTTTGTGTTTTTAGCAAGCTTTCTCTTGTACCGTAATTTTTCCCTGCATATTAATCTTTTAGTCATTCTTTGCTTTTTTAAAAAATTCTGTCCAATCTTCTGACCTGCCACTCATCTTTGCACAATTATATGCTTTTTCTTTAAGTTTGATACTATCTTTAACTTTTTTAATTAACCATGGATGGTGGGTCCTGCCCTTGGAAGTTTTCTTTCTGGTGTGTATTCTGAAATATCCCCTTAAATGTCTGCCACTGCATCTCTTGACCTATCCCTTCACCTAAATTGCCAGTTCACTTTCACTAGCTCTACTTGTTTGCCCCCATAATTGCCCTTAAAGTATAAATTACTAGACTTACACTCACTTTTCTTTCCCTCAAACTGAATGTAAAATTCAATCATATTATGATCATTGCTACCCAGGGTTACTTTCTCTATGAGGTTATTAATTAATCTTATCTAGTTGCACAATACTAGATCTAGTATAGCCCGATCCCTGGTTGGCTCCAGCACATGCTGATCTAAGAAATTATCCCAAAAACATTCTTGAATTTGTCATCTACACTACCTTTGCCCATCTGATTTTTCCAGTCTATATGTAGACTAAAATCCCCCATGATGATCACAGTATCTTTTTGACAAGATCGCACTATTTCTTCTTCGATACCTCATCTTACCATGTGATTACTGTTAAGGGGGCCTGTACACCACTCCCACAAGTGACTTCTTGCCTTTATTAATCCTCATCTCTACCCAAACCGCTTCTAAAACCTGGGGCAGAATTTTCCTGTTGGCGTGCGGGGGCGGACCCTGCACATCCACGTGTAAAATGACGCACGATGACGTCAGGCGAGCATCCCGACATGACCGCACGCCATCGCAATATTTCGTTGGGTGGGCATGCGATGATATCAGCTGTGCACCCGCCATTAATTGACGGGCCACTTAAGGTCTTTGACTCCTCAATCGATGCTGATTTTTCGGTGCCCACCCATGCGATCTTCAGATTGGTGCACAGGTGCAATCGGCAGGTGTGTATAACCCTCATCCATGGGCAGGATAAGAGGGCTCAGTGGGATCGCGAGTGTGCTCTCTCAAGTATTGATTTTTCAAAGTTATTGAAACTTGCCTGTGTCATCTGCAATACTTCAAAACACAGACCAGCTGTTTTATCTGGACTCTTAACCTTCAGGTCAGCACTCTGCAGTGAGGAACATTTTTTGGGCCTGCAGGTTTCAGGAAGCCTTCCCTTAGCCGGGGAATGGGAGCTGACCTCTCCACTGGAAGCACCTTCTTTGAGGAGGATGTGAGGGCTGGAAGGGAGAGGAGGCCAGGAGTACACATTCAGCCTCCAGGGGAGCCACCTTTGGGAGGAGACAAAGGCACAAGGGCACAAGGCCAACAGGTAGACCAAGGTGGAAGGGGCCACAGAAGAGGCCACTATCCTGGTATACAGGTGGCGAAACAGCTACCTCAATATGTCTGAGGTGCAGTGCCGAAGGAGGCTCTGTCTCTCAAGGTGTCAGATGATTGGCCCTGAGATCTCCCATAACTGTGTGGGTGGATACCCCATGCCAGTGGCTCTGAAGCTTACACTTGCCCTCCACTTCTATGCCTCTGGCTCTTTCCAGGGCTTGATGGGTGATCTTTGCGGTGTCTCCCAATCAGCTGTCCGCACTTGTGTCAAGCAGGTCACAGACGCTCTGTTCAGACAGGCATTGACTTTCATCCACTTCCTTTGGGACCAGGCAAGCCAGACACAGCGAGCCAGAGGTTTCACGGCCATTGCTGGCCTCCCCCGTGTCCAGGGTGCAATAGACTGTACACATGTTGCCATCATGGCACCAGCAGGTGAGCCCAATGCCTTCGTCAACAGGAAGGGCTTCTACTCCATGAACATGCATATAGTGTGTGATCACAGGATGCTGATTCTGCAAGTCTGTGCAATGTACCCAGGCAGCTCCCACAACGCCTACATCCTCAGACACTCCCAGGTGCCGAGGCTCTTCAGTGCTCCAGCTCAGCTGGATGGATGGCTGCTGGGTGACAAGGGCTATCCCCTCAGAAGGTGGCTCATGAAGTCCCTCCGCCATCCAAGAACAGAAGCTGAGCAGTGATACAATAGGAACCTTGCCTCCACAAGGGCTGTGGTGGAGAGAACCATCGGACTTCTCAAGATGTGCTTCCAATGCCTGGACCGTTTAGGGGGCGCACTCCAGTATCCCCCAGATCGTGTATCAGTGATAGTGGTTGCATGCTGCGCTCTCCACCATCTGGTGCCAGACGATGAAGACGTCAATGCAGTGGCTCCGGCTGCACACAATGAGCCCAGCATTGATTCTGAGGATGAGCATGCACAGGGAAATGCTGAGGGGATAGACGCTGACCCGGACATACTGCAGGGAGGCAGGGACTCCCAGGAGGCTTTAATCCAATGTGCCTTCTAGCTAGCACACCACAGATGGACAGATGGACCTCCAGGACAAGCCTGGGCTGTAGGGTCCATACTCGATAACTAAGTGCCAAATCTGTCAGGTTAGGAACAGTAACTGAGGGCCTTGTTAATAAAGCAGAATGGCCCACAAATCACTCCTAACATTTTTGGCAACTATGCACATGCAGAAGAAAAGAGGCACCCTCAGTCATGGTCACATGTCTGAATTTAATATCACAAGCAAAGAAGCTTAAGCCAAAAGAATGACGATGATGTTCCACTTCAAAGCAAATCATAACAACCTCATCTTGGGCCAACACAAAAGCACCTGTGATAAACCCATGGTGTGCCTAAGGTGCCTTATGTTTATGTTTCCAGGTGTTACGTCTAGGTGCTGCCCCATCGCTCAGAGTAACATCTGAGACAGCCTACTGACTCTGCTGTCCTGTTGGCCTTGATGACCTTGGCAGTTGTCCTCTGGCCTGAGGAGCCAGCTCCTCCAGTTCCACAGCTGAGATGCCAGCTGTAGCATCAAGTGAGGCTGTGACAACTGGGGAGATGCCCCCAGTCGTCACAGCCTCACTTGATGCTACAGTCACTGGGAAAATGGCAGAGAAGCTGCTGCACTCATCTGGAGCTCCCTGAGAGGTACCCGCAGAGAAAGCAGGCAGCTGTTGCACCGACGGGAGGTCGCTTCGGACCTCCCTGCTCAACGTGGATGGATGGGCATTGAGCTGGGAAATTTGGTGCCCAGACCATGTCCCACATTGACACTGACCAGCTGAGGTCAATGCTGATGTGAGGGCTTGTTGGTCTGAGTGGATCCCCGGGAAGCCCTGATGGGTCTCCTGGAGGAGGCTCTCCACGACAGTCGCCACTCGCTCCATGGAGGACGCATGGCGCTCGGACATGTGGCTCTTTACTTCAGCGTTCACCCGTGTAGACTCCTCCACTGCGGAGACCAAGCTAAACATAGCCTTGTATCTCCCCCAGATGGTCCCGCACACCCGGCTGCATTGCATCAGGCACTAACTGAACATGTGCCTGGTGCCCTGCTGGCGCCATGGGCCATCTCTGTCTCTGCCAGCTCCTCCAGTGACTGTGAAGTGCCCTCACCACTGTGCCCCGGGACACTAGCTGATGTTCGAATTCCCACCGAGGTGCGCTGGTGCCTGTCTGGCAGAGATGGTGTTTCGCTGGTGAGAATTCAGGGGCCTCAGGTGTGAGAGGAGGCCTCTGCAGCTCCTCTTCCCGGTCCTGCTCCGCTGATGCCGAAAAGAAGAACAACAGGAGTCCTCGGGTTAAGGTGCTTAATTGAGGGAAGGCTAATTATAACAATATTAGGCAGGAACTGAGGAATCAAGACTGGAGGCAGCTGTTTGAGGGCAAACCAACAACTAATATGTGGGGGGCTTTCAAACATCAGTTGATAAGAATTCAGGACCGGCATGTTCTTGCTAGGATGAAGAATAAGCATGGCAAGTTTCAGGAACCTTGGATAACGAAGGATATTGTGAGATTAGTCAAAAAGAAAAGGGAAGCATTCGTAAGGGCTAGAAGGCTGGGAGCAGATGAAGCCAGTGGAGAATATAAATAAAGTAGGAAGAAACTTAAGCAAGGAGTCAGGAGGGCTAAAAGGGGTCATGAAAAGTCATTGGCAACCAGAATTAAGGAAAATCCCAAGGCCTTTTATACATATGTCAAAAGCAAGAGGGTAGCCAGGGAAAGGGTAGGCTCACTCAGGGACAGAGGTGGGAATCTGTGTGTGGAGCCAGAAGAAATGGGAGAGATACTAAATGAGTACTTCTCATCAGTATTCACCAAAGACACGGACTTAGTGGTGGATTTGTCTAGGGGAGAGTGTGTAGAGTCTGGATCATGTGGAGATCAAAAAAGAGGAGGTGTTAGGCATGTTGAAGAATATTAAGGTGGATAAGTCCCCAGGGCCAGATGGGATCTACCCCAGAGTACTGAAGGAGGCAAGGGAGGAGATTGCTGGGGCCTTGACAGAAATCTTTGTATCCTCACTGGCTATGGGTGAGGTCCCAGAGGACTGGAGAATGGCCAAAACAAAAACAGAATTACCTGGAAAAACTCAGCAGGTCTGGCAGCATCGGCGGAGAAGAAAAGAGTTGACGTTTCGAGTCCTCATGACCCTTCAACAGAACTGAGTGAATCTAAGGAGAGGGGTGAAATATAAACTGGTTTAAGGTTGGGAGGTGGTGGTGTTGGATGGGGGGAGAGAAGCGGGGGGGCGTGGTGTTATAGGGACAAGCAAGCAGTGATAGGAGAAGATAATCAAAAGATGTCACAGACAAAAGAACAAAAGAACACAGAGGCGTAGAAGGTGGTGATATTATCTAAATGAATGTGCTAATTAAGAATGGATGGTAGGGCACTCAAGGTACAGCTCTAGTGGGGGTGGGGTGGAAAGACTAGCAGGGCATAAAAAATTTAAAAATAATGGAAACAGGTGGGAAAAGAAAAATCTATATAAATTATTGGATAAAACAAAAGGAAGGGGGAAGAAACAGAAAGGGGGTGGGGATGGAGGAGGAATCTCAAGATCTAAAGTTGTTGAATTCAATATTCAGTCCGGAAGGCTGTAAAGTGCCTAGTCGGAAGATGAGCTGCTGTTCCTCCAGTTTGCGTTGGGCTTCACTGGAACACTGCAGCAAGCCAAAGACAGACATGTGGACAAGAGAGCAGGGTGGAGTGTAAAAATGGCAAGCGACAGGGAGGTTTGGGTCATTCTTGCAGACAGACCGCAGGTGTTCTGCAAAGCAGTCGCCCAGTTAATGTTTGGTCTCTCCAATGTAGAGGAGACCTCATTGGGAGCAACGAATACAGTAGACTAAGTTGGGGGAAATGCAAGTGAAATGTTGCTTCACTTGAAAGGAGTGTTGGGCCCTTGGAAGGTGAGGAGAGAGGAAGTGAAGGGGCAGGTGTTGCATCTTTTGCGTGGGCATGGGGTTGAGGAATAGGGGGTGGACAAGGGTGTCCCGGAGGGAACGATCCCTACGGAATGCCGCCGGGGGGGTGAAGGGAAGATGTGTTTGGTGGTGGCATCATGCTGGAGTTGGCGGAAATGGCGGAGGATGATCCTTTGAATGCGGAGGCTGGTGGGGTCATAAGGGAGGACAAGGGGGACCCTATCATGTTTCTGGGAGGGAGGAGAAGGCGTGAGGGCGGATGCACGGGAGATGGGCTGGACACGGTTGAGGGCCCTGTCAACGACCGTGGGTGGAAAACCTCGGTTAAGGAAGAAGGAGGATATGTCAGAGGAACTGTTTTTGAAGGTAACATCATCAGAACAGACGCGACGGAGGCGAAGGAACTGAGAGAATGGGATGGAGTCCTTACAGGAAGCGGGGTGTGAGGAGCTGTAGTCGAGGTAGCTGTGGGAGTCGGTAGACTTCTAATGGATATTGGTAGACAGTCTATCAACAGAGATTGAGACAGAGAGGTCAAGGAAGGGAAGGGAAGTGTCAGAGATGGACCATGTGAAAATGATGGAGGGGTGGAGATTGGAAGCAAAATTAATAAATTTTTCCAAGTCCCGACGAGAGCATGAAGCAGCACCGAAGTAATCATCGATGTACCAGAGAAAGAGTTGTGGAAGGGGGCCGGAGTAGGACTGGAACAAGGAATATTCCACATACCCCATAAAGAGACAAGCATAGCTGGGGCCTATGCGGGTACCCATAGCCACACCTTTTATTTGGAGGAAGTGAAAAAAGTTGAAGGAGAAATTGTTCAGTGTGAGAACAAGTTCAGCCAGACGGAGGAGAGTAGTGGTGGATGGGGATTGTTCGGGCCTCTGTTCGAAGAAGAAGCTAAGGGCCCTCAGACCATCCTGGTGGGGGATGGAGGTGTAGAGGGATTGGATGTCCATGGTAAAGAGGAAGCGGTTGGGGCCAGGGAACTGGAAAGTGTTGTGTGACGTAAGGTGTCAGAGGAATCACGGATGTAGGTTGGAAGGGACCGGACAAGGGGAGAGAGATGGGAGTCAAGATAATGAGAAATGAGTTCCATGGGGCAGGAGCAAGCTGACAAGATCGGTCTACCGAGACAGTTCTGTTTGTGGATAATGTTATTCCATTGTTTAAGAAGGGCAGCAGGGATAATCCAGGAAATTACAGGCTGGTGAGCCTTACGTCAGTGGTAGGGAAATTATTGGAGAAGATTCTTTGTGACAGGACTTACTACCATTTGGAAGCAAATGGGCACATTAGTGAGAGGCAGCATGGTTTTGTGAAGAGGAGGTCATGTCTCACTAACTTGATTGAGTTTTTCGAGGAAGTGACAAAGATGATAGATGATGAAAGGGCACTGGATGTTATCTACATGTATTTCAGTAAGTCCTTTGACAAAGTCCCTCATGGCAGACTGGTACAGAAGGTAAAGTCGCATGGGATCAGAGGTGAGCTGGCAAGGTGGATACAGAATTGGCTTGGTCATAGAAGACAGAGGGTAGCAGTGGAAGGGTATTTTTCTGAATGGAGAGCTGTGACTAGTGGAGTTCCACAGGGATCAGTGCTGGGACCTTTGCTGTTGTAATATACATAAATGATTTGGAGGAAAATGTAACTGGGCTAATTAGTAAGTTTGCAGACGACACTAAGGTTGGAGGAGTTGCAGATAGCGAAGAGGATTGTCAGAGTATACAACGGGATATAGATCGGTTGGAGACTTGGGCAGAGAAAAGGCAGATGGAGTTTAATCTGGACAAATGCGAGGTAATGCATTTCGGAAGGTCTAATACAGGCAGGAATTATACAGTAAATGGCAAAACCCTTAAGTACATCGACGGGCAGAGGGATCTGGGTGAACAGGTCCACAGGTCACTGAAAGTGGCAATGCAGGTGGATAAGGTAGTCAGGAAGGCATATGGCATGCTTGCCTTCATTGGCAGGTGTATTGAGTTTAAAAGCTGGAAGTCATGCTGCAGCTATATAGAACCTTGGTTAGGCCACACTTGGAATATTGCGTGCAATTCTGGTCGCCCCATTACCAGAAGGATATGGAGGCGTTGGAGAAGGTGCAGAGGAGGTTTACCAGGATGCTGCCTGGTCTGGAGGTTATTAGCTATGAGGAGAGGTTGGAGAAACTCGGATTGTTCTCACTAGAGCGACGGAGATTGAGGGGTGACTTGATAGAAGTTTACAAAATTATGAGTGACATGGACAGAGTAGATAGTCAGAAGCTTTTTCTCAGGGTGGGAGAGTCAATTACTAGGGGACATAGATTTAAGGTGAGAGGAGAAAACTAGAGAGGAGATTTGCGGGGCAAGTTTTTTACGCAGAAGGTAGTGAGTGTCTGGAATTCGCTGCCAGAGGAGGTGGTGGAAGCAGGTACGATAGTGGTGCTTAAGAGGCAGATTGACAAATACTTGAATAGGATGGGAATAAAGGGATACGGACCCCGGAAGTGCAAAATGTTTTAGTTGACGGGCAATATGATCGGTGCAGGCTTGGAGGGCCGAAGGGCCTGTTCCTGTGCTGTACTTTTCTTTGTTCTTTGACATTTGATCATTTAATGTGGAAACAATGACAAAGTGCATCCCTGTCCCCCGGATCATTAGGCACTCATCCTTCCATAAGCAATGGTCAAGCCATGGTGCAAAGTTCAATCGCTGAACATTCAGTACTGCCATGGCTGCTGGGAAAACAATGCTGACCTCACTGATGGGCATACATACCTGGCCCTGTCAATCCAGCCTCACCGACTCCAGTGGACCTGGGCACATGGCGCCTCTCTAAATCCAGGGCCTCCTGCTCAAACCAGCTGAAAATGGCTAATTGTGCCTGGCCACCGCCAATCCTCACATGCTCTGCAGCATTATATGCGTTCTTCTCCTGAAAATGAGAGAAGAGCACTGATTTGTGCAAATTATACATGGACTCTCTTCGCACCCAGCCCAACCCAGCCAGATTGGGACATATCAGGGCTCCAATTCACCCCGTTGCTGCTGAACACTCACACAAAGTTACTAGGCCTGTTCCCCACCCCCCACCCCGCCCTTGGGCACATGCTGTCTACATCACATTGGGCACCACATGGTATATCCTTCCATAGCAAGGAGGCGCAAGCACATGGAGCGCAGAGGGCAGCAGATGGTTCATTGCCACGCCACCTTGAAGCTCCCCTCCCAGCATGTCATCACCCAGACTTGGACATGTCCTGCAGTTCAAGCACTGCGCCTAGATACAGCTCCTACAGGCTGCCGCCAAACTAGTCATGTGGGATTCAGTGTACCACATGCTGCGGGTGCAGAGCTCATCTCTTCACCACCTTCTCAGGCTGACCTCGTCAATGGGCAATATCTGCTGGCCCACCCAGCAAAGAACATATGCCGTCAATAATTCAATGCAGTCACTACACTCAGACTCGGGGGGGTGGGACAGCAGGGGGGAAAGCCAACCTGCTGGGTTAAGTGACCAGTGCCAACATGGTATTCACTCTTCCAGAGCGCAACAAGTCATTGAAGCACTTGCGACACTGGATCCAGGTGCGTCGCACCAACTCATGGGAATTTACCACCTCCACCACCTCCTCCCAGGCGCATTTCATCATGTGGGGGGGGCTCCTCCTCCTGTCCTGGGGAACCAGCTCCTCCCGCCATGCTGCCTCCTCCTCGAGGAGGGCAACAAGCAGTCATCAGAAAAACAAGGGGCACACTGGTCCCCCGCCCTACCCTTCAGCCTGGCCTGCCCCGATGGCCTTATCCTCTGGACATGCGTCACCTCCATTGTCCCTCTGCAGAGCCCTTCACCCAGCCATTGCGAGCAGCCTTTCCAAGGCTGCCAGGCCTTCCTTTATACATGCCGCCGCGTCGCCATTGGATCTGGCGGGCTGAGCATGCCAGCCGGTGCCCGCCCACTCCCTCTATGCACAGGAATCTTGAAGAAGCCTGGGCGGGTGTTAATTGACCCACCCATATAAAATGGCGGCACGGACCTGATCGCGAGCAGTGATTGGATCCGCCCCTGCCCACGCCCATTCCCACTCCACCCCCCCGCCATCCAGAAAATTCTGACCCTGGTTTCCTGAACTTAGGTCATCCCTTTCTATTGTGCTAATGTCGCCTTTAGTTAACAGAGACAACCCTCCACCTTTTCCTAACTTCCTGTTCTTTCTCAATATCACATACATTTCAATATTCAGGTTCCAATCTGCCATCCTGCAGCAATTTTCCTATAATGCCTATTAGATCGTACTTATTTATCTCTATTTGCACTATTAGTTCTTCTGTTTTGTTTCACATGCTATCTGCAGTCACAGAGCCTTAAGTTTTTCATTTTATTATTTTCATCACATCTAGCATTATCTGTTGATTTACTCTTCTGCTATCTTTAAATTCAGAGCTGTCCGTCAGTTTGTGTATGCAAATGAGTAAAAGGTTTATATTCCCATTCTGCCTGTTACCAAATTGTAACCATCTATTTTAATTCGAAAGCATAAGGTCCTAATTCATATATGAATTCTACCTAATATCTATATTCCATCTAACTATATCTCTATTCTCCATGGTACTGCAAATTGGGAGGTGGACTACCAGACTGGCCAATACTAGCTGCTGGTATGTGCATTTAACAGGGGCAACATTCCAAGTATGGGTTGCATGAGGTATTTAGTTAATTTCCAACAACAATTTCTATCTGTGCTGCATCTAGCTATAGGGAATCAGTTAATTTCCAATAACATTCTACCTATGAGCATTTAAACAGGCCAGCACTTGCTGTGAGCATTCTTTGGAGCTAGCTGATCGCTGATTCATAGAGTGATAGAGATCTATAGCACAGAAAAAGGCCCTTCGGCCCATCGAGTCTGCGCCGGTCAAACAAGTGTCTAACTATTCTAATCCCATTTTCCAGCACTAGGCCCATAGCCTTTAATGCCATGGCATTGCAAGTGCACATCCAAATACTTCTTAACTGTTATGAGGATTTCTACCTCTACCACTCTTTCAGGCAGTGAGTTCCAGATTCCCACCCCTCTCTGGGTGAAAAAATTTTTCCTCACATCCCCTCTTAACCTCCTGCCCCTTACCTTAAATCTCTCTGGTTATTGATCCCTCCACCAAGGGGAAAAATTCCTTCCTGTCTACCCTATCTATGCCTCTCTTAATTTTATATCTCCTCTACTCCAAGGAAAATAACCCCAGTCTATCCAATCTGTCCTCATAACTAAAACTCTCCAGCCCAGACAACATCCTGGTAAATCTCCTCTGCACTCTCTCTAGTGCATTCATATCCTTCCTATAATGTGGATACCAGAATTGCACTCAATACTCCAGCTATGGCCTAACCAGCATTTTATACAGTTCCAGCGTAACGTCCCTGTGCTATATTCTATGCCTCAGCTAATAAAGGCAAGCATCCCATATACCTTCTTAACCACCTTATCTCCCTGTCCCGCTAACTTAAGGGGCTGGTGGACATGCACACCAAGGTCCCTCTGATCCTCGGTACTTCCCAGAGTCCTACCATTCCCGCGCCTTTTTTGTCCTGCCCACACTTATCCGGATTAAATTCCATTTGCTGCTGATCAGCCCATCTGACTAGCCCGTCTATATCCTCCTGTAATCTAAGGCTACCCTCCTCATTATTTACACCCCACCAATTTTCATCTCAACCGCAAACTTACTGATCAGCCCTCCTACATTCAAGTCTAAATCGTTCATATATACCACAAACTGCAAGGGATCCAACAGCGATCCCTGTGGAACTCCACAGGACACAGTCATCCAGTCACAGAAACACCCCTCGACCATCAACCTCTGCTTCCTGCCACTCAGCCAATTCTGGATACAATTTACCAAATTGCCTTGGACCCCATGGGCTCATCAGTCTCCCATATGGCTCCTTATCATAAGCCTTGCTGAAGTCTAAGTAGGCTACGTCAAATGCATTGCCCTCATCTACACACCTGGTCACCCCTTCTAAAAATTCAATCAAATTGGCCAGATGTGACCACCCCTTAACAAAACCATGCTGACTGTCCTTGATTAATCCCTGCCTCTCCAAGTGTAGATTAATTCTGTCCCTCAGAATTGCTTCCAATAGTTTCCCCACCACTGAGGTTAGACTGACTGGCCTGTAGTTCTCTGGTTTATCCCTTCCACCTTCTTGAATAATGGTACTACATTGGCTGCCCTCCAGTCCTCTGACATTGAAAATTATTGCCTGCGCCCCTGCTACCTCACTCAACAGCCTGGGATACATTTCATCTGGGCCTGGAGATTTATCTACTTTTAAGCCTGCCAGACCACTAAGAACCTCCTCCCTTTCTTTGCTAATTTCTTTAATTATTTCACAGTCCTTCTGCCTGATTTCCATACCCACGTTGTCCCTCTTACTTGTGAACACTGACACAAAGTATTAATTTAGAACCCTACCTACAACTTCCGGCTCCACACACAAATTACCACTATGGTCCTTAATGAGCCCTACTCTTCCCCTAGTTATCCTCTTACTCTTAATGTATTTGTAAAATCACTTTGGATTTTCCTTTATTTTACCTTCCAATGTTTTTTCATGCCCCCATTTTGCTCTCATAATTTCCTTTTTTAAGATCCCCCTGCACATTCTATACTCCTCTAAGGCTTCCATTGTTTTGAGCCCTCGGTATCTGCCATTTTCTTTTCTGCCTTTTTCTCTTTATCCAATCCTGTATATCCATCAACATTCAGGGTTCCCTGGATTTGTTGGTCCCACCCTTTACCTTTACTGGAATATGTTGGCCCTGTACTCTCCCTATTTCCTTCTTGAATGAGCCCCACTGCTCTGATGCAGGTTTACCTAAAAGTAGCTACTCCCAGTCCACTCTGGCGAAATCGTATCTGATCTAATTAAAATCGGCCTTCCCCCAAATTAGATGGCTTCCTCCACCTTCACTGTCATTACAGATTGTGTTACTGTTGTTAGAGATTGGACCATATAACTTCTCTATTAGTCCATTAATGATTTAAGTAGCTAAAAAAGAACAAAACTAAAAAAAACTGTATCATGTCTTTCATGTCCTCCGATATCCAAACGTGTTTCACAGCCAATGAAGCTTTTGTTGTGCATTCACTCTTATTTTGGACAGCAGTATTTACTGAAAGTCATTTTTTTTTTGTTTTATTACATGGAACATATAACAATGTTGTAGCTTCCAGTTTACTGTGAGCTGACCTCATACCTGATGATTGACAAAGTTTTAAATAATTCATAATCAGCTCCATGAGATCTGAATAATGGCCTGGATTTTCATGCCCTGAAAAAAATCAAGAATGGGCAGTAAAACAGTCTGTGGGACCACAATTTTGAATTCCTTCCTAGAAAGGTTGCCCAAATAAACTTCCCACAGGTGAGAAGAGGCTCGGGTTAGGTTAAGTTATGACCCCACTCACATCCTGTGATGTCAGGGTGGCCATTGACAAGTCTAGGGGAAGTATGTTTATCATGTCCCTAGTATTTCTATTCGGGTGGGCAGGTTTTGGTAGGTTTCTGAACACCCACCTTATTTGACTGTTTGTGAGCCTTGGAGGACGCCTGCTGTGTAGACGGAAACATTCCGGCAGGTAAATGCTACATGTTTTGACAACTTCAAATGTGATTGATTATAGAGCTTTGTCTTGCAAAGATAAGTTGACCATTACATTGACCCGCATTGTCTAAAGGTTGAGATTCATTTGAGTACTTTCTCAATTGGGAGAAGTAATATTATACATTCAAAGTACAAGACAACAGTGCTTGGATCTCTAGCGTCATGATCTGAATTGATTTAAATGTCTACAGTGCTTGAAATTTGAAAAGAATTTGTCTACGGCTTTAATTTTGAGACACCAAAAATGGCCATCTGTTCCAGGACCGTTTTGATTGACAGGCTATCTGGTGTAGCTTAGAAAACACTGAGCCATCTGTTATTTTAGTTTCAGTAGGCTACATTTCTTGGAGCTGTAATAGTTTGTTATAACATCTGTGCCAATTATGAATGCTTGGCTGAGCTTCAAAAAGCCTTGAATAACAGCTCAGCGGGAGATCATATGCACAGTTTTATTGACAGTTAAGATGTTATTAAAGGATATCAGTCTTTGAATTGGTTACTTAATAGATGTTTGTTTAAACAGCTGAGTGATCACCTGAAGGGGTCTATTTTTTTTTCAATGGAGCTAGAGATTTTTTTGAATGGTTACATGATTGTGTATTTGATCCATTAGATTGTTAGTGATTTACTTTTATTTTTATTTAAAAGACTTGTCATTGCTATTACATGGCTCCTGATATCTGCACATAGTGTATTCTAGGTGAGTGGCTATGGAGGATATATGGGGGGTATAAGGAGGCGTGGAAAGGACATGGGGAATAAGATGGGGTTTGGAGGTTGAAAGCTTCATGGATAATATGTTTAGAGATGTTACCCTGCAGTTTAAGAGTATGCAGGGAAAGAGGGAATGAGTGACCACGAGACAGTCAGCAAACAGGTCACAGGCACAAAAATTTCCTGAGTACACCCCACTCTCCAAGCAGTATTTAGTTCTGAATACTGATGAGACTGATGATTCACCTAGGGAGTGCAGTCAGAGCCAAGTCCATGGCAGCGCAGGTAGCTCAGCTAACAAGGGTTACACAGAAGAGTAGATTGGAAGAGCAATAGTGGTAGAAGATTTGATAGTTAAAGGAATAAACAGATGTTTCTGCGGCTGCAGACTGAATCCAGAATTTGATCCGGAGTCAAGGATGTCAGGATGTCACTGAACGTCTGCACAGCTTCCTGAGGAGGAAGGTTGAACAGCCAACAGTCATGGTCCATATTGGTATGAACAACAAAGACAGAAAGAGGGATGTGGTCCTGCTGTTAGAATTTAGGGAACTAAGTAGGAAATTAGCAAGCAGGACCCCAAAAGTAACTATCTTCCAATTACTCTCAATCCATGTGCAAGTGAGTATAGAAATTGAAGGATAAAGCAGGTGAATAAGTGGCTGGAAAGTGGATGATGCAGAAAGGTAGGCTTTAGATTCCTGAAACATTGGGACAAACTCTTAGGATGATTGGACCTGTACAGGCTGGACAGGTTGCACCTGAACAGAGCTGGACTGATTTCCTTGAGGGGTGATTTGCCAGTGCTATTTGGGACTAATAATAATGTTTAAACTAACTTGGGAGGGGTATGGGAATCAAGGGGTAATATCAGTGAGGCATACCTAGGTGCACAGAATACTGGAATATTCTAGAGTAGGAAGTAATAAGTTAATGGGTGCGTTCAGAGCAAGGGAGAAAATAATAAGGATTAAATCAGGGTTAACGTGCATGTATGTGAATGTGTATATATCACAATTGCAGTGTGATAAATAAAATTGCTTAGCTACGGGCACAGAATGTGGCTTTAACAGGGACATGGCTCCAAGAAAGCCAGCACTGGGTATTCAATATTCCTGGATGCAAGGTATTCAGGAAAGATAAAAAAAGAAGAAAAAAAGGGAAGGCTGGCAATATTGGTTGAGTAGAACATAGCAGTACTAGAGACAGAGGATGTCCCAATGGGGTTAAGGACAGAATCTATTGGCTAGAATTGAGGGACAAAAAAGGTACAATTACATTTGTCTGTGTAGCCTACAGGCTACCAATGCATAGGAAAGATACAGAGGAACAAATTTACAAGGAAATTATAGAGAGGGGCAAAATTATAATGCACTAAGTACAGGAGTGGGCATGAAAAATGGCATTTTTCCCGCCAGCTGCATTGGTGGGTTTTTGCACTGTATTGTCTGCTTCCTGCTTCACTAATTATGCACAAACATGGCGGATCACTGGTGGGCAGCCTTTGATTTGCCCACCCTGACATCAGCTCCCCACTTCTTCACTCCGGGCATCATATTTAAATGGCACCCCTGAACAGCTCTCTCACTGCAGCACAGGACTGCTCTACAGTAGACATGGTTCCCAAAGGGAAGAAACATGCTGCCCTGAAATGCAAAGATGCCTCACTGGAACACCTGCTTGGCGCAGTCAAGGCCTGCTACGATGCCCTTTACCCCTTGGTGGCCGCAGGAGGTCCACCAATCTCACCACCCTGGCTTGGCAGGCACGGGTAGTCAGTGCTAACACTGCACGCAAAAGCTCAGCCACCCAGTGCAGATAGAGGATGAATAATCTCATCTGTGCCACCAAGGTAAGTCAACCATCTCATCACTCTTAACTCACAAGACTGTCACACAATCACAGGGCTCTCACTCGCTACCAGCTCAAGGGACATCACCATTCACTCTCACACACACCTTCACATCTCCATCTGGGCTTATCTCCCCTGGAGATCATGTCCTCATCTTGTTCATGGCTCCACTCACCACCCACAAGTGCAGGCATTCTTATCATCTACCCTGGCATCTGTCTTGCTCACAATTTCTCCATCTGTCTTTATACAGGACAGGCTTGCACACAATAAATGGGAGAGTCAGGGGATGGAGTGCCAAAACTCAGTGTTCTCACTCCCTTTGAATATCATGCCATTTAGCTGGCCGGAAAGGACGTGGACCATGCCTGCAGTGATGGTGAGGTAGGCAGCAAACACTCAAGTGAGGATAAAAACAGAATTACCTGGAAAAACTCAGCAGGTCTGGCAGCATCGGCGGAGAAGAAAAGAGTTGACGTTTCGAGTCCTCATGACCCTTCGACAGAACTTGAGTTCGAGTCCAGGAAAGAGCTGAAATATAAGCTGGTTTAAGGTGTGTGTGTGGGGGGCGGAGAGATAGAGAGACAGAGAGGTGGAGGGGGTTGGTGTGGTTGTAGCGACAAACAAGCAGTGATAGAAGCAGAATATCAAAAGATGTCAACAACAATAGTACAATAGAACACATAGGTGTTAAAGATAAAGTTGGTGATATTATCTAAACGAATGTGCTAATTAAGAATGGATGGTAGGGCACTCAAGGTATAGTTCTAGTGGGTTTTTTTTTTTATTTTATATAATGGAAATAGGTGGGAAAAGGAAAATCTTTATAATTTATTGGGAAAAAAAAAAGAGAAGGGGGAAACAGAAAGGGGGAGAGGCCCGAACAATCCCCATCCACCACTACTCTCCTCCGTCTGGCTGAACTTGTTCTCACGCTGAACAATTTCTCCTTCAACTCCTCTCACTTCCTCCAAATAAAAGGTGTGGCTATGGGTACCCGCATGGGCCCCAGCTATGCCTGTCTCTTTATGGGGTATGTGGAACATTCCTTGTTGCAGTCCTACTCCGGCCCCCTTCCACAACTCTTTCTCCGGTACATCGATGATTATTTCGGTGCTGCTTCATGCTCTCGTCAGGACTTGGAAAAATTTATTAATTTTGCTTCCAATCTCCACCCCTCCATCATTTTCACGTGGTCCATCTCTGACACTTCCCTTCCCTTCCTTGACCTCTCTGTCTCAATCTCTGGTGATAGACTGTCCACCAATATCCATTACAAACCCACCGACACCCACAGCTATCTCGACTACAGCTCCTCACACCCCACTTCCTGTAAGGACTCCATCCCATTCTCTCAGTTCCTTCGCCTCCGTCGCATCTGTTCCGATGATGCTACATTCAAAAACAGTTCCTCTGACATGTCCTCCTTCTTCCTTAACCGAGGTATTCCACCCACGGTCGTTGACAGGGCCCTCAACCGTGTCCGGCCCATCTCCCGCGCATCCGCCCTCACTCCTTCTCCTCCCTCCCAGAAACATGATAGGGTCCCCCTTGTCCTCACTTATCACCCCACCAGCCTCCGCATTCAAAGGATCATCCTCCGCCATTTCCGCCAACTCCAGCATGATGCCACTACCAAACACATCTTCCCTTCACCCCCCTTATCGGCATTCCGTAGGGATCGCTCCCTCCGGGACACCCTGGTCCACTCCTCCATCACCCCCTACTCCTCAACCCCCTCCTATGGCACAACCCCTTGCCCACGCAAAAGATGCAACACCTGCCCCTTCACTTCCTCTCTCCTCACCGTCCAAGGACCCAAACACTCCTTTCAAGTGAAGCAGCATTTCACTTGCATTTCCCCCAACTTAGTCTACTGCATTCGTTGCTCCCAATGTGGTCTCCTCTACATTGGAGAGACCAAACGTAAACTGGGCGACCGCTTTGCAGAACACCTGCGGTCTGTCCGCAAGAATGACCCAAACCTCCCTGTCGCTTGCCATTTTAACACTCCACCCTGCTCTCTTGCCCACATGTCTGTCCTTGGCTTGCTGCATTGTTCCAGTGAAGCCCAACGCAAACTGGAGGAACAACACCTCATCTTCCGACTAGGGACTTTACAGCCTTCCGGACTGAATATTGAATTCAACAACTTTAGGTCGTGAGTCCCCTCCCCCATCCTCACCCCCTTTCTGTTTCCCCCTTCTCTTTTTTTTTCCCAATAAATTATAAAGATTTTCCTTTTCCCACCTATTTCCATTATATAAAATAAAAAAAAAACCCACTAGAACTATACCTTGAGTGCCCTACCATCCATTCTTAATTAGCACATTCGTTTAGATAATATCACCAACTTTATCTTTAACACCTATGTGTTCTATTGTACTATTGTTGTTGACATCTTTTGATATTCTGCTTCTATCACTGCTTGTTTGTCGCTACAACCACACCAACCCCCTCCACCTCTCTGTCTCTCTATCTCTCCGCCCCCCACACACACACCTTAAACCAGCTTATATTTCAGCTCTTTCCTGGACTCGAACTCAAGTTCTGTCGAAGGGTCATGAGGACTCGAAACGTCAACTCTTTTCTTCTCCGCCGATGCTGCCAGACCTGCTGAGTTTTTCCAGGTAATTCTGTTTTTGTTTTGGATTTCCAGCATCCGCAGTTTTTTTGTTTTTATCTCTGTGTTTAATTGACTGCCACTGCTCTTCAAGAAATGCCTACCTCCTTGAAGAAGTTCTGTTCCTCTCTGCGACAAGATTTCCGGATTTCTCTGTTGCCTTGTTCACCTTCATTGCTTTCCATTTCTCTCCTAGTGTTTGACAAGGTGTTTACTAAAACCCGCTTTCACAGCCATATCTCCTTTCTCAGTGACTGTCTCCGTCTCCGACTTACCCCACATGGATTTCAACTGAAATTCCACCCCTCATGTTTCGAACCCACCCAGGATTACAGGTATCTCCGGGACATAAAACGTTTCTCGGACTGCTGTTCCCGTCACATTCTGAAATCCACTCTCAGTGCCATGCGCCGCCATATGAACACACTCGACCTCTCCCTCCAGCAGCACCGCCGTACCCTTTTTCAAAGCTGCGCGTGCCCCCAGTTTCATTTTATCCTTCGGCTCATCCGACGCCTCAACAAGAAACTTTTTCTCTTTCTCTCAAGTGCTAAGGAACGCAAGCTCCAACAACTCATCGACACCAACACCCATCTAGGACCCTCCACCCCTGCCTGTCCCTCCGTCCCCACCCCATCTTCCAATCCCAACCCCAGCCATGTATTCACTATACCCCCTGACCTTCCCCTCTCCGATGCTGAACGTTCAGTGCTCAGCAAAGGACTTAGTTTCATACCCTTACGCCCTCACCTCAATGAATTTCGGGCTCGGCATGATACTGAACTCTTCTTCCGCCGTCTTCGTCTCCGGGCTCACTTCTTTGGGCAGGAGTCCTCTCCCAGTTCAACGGATCCTTTTACCCATCTTCAATATTCTCCCTCCACCTGGACCCCTCCCTCTGGATTCTTACCTTCTCTCGATCTTTTCATTGAGAACTGTCGGCGCGACATTAGTCGTCTCAATTTCTCTGCTCCTCTCACCCATTCTAACCTGTCTCTCTCTGAACTTACTGCACTCCATTCTCTCAGGTCCAACCCTGACATTGTCATCAAACCCGCTGACAAGGGTGGTGCTGTTGTTGTCTGGCGCACTGACCTCTACCACGCGGAGGCTGAGCGTCAACTCGCAGACACTTCCTCCTACCTCTCCCTGGACCATGACCCCACCACTGAACATCAAGCCATTGTTTCCAGGACTGTCACTGACCTCATCTCCTCTGGGGATCTCCCTCCCACAGCTTCCAACCTGATAGTTGCCCAACCTCGGACGGCCCGCTTCTATCTCCTACCCAAAATCCACAAACAGAACTGCCCCGGTAGACCGATCGTCTCAGCTTGCTCCTGCCCCACAGAACTCATTTCTCGTTATCTTGACTCCCTTCTCTCTCCCCTTGTCCAGTCCCTTCCCACCTACATCCGTGATTCCTCTGACACCTTACGTCACATCAACAATTTCCAGTTCCCTGGCCCCTACCGCTTCCTCTTCACCATGGACGTCCAATCCCTCTACACCTCCATCCCCCACCAGGATGGTCTGAGGGCCCTTAGCTTCTTCCTCGAACAGAGGCCCGAACAATCCCCATCCACCACTACTCTCCTCCGTCTGGCTGAACTTGTTCTCACGCTGAACAATTTCTCCTTCAACTCCTCTCACTTCCTCCAAATAAAAGGTGTGGCTATGGGTACCCGCATGGGCCCCAGCTATGCCTGTCTCTTTATGGGGTATGTGGAACATTCCTTGTTGCAGTCCTACTCCGGCCCCCTTCCACAACTCTTTCTCCGGTACATCGATGATTATTTCGGTGCTGCTTCATGCTCTCGTCAGGACTTGGAAAAATTTATTAATTTTGCTTCCAATCTCCACCCCTCCATCATTTTCACGTGGTCCATCTCTGACACTTCCCTTCCCTTCCTTGACCTCTCTGTCTCAATCTCTGGTGATAGACTGTCCACCAATATCCATTACAAACCCACCGACACCCACAGCTATCTCGACTACAGCTCCTCACACCCCACTTCCTGTAAGGACTCCATCCCATTCTCTCAGTTCCTTCGCCTCCGTCGCATCTGTTCCGATGATGCTACATTCAAAAACAGTTCCTCTGACATGTCCTCCTTCTTCCTTAACCGAGGTTTTCCACCCACGGTCGTTGACAGGGCCCTCAACCGTGTCCGGCCCATCTCCCGCGCATCCGCCCTCACTCCTTCTCCTCCCTCCCAGAAACATGATAGGGTCCCCCTTGTCCTCACTTATCACCCCACCAGCCTCCGCATTCAAAGGATCATCCTCCGCCATTTCCGCCAACTCCAGCATGATGCCACTACCAAACACATCTTCCCTTCACCCCCCTTATCGGCATTCCGTAGGGATCGCTCCCTCCGGGACACCCTGGTCCACTCCTCCATCACCCCCTACTCCTCAACCCCCTCCTATGGCACAACCCCTTGCCCACGCAAAAGATGCAACACCTGCCCCTTCACTTCCTCTCTCCTCACCGTCCAAGGACCCAAACACTCCTTTCAAGTGAAGCAGCATTTCACTTGCATTTCCCCCAACTTAGTCTACTGCATTCGTTGCTCCCAATGTGGTCTCCTCTACATTGGAGAGACCAAACGTAAACTGGGCGACCGCTTTGCAGAACACCTGCGGTCTGTCCGCAAGAATGACCCAAACCTCCCTGTCGCTTGCCATTTTAACACTCCACCCTGCTCTCTTGCCCACATGTCTGTCCTTGGCTTGCTGCATTGTTCCAGTGAAGCCCAACGCAAACTGGAGGAACAACACCTCATCTTCCGACTAGGGACTTTACAGCCTTCCGGACTGAATATTGAATTCAACAACTTTAGGTCGTGAGTCCCCTCCCCCATCCTCACCCCCTTTCTGTTTCCCCCTTCTCTTTTTTTTTTCCCAATAAATTATAAAGATTTTCCTTTTCCCACCTATTTCCATTATATAAAATAAAAAAAAAACCCACTAGAACTATACCTTGAGTGCCCTACCATCCATTCTTAATTAGCACATTCGTTTAGATAATATCACCAACTTTATCTTTAACACCTATGTGTTCTATTGTACTATTGTTGTTGACATCTTTTGATATTCTGCTTCTATCACTGCTTGTTTGTCGCTACAACCACACCAACCCCCTCCACCTCTCTGTCTCTCTATCTCTCCGCCCCCCACACACACACCTTAAACCAGCTTATATTTCAGCTCTTTCCTGGACTCGAACTCAAGTTCTGTCGAAGGGTCATGAGGACTCGAAACGTCAACTCTTTTCTTCTCCGCCGATGCTGCCAGACCTGCTGAGTTTTTCCAGGTAATTCTGTTTTTGTTTTGGATTTCCAGCATCCGCAGTTTTTTTGTTTTTAACTCAAGTGAGGATCCTGCACCAATTCATCCCATAGTCAAGGCTATGGTGAATACACTGCCCTGTTTTTTATTTAGTTGCCATGCACTGATTATCTCTGTTGTCTTTTGTAGGCACCTCTGCCAAGCACCCAAGGCCCTCAACCAGCCAGGCCCTTAGCTCCAGCCTCACATGAAGAACCTGAGCACAGTGCTTATCCACACCCTCCACCAGTGCAACAGCACACACCTCATTGGGACCTAGCCCTAGAGCAGCCTCAAGATCACAATTGGGTAAGCACAGCACATGATCTGGTCCTCAGCAGGTGGAGACAGGGACATCTGAGGTCACTGGCACTCGGAGGATTGCTGGAGGCCGTTATTCTGCTGAGTCTGAGTCAATTGACAAGCCTCCGAACTCAGTCCAAGACCAGTTGCTGGAGCTGCAGCAGCAATCACATCAGTAAGGGATTTTTAAGATTCTTTCATGGGACGTAGACTTCACTGGCAAGGTCAGCATTTGTTGCCCATCCCATGCCCTTGAACTGAATGGCTTGCTCAGACATTTCAGGAGGCAGTTAAGAGTCAACCACATTACTGTGAGTCTGGAGTCATATTTTTCCTATTCATTCACAGGATGTGGGCTTCGCTGGCTGGGCCATAAGCGTAAGACCATAAGACGTAGCAGCAGAAGTAGGCCATTCGGTCCATTGAGTCTCCATTCAATGAGATCATGGCTGATCTGATAATCCTCAATTCCTCTTTTCTGCCATTTCCCCATAGCCCTTGATACACTTACTGATTAAAAATCTGTCTACCTCAGCCTTGAATATACTAAACAACCCAACTTCTACAGCCCTCTGCGGTAAAGGATTCCACAGATTCACCACCCTCTGATAAAAGAAATTCCTCCTCATCTCTGTCTTAAATGGGTGACCGCTTACTCTGAGATTATGCCTTCTGGTCCGAGACTCTCCCAGAAGGGGAAATAGCCTTTATTGCCCATCCCTAGAACCCTTGAGAAGGTGTTGGTGAGTTGCCTTCTTGGACCGCTGCAGCCCATGTGATGTGGGTACATCCACAGTACTGCTGGGGGAGAAGTTCCTGGACTTTGACCCAGCGACAGTGAAGGAATGGCGATATATTTCCAAGTGAGGATGATGAGTGACTTGAAGAGGAACTTCCAGGTGGTGGCGTTCCCATCTATCTGCTGCCCTTGTCATTCTAGATGGTGGTGGTCGTGGGTTTGGAAGGTGCTGTCTAAGGAGGCTTGGTGAATTCCTTGTAAATGGTGAACACTGCTGCCACTGTGCATCGGTGGTGGAGGAAGTGAATGTCTGTGGATGGGATGCCAATCAAGTGGGCTGCTTTGTCCTGGATTGTGTCAAGCTTCTTGAGTGTTGTGGGAGCTAAACTCATCCAGACAAATGGGGAGTATTCCATCACTCTCCTGACTTGTGCCTTTAGTTGGTGGACAGGCTTTGGGGAGCCAGGAAGTGTGTTACTCACAGCAGGATTCCTAGCCTCTGACCTGCTCTTGTAGCCACAGTATTTATATGGCTAGCCCAGTTCAGTTTCTGGTCAATACTAACTGCCAGGATGTTGATAATGGGGAATTCAGTGATGGTAATGCCGTTGAATGTCAAGGGGCAATGGTTAGACTTTCTCTTATTGGAGGTGGTCATTGCCTGGCACTTGTGTGGCGAGAATGCTACTTGCCACTTGTCAGCCCAAGCCTGGATATTGTCCAATTCCTGCTGCATTTGGACATGTAGGCCAGACCGGGTAAGGATGGCAGATTTCCTTGCCTGAAGGACGTCAGTGAACCAGGTCAGTTTTTATGAAAATCGATGATAGTTTCATGGTCACCACCACTGAGATAATGTTTAATTCCAGATTTTATTTATTGAATTTAAATTCCACCAGTTGCCATGGTAGGATTTGAACTCATATCTCCAGAGAATTCGCCTGGGTCTCTGGATTACTAGTCCAGTGACAATACTACTACAGCACCATCTCCCACTGATGTCAACTGCATTTCTCAGATTGCAACGGACAATGGAGAAGCCCATATGCCTTTAGTCTGAGGTGATAGCGCCGGCATGCCAACACAACGGAATCAACGCCGGCAGGTTGGCAGCCGCCATGGAGACCTTGGTCCAGGACATCAGTCCTGCACTGCTGCAGGAGCTGCACTTCATCAGAATAGGCATTGATGGCGTCCATCAGTGTCAACAACAGAGGGATGCAGAGCACCTAGCTTTCACTTTAGCTGCTCCTTATCCTCAAGGAATGTGCTAGTGGCTCTCGGCCACCAATAGGGAGGAGGACCAGCAGTCATCCAGTTAGGTGACTCCGGACTCTCCGGCCGATTCAAATACCCTCTTCCTGTGACCCTATCAGCTCCAGCTCCACAGGACAAGAAGGATGCACCTAACCCACAGCTGAAAACCCAAAGCAGGCTTCAGCCCTCCAGGCCTCGGCCCTCCAGAGGACGCCTGCCTAGGTCATCACAGACAATAGGGCGCTGCAGTCAGCAGGCTGCCTCCACCTCCGCTGTGGATGTCGGGGAAGCACCAATATGTTGCGGTAGTGTTAGAAAAGCTGAAAAGATTTTGGAGCGCAACGGTGACACGGTGGTTCATAACATGTATATAATGTACACAAATATCACACCCATTTCACATCTCCTCTTGTCTATGCCGCCCTTATATGATGGGCTGTGTTTCTGTCAATCAAGTGCAATACCATGGGCCCTCTCCCCTCGCAGGGCAGCAAATGTGGCCATCATCGGCCTCTTGTCAATGTAGTGTGCTTCCGTATCACCAAGGAGTGTATCCCTTTTATACATCTTTCTAGACAACAGTGATGCCTCAATCTTAATGTTAAGCGTACTTGTGGAGCAAAACTTGTTCACATGCCATGAGCCCATACTCAAAGCTCGTGTGCTCTGCTGTCAGCCAACCACATTTCTGACTTTCAGAGCGTACATCTGTTAAGTGCACCAATAAGTGGGGGCACCCTGCCACCTCGAGGTGATGAAGCTCGGCCCCTCTCTGCCATATTATTGTCCTGGTGCTCGAATGTCCAGCCTTGAGCATCTCTCACCCTGTAGTTTGTGTGTCTTGTGGGGACAAGGCTCTCGTCACAAACTAGGGATACAGCGCTATGCGTCCCCTCACTGTGCGTCGCCGCACTCACTGAGGCCAGAGGCTAATTGCAAATGATATTTCCTGGCTGGCAGTAGAGGCTTTGAGCATGCTCTGGAAGTGCACATGATTGTTCTAGACAATGTAGGGAAGCAGTGTGATGGGAGCAAGGATGTACTGAAGCTGAACTGTGCTCCTTATTTGCAATGACACATGCCCTTGAGGGCTTCATGGTGCGTGTGCATTTTGGACTAGGCAAAGGCCAGGGCTGGCCTTGAGCTCAGGTAGTCTGCATCCATTTCAAGCTGAGGATAAATGCAGCCCAGGATCCCTAACTGAGAGTGCCAGATGTCAGTGTGATTTGGAAAAATGCACCACAGGCTGAGTCATTTCCAAATGGTTCACAGCAGCGGAATGCCATTGGCTGCTTTGTCCCAAGTGTGAATTATCTGATTCACCATCGATGTTAAACAGAATGCATAGTTCCATTGCTTCAGATGGATTTGCTTGAGGAGCCTTGTCAGATTGAAGGCAGACAGCTATGAGACCATTGAGGATAGTGGAACAGCTCCTGGCTCTAGTAGGCTGCCATTGCGAGGGGGATGCTGGAGAGACACTTGAAGAGGCAGGACATTCTGATGTCAGGTGCTGCATTGCCCTTCACCAGTTAGCACCTCATCTCAGCAAGTTACATGCTGCCAAGACTTCATCATTGTTCAAAGGATCAGGACAATATAATCCTGATGTGTAACTATTCACTCTTATATTGAAGTGCAAGGGTGAAATGACAGGAATTGTAAAGAAGGTATTCATGTTGGACCATGATGGAGGGCTCTTGCCCAAGAGGGAACGTACTACAACTCACCGTCCTCTTCGTGGAATCTGGTGGCTCTCAGGGCCTCCCACATACATCTGCTTTATTTGGCCCGTGCAAGGCCTCTTCCCCTGCAGGCTCGTCTTCCTCAAACTCACCACCTTTGAGATCTTCCTTGTCAGGAAGATCATCATCTGGCAATCTCATCATCTGGCAAGTCCTACCCCCTTTGCAGTGACAGGTTGTGCAGCGCACAGCAAACCTCGATAATCCATGAGACCCTCTGGGGACTGTACTGGAGCGCTCCACCAGATCTGTCCAGGCATCAGAATTGTATCTTTAGGACCCCTATGGTGTGCTCCACCAATGCTCGGCTAGCAGCATGAGCCTCAGTGTACCTTCTCTCTGCAGGAGTCTGAGGCAACCATCCGGGCTCCTCAGCCACTTCCTTTGCGGATACCCTTTGTCACTGAGGAGCCAACCCTGGATCCTGTGTGGTCCCTCAAAGATGTCCGGGATCTGTGATCTACTCAAGATGTACGAGTCATGGACGCTTCCTGGGTATCTGGCCCAGACCTGCATGATCAGTTTCTTGTGGTCACAGACCAGCTGCACATTGAGCGAATAGTAGCCTTTCCAGTTTATGTATTGGAGTGCCTGTTGCCAGGGAGCTTTTATAACCACGTGAGTGCAGTTGATGAAACCCTGCACCTGTGGGAATCCGGCAATCTCGGCAAAGCCCTGTGCTCTGGTGTTCTGGCTTGCTTGATCCCTGTCAAAGTTGACATAATTGTGGGCCTTGGCAAAAAGGGCGCCTGTGACCTCATGTGTGTGGACACTTGAGAGATCCCATAGAGGTCCCCAGTGGAGTCTTGGAAGGAGACACTCGTGTAGAACTTCAGAACGGCATTTACTTTCAAAGCCATTGGCAATAGATGCCCTCTGAATCCCTAATTTCTGGAGAATGTGGCAAAGATGATCATCAGACCCCTGGACATGCAGAGGCGGTGGTGACACTGGTTCTTGCTCAACTGCAGATAAGACATGTGAGTTCTGTGGACCCTGGGTCTTGCAAGTCACCTATGCACAATGTGTCTGTGAGCCTCATCCCCTGGGACTGGAGGGGGCCCTGCTGACCCTTGCTATTGAGGACATTGCTCCTGTCTTTGACGATCCAGACACCTCCATCGCAATCTTCTCCTTCTTCTCTCCAGCCTGTAAGTGATAATGCAGGCAGCAATAAATCCAGCCTCCATCTTCCTAATGGTCCCCTCTCTGCAGTATCAATGAGAAGCAGACAAGAGTCAGCATTGGCATCCAAAGGCCCTCTTTCTGTTAATGACTCATCAGTGAATGTGGGCTGAAGGTTCCCCCCACACCCCCAACATAACCAACTGCTATGACATTGCTTTGGCCATGTGCTTGGATGTGCTGTTTTCAGCCCCCGTGCTGGGAGCCTGATTCACTGCACTCTAATAGTACACTCTTGGGAATAAATATGAGGGTAAGTATTCATTCAGGAAATGAGATTATTTAAGGCGGGCCTCAGCCTTCTCTTCAGTGAACCATCCAGCGCCAACCTTCTAACAGGCTTCTGGAGCTTGTCTATTTGTTCAATTGCAGTGGTGTTCATATTTCTCTGGGGGATCTCCATGCTGTGAACAAAGGGTTAAAACAAAGAGATTGATTAGTGCCTCTTTGCATAATTATTCTTGCATGAATGGGCATCATTGCTTCACTTTCCTGATTCCCTCCATTGTCATTGAAAGGTTCCTAACATGTCTCAGTTGTGCCCCTCTCCTCAGTTGGAAATGCACAGATCAGTTGTATGCCAATGTATTCAGCACTCCGCCTGCCTACGCCAGTACATGCAGCTGCCCTCCAATCTGCTTGCAGAGCTCTCACCAGCAGAGCTTCTCCTCATTTTACTTTTGTACTACATCATTGTTATAGTTTGGAAGATAGTGGTGCAGAACTGTCACTGCCAGACCAGCTTGGATCCTCCCTGTATGAGTATGGAAACCATTCCCATCAGCCCCGGGGGCTTCATATTCAGGTTTCCCTCATAAACAGACCTCCCCACCCACCCCTGTATTCCTCAATCCCATCGTGCATCTATGCATGTCAGCCTGTTAACTCCTGAACATCTTGAAGTTGCCCCTATGCCCCATTTGGTGCTGCCTGCGAAGCCTGGAGCTGATTCCTGTGATGCACAATAACTCTTTTGTTACAAAACAAATAAACTAAATTAATAAATCAAGGCACAAATTAAAAGACAGCCCCTTAAAGGGAAACTGTGAAAGAAAATCAAATCACAAAGGAAACTTACAACATCAAATCCATATGTGATAAGCAAATTAACCTCGAAGTGACAAGTAAACTGCAGGTTGCCAGGTGCACGTCGCTTATCGTTGTGAAAGACGTCGTTCCAGTTGCACACCGATGTGGCTGGATGATCCAGCATGGCAGGCGGTAGGGGTCGGAGGGGGTGGGAGGTTGGGAGCGGAGAGATGATTCTGGCAAGGAGTCCTTGTAATGAAATGCCAATGTATTGAAATGACGTTCCCAACTTGCCGTGTTGGGAACCCATTGATAACCTGGTTTTAAGATCATGTAAAACCGATTTTCGGCCTTCTCGCAATATTTTCCACTCATTGCTGCCGTGAAACCCACCACAAATGGGAGCAGAACATCCCAGCCATAAAGTAATTGGGGGCTTTAGTTATCCAAATATAGACTGGGATAGTAGCAACGTTAAGGGCAGAGAGGGGCAAGGTGTGGTCAAAAAAATTTCTACAGCAGTATGTTTCCAGTCCAATGAGAAAGGAGGCACTGCTAGACTTGGTTCTTGGGAATGAGGTGGGCCTAGTGGATAGAGTGTCAGTCAGAGAACATTTAGGGGACAGAAATCATCTTATCAGGTTTAGGTTGACCATGGGAAATGACAAAGAACAACCTGGTGTAAGAATAATTAATGGGGGGAAACCATTGACAGCTGGTAAGACAGTAGCTGGTGGTCTATATATTACACCGAGCAATGTAATTGCACCCTTTTTATTCCTTAGCTATAGCCAAATCAATTCTGTCCCTGAATCCTCCGACACATCCTCTTTCTCCAGTACTGCAATACTCTCCTTAACCATAAAAGCCACCCCTCCTTTTTCCCCTTTCCTATCTTTTCTGAACACCTTGTAACCAGGAAGATCTGCCCTTCCTTACGCCAGGCCTCCGTTATCACCACAGCATAATAATCCCACAAGGTTATCTGTGCTTGTAACACTCCAAATTTATTAACTAATTTTTTGGGGGGTATTTTTTGGGCTGGAAGAAGGTTTGTAGTGGACTTTCCCAGGGGTCGGTATTGGAACCTTTGCTTTTCCTGATATATGTAAATGATCTAGATCTTGGTGTGCAGGGGACAATTTCAAAGTTTGTGGATGACACAGAACTTGGGAGAGTTGTAAACTGTGAGCAGGACAGTGCAGAACTTCAAAAGGACATAGACACATTGGTGGAATGGGCAGATAGGTGGCAAATGAAGTTCAATGCGGAAAAGTATGAGGTAATACACTTCGGTACAAAGAAAACGGAGAGACAGTATAAAGTAAAGGACACTTTTCTAAAGCGTGTGCAGGAGCAGAAAGGCCTATGTATCTAAGTCATTAAAGGTGGCAGGATAGGTAGAGAGAGCTGTTTCTAAAGCATACAGTATTCTAAGCTTCATTAGTAGGGGCATAGAGCACAAGAGCAGGAAGGTTATGATGAACTTATATAAGACACTGGATTTATCTCAGCTGGAGAATTGTGTACAGTTCTGGGCACCACAGTATAGGAAGGATGTGAACACATTGGAGAGAGTGCAGAAGAGGTTTGCATGAATGATTCCAGGGATGAGATACTTCAGTTATGAGGAAAAGTGGAGAAGTTGGGCTGTTTTCCTTGGATAGGAGAAGGCTAAGAGGAGATTTGATAGAAGTTTTCAAGATCATGAGGGGCCTAGACAGAGTAGATATGGAGAAACTGTTCCTGCTTGTAAATGGATCAAGAACCAGAGGGCACAGTTTTAAAGCAATTGTGAGGCGAGAAAACACTTTTTCACACAGAGAGTAATTAGGGTTTGGAATGCACTGCCTGGAAGTGTGATGGAAGCAGATTCAATTGATGCATTTAAAAGGGTATTGGATAATTATTTAAATAGAAACAATGGGCAGGGTTATCGGGAAAAGGCAGGAGATTTGCACCATGTTAAAATGCTCAGGGACCAGATGCAGACACGATGGGCCAAATGGCTTCCTTCTATACCGTAACAATTTTGTAATTCTGGTCCTGCGATTCTGAGTTTGTAGATGAGGCAAAAACTCGAAACTGTAGGAAACAATAAGGAGGATAGTAACACCCTTCAGAAGACATGGACAAGCTGCTGAAATGGGTAGACCTGGCAGATGAAATTTAGTCCAAAAATTGTGAAGTGATACAACTTGATAGAAGAGTAAGGAGGGGAAAAATAAACTAAAAACTACAACTTCAAAGGGGTGCAGGAACAGAGAAATCCTGGACTGTATTTTCCCAGAGAAGGAGGGAATCAAGAGGCGGGTTCAATTCAGGTCACAAATCTGACCCCAGCTGGAAACAGGAAGCATATGGAATTTTGGCCGAGTTAGGCCCTTTAATTGGCTAAGGAACAGAAGTTCCATCCAGAGAACAAAGGGTTGGGAACAGAGGTGGGCAGGCTCCAGAGCAGGTCACATGAAACAGCGCCACTGAAGGCATTGCTGAGGTTGCCAATTGAAAGGTTGAACAAAATGGTGGAAAATTGCATTGGGCAAGTTTTAAAAAAATGTCATTAGCCTAAAGACTCTGCATTCTTTATATCAAAAATGTAAGAAAAATCTTTGCAAGTCTTATGGTCTGTATCTCCACCTTGCTTAGTCAGACCTATGTATAAGTATTTTTCAAAATAATGTGGATGAGCATTGGAATGCTAATCTTTGTATTTTCCCTTTTCTCTTGTACTTGAATGCAGACTGTAATATGCAAATATTAAAAATGAAAGCAGAGTGACTAGTGTTTTGAAAGGTCTCTCTGGTCATATGAACCTAAAGGAAATGATTTTTCCCAAGAAACTCAAGTGGAGATTTTATAGATAAATACCTTCCTAATAAACAATGGCCTAGGTACGCCTAACTTCGTACAAACCCAGAGGAGTCAAGAGCTCAAGGAAGTCAACTTACTATGCCACATTTACAGTGAGGTAGTCAAGACTACATATCAGGATAACCATCAGTTATCTGTTACCCAGAACTGAGCAGTTGGTCAGATTCATGGAGATGTTTCCTTGATGTTGTCTTATGGATAACCCAGAAAGGGTGGCTCCCAGCTGTCCAAAGCAAACCGCGAGGTCTTGGTGGACATCCTCTTCCTTAAGAGGAAAAGAAGATGCCAGCCACTATGACCAAGAGGGCATGGGTAGAGATTGCAGACATAGTAAGCACTACAGCAGAAGTCCAGCTCACATGGGTCCAGTGCTGCAAATACTTCAATGACCACTTGCAATCTGGCAAGGTGAGTGCCACCAAGTGTTCACCAAGTAGGACAGACCTTGGGCATTGACCCATTCACGGCAGCTGATGATTCACAGAATGTATGCTGTTCCTCAACTTTGGAGTGTGTGTATGCCCAGGACTCTCATTCACCCGCCCAAAGATGTTCCGAGGCATCTGGGTACAGGCAATAGCAAAAACATGTAATTTTTAATGACCTGAAGGAGCTGCCCATCTCCACACAGGACTGCAGTGCCTTACCTCCCTCCGTGTCTTCTGTTCGTAGGCGCATAATGTGCAGGAGCTTGCAAAGACTGGTACAGAGGTCCCCTTCACTATTCATTTAAGGGTGATGGAGGAGGCTGTGATGGAGACTGTCACATCTGGAGGAAGTTGGTGATAGTGTGACTGCATATAGTTTTTATAGTCATTTTCAGGTAATTAAAACCAGGTTACACACAGATGATAAAATAGACACTTAAAAATGATACTTTTGTGATTAATGAAACTGCACCAGATTACCACTCTTAAATACATTGAGGAATATTTTTAATACACTCTAAAACACTGACTGTGCTGGTTCATGGATGAATTTACATCTGTAATTATGCAAATGATTTTAAGTGACATCTTGAGTCATACTATTTATTCAGAAAACTAGCACAGTTATGAGGTTGGATTCAAAACAAAAACAGAATTACCTGGAAAAACTCAGCAGGTCTGGCAGCATCGGCGGAGAAGAAAAGAGTTGACATTTCGAGTCCTCATGACCCTTCAACAGAACTGAGTGAATATTAGGAGAGGGGTGAAATATAAGCTGGTTTAAGGTGGGGGTGGGATGGGGGGAGAGAAGTGGGGAGGGGGGGTGTGTGGTTGTAGAGACAAGCAAGCAGTGATAGGAGCAGATAATCAAAAGATGTCACAGTCAAAAGAACAAAGAGGTGTTGATGGTGGTGATAGTATCAATTTATGAGGTTGGATTGCCAATCGTGCCCAGAGCAGAAACTCTAACCCTGCTCTGAAGTCGTTTCCAGCCTGTTTCCAGTTGAACTGAATAGCAAATGCTATAACACTCACTTTTCCTCTAGTTTTAGGGAGAAACTATGTTAAGGTACATGACATATATTCTTAAGGTATAATATATTAAGGTATATTCTTAGGGTCACCCAAAGATGGGAATTTCAATACACATTTCCCCATCTCTAATTTTCTTACTATTTTGTTTGCCCGTAAGATGTCCTGGGCTTTGGGATGTTTCATTACAGTACTCTGTTCAAGAACATCAAAACTTGCATTGAGCCTTGTCTGTGTGCCCAGTCAATTCAAATGTCCAATTAGATTTTGCAGTTGCTTCATCTCATCTTTGAAAGCATCTGCATCTTTCTGTGAGAGCCTAGCCTGATTTATTGTGTTACAGACAGGAGAGAGAGACACCAGTTTCCTCTTACTATCTGTCCGTAAGCAGGAGGTGTTTTGAATTAGTTTTTAAAAATAGGCGTGGCGTGTTTTCCTAATCCCTCAGTTTTTGGGATACAATTTACTCATGATCCACAGCAAACTCAAATTAGGATTAACTCTGAAGGTTAGTTTATTTGCATTCAAAACAAACTATGCAGGGGAGGAGAGTCCGCTACATCACATTCCAAACACACACACTGACACACAGTAAAGGAGGGATAGATAAAAGGAGTTTTACAGTACACAAAACACGGAAATGAATATTAGTTCACATGACTTCCATAGTCCAATGAAGAATTCTTTCACATGAGAGTTTGAGTTCAGCTGGCTGAAAATCGGAGTTGTAGCACAGGCTTTTCACTCGGTGCTGACTGCAGGATAAAGTAGGCACACAGAGACTGATCAATTCTGTAGGTGATGCTAGGCAATCTTCCAGCAGAGACAGGTGTTGAGGTACAGGCTGTTGTTCTGCCGAGAGGGGTCTGCTCCTTAGTTGCTCATTGGTTGGATGCTAGAACTGACTATTTCTCAGTTCTCAAAAGCATTTCAAAATGACTACTTGAGCTATGTGAGCTTCCTTCTTCACAACGACTTCAAAAAAGGATGTTTATCTGGTCTCTAGAATTGGCTTTGATTTCAGGGCTGATAACGTCCTAGTTATTAGTTATTGAAAGAGATACCATATATTTTGAGGATCTGATGCTTAGGAAGCCTTTATCTAGGCAGACCCACTGACTCTGCTAGCAAGGTGAGCTTATTAGATGCAAATGACATCTCTGTGAAGCGGGTCTGGACAGTTCCAGGTGTGATATGAGTCTGTTAGCCGCTCTGTATACATGAAGGAGTTGGAGTTGCATGCCTCTTAGTCTTTTGTGATTACAAGGGACCTGTTAAATGAGATGAGTTTCCTGAAGCTGAGAAAAGAGTTCTTTTGTTCTTGAAACTCCTGTTGGTCATTCTCAGACAAAGGGCCAACACTGTGGTCAGGTGACTTGTAGCAGCCAACTCTTTGGTTCAGCAAAAATAAAGTAAATTTTTGAACACATTGTGTCGGAGTTCTTTTCATGTTGAAGGAACTCAACAACTATCATAAGGCTAACCCTTTCTAAATACGATTGTTGGTGTCAAATAACCTCAGACTCAGACTGTTTTATTTCCAACCCAATATATTTACTGCCCAGGCTCTCAGCCATGGTATTCGTGAGTATTCAAATTCACACTCGTGCCAAAATTCACCATATGCAAATTACCTGTCAAAAATTTTGTGATAAATCTAGTTGCGATATCCACAAAGTGAAACAGAAAAATACCTCAATCCTTGTCCCTTACTTTTATGTCTATAGACACTCCATCAGTAAATTCCCTGGACAGTGGAAACCTTACAACAGGAGGAGTTGGTGCCCTCTGGTATTTGACACAAATGTCACGTTGAGTTGTAACTTGCTCAATAAGAGTTTTATATTCCCTATCGACTACTCTAGCATCCTACAGCAGGGCTTTTAATTTCTGTGATGAAGGATGTGTGAATTGTCAATGTAGCCTCCAAATAATTATTTTCCTGTCAGCCAAACTCTTATCCTTTGATATCAGCAACACAACTTGACCTTATCAACAAGAAACATCTGGGGCAGAAATTCACCCATGTCGGGCGGGCTTGACAGGGGTGGGCAGGAAGCCAACTGTCGCCTGTAATTGGCACTGAACCACGATTTCACACTGGCGGCCCAATTAAAGCTCAGCACTGCCAAAGTGGGCAGGGGGGGTGGGGTGGGGGGAGTGTGAGCATGTGAGTGCACGCTTCATAATCTCCCTGAGGCACAGAGCTGCCTCAAGAAAATGAAGAGATATGAAAAAAAAATCAAAAAATAAAAATATTACTCTGTCACATGTTATTAATGAAAAATTAAAGTTTTTATTTTATTTTTCTTTGCTTTTGGGAACCTCATCCCACCCATGTGGTGGACATGGACTTCCAAAAGGCATTTGATGTAGTGCTCCACTAGCAAAGTTATAGCTATGGAATACAAGGTTCAGGAGCAACATGGATCAAAATTGGCTGAGTGACAAGAAACAGAGTAATGGTTCATGTATTTGGAGGAAGGTTTGTAGTGGAGTTCCACTGGGGTTGGTGTTGGGACCCTTGCTTTTTATATTAATATATATTAATGACCTTGAAATATTGGGCACAATTTCAAAATTCAGAGATGATATGAAACTTGGAAGCATTGTGAACTGTGAGGATGTCCTTCAAAAGGATATAGACAGTCTGGTGGAATGGGCGGACAAATGGCAGATGATATATGAAGTGATTCATTTTGGTAGGAAAAACACAAGGAGACAATATAAAATAAAGGGCACAATTCTAATAACAGCAGAGGGACCTGGGTGTATGTGTGCATAACTCATTGAAGGTGGCAGACCAGGTTGAGAGCGTAGTTATTAAAGCATACAGTATCCTAGGCTTTATTAATATGGACAGAGAGGACAAGAACAAGGAGGTTATGTTAAATTTGTATAAAACACTGGTTCAGCCTCAGCTGGAGTGTTGTGTCCTGTTCTTGGCACTGCACTTTCGGAAAGATGCAAAGCCATCAGAGAAAGTGCAAAAAAGATTCACAAGAATGGTTTCAGGGATGAGGAATTTCAGTTACATGAATAGATTGAAGAAGTTGGGACTATTTTCCTTGGAGAAGAGAAGTTTGAAATAAGATTTGATAGAGGTATTCAAAATCATGAGGGGTTTGGTTAGAGTAGATAGAATGAAACTGTTCCCTCTGGTAGAAGGATCAAGAATAAGAGGGCACAGATTTAAGGTAATTGGTAAAAGAAGCAATGGAGACATTAGGTGAAACTTTTTCATGCAGCGAGTTTTTAAGATCTAGAATTTGCTGCCAGAGTGTGTGATGAGGTAGGTTCAATGCAAGCATTCAAGATGAAATTGGATTATGGGGAGAAGCCAAGGAACGACACTAAGTGAGTTGCTCATTCAGCACAGACATGATGGCCAAATGCATTCCTTCTGTGCTTCAGCAATGCTGCAATTCTGTGAGGGGACATGGGAGTATGATAGGCATGAGGGATATGAGGGGACAAGGGGATATGAGGAGCATGGGAGTGGGTGGGCAGTGAGGGTGAGGAGGCAAAAGAACAATGTGTACAGCTGGGTCAATGTTCCTGAGAACTGAAGCAGGCCTTTGGACTAGCCTGCCTTGGCACCTGCACTCCTCCAGCTTTGCCTTAGGCTCCTGTAAATTTACAGCAGACGTGGACCTTGCCTGCCTACATGGCTCAGAGACAAAACTAAGGTGGGTTTGGGAAGGTGTGATGGGTTTCGGCTGGTGAGGTTGGGAATGATCTGACTCATGTTTCCCAATCTCAAGACAAAAATCTGGGCCAACATCCCATGAATACCCATCCATTTGTAGATCAGCAAGCTTATGTTAGCTCTATAGTTTTTCACATCCTCATGATGTTCCAAAGGACTTCACAATCATTAATTGCTTTTTCAAGTGAAGCACTGTTGCCTTGTAGACAAACACGACAGTCAATTTGCGCAAAGCAAGATCCCACAAACAGCACGAAGATGAATGTCCAGTTAATCTATTTTTATTGCTGTTGGTTAAGGGGAGAATACTGGTCTGGACACTTAGAGAACTTCTTGCTTTTAGAATAGCAACATAGAACCTATTCTGCCTAACTATAGACTGGCAGACATAGCTTCATTGTAACATCCCACTGGAGCCTCTGACAATCTGGACTCCCAAATATTGCATTGAAGTACTGGCCTAGATTATGCACTAGATTAGGATTTTAACTCAAACATTAATTGAATAAAATGGGGGCAAATAGCTCTACGCTCAATTCAAAAACAAAGGATTGAAGCACATCCATGGAAATTTCAAGCGAATGTTAGAAAGAAGCATGGCAGCTCTCCATTAGTCTCATGCAGTGCTGGTTTCTACTTTACAATGACTTGACCTTTCATGTTTTGAAAAAGAGAAAGAAAAATAAGTGAAAGAAGGAATGTGAAAGATAACAATGTTCCATAAGCAGGCTGCAGCAAAAGATGAAGTTCTATACAACCATGAAATACTAAAATAGTTTTTGAGGCTAAATATCTCAACCTCATTTGAAATAAACAGACTATTCATTCTAGCCTTTCAGATATATGCTGGTCATGAAGGCAGCTAAACTTCTCAGGGGCAATTAAGGATGGGCAATAAACGCTGGCCTTAGCAGCAATGCCCACATCCCATGAATGAATAAAGAATATCCAATATTGAATGCTGTCAGTTTCTCCCTCAGTCAATAACCCTGTAGGTGAATTCCAAACTCTCAAAACTCTGTAGAAATCTTTTATATTTACTATCCTATCTATGGCCTTTTAATCTTGGCACCTCAATCACTAGAAACAGTGTGGCCAAGAAACTTGATTTTACTGAAAAACACCCACCTGCATGCTCCTCATATCCCCTTGTCCCCTCATATCTGTTATGCCTCTCATACTCCCAGGATCAAATAACACCTGTGCTGTGTTCATTATAATGTGTCAGGAATGCAGCTAGTGTCAGCTTGTTTGTTTAGAGAGTTGAATATTGGGATCCCAATTTTAACGGCAGCAAACTCCCCTTAAGGAGAATGGCATTATGCCTGAGACAATGGAGTACAGAACTGGTGCAGTAAATACTAAGAAGACACTAAACTTTTCTGATGCTGCTGCAGGTAGTGTATGGATGGAGGGAGATCTTGTTCCCTTCAGACTGGTAAGACCTCCAGACAACACAATAGAAAGAGATAGCTGAGGAATTGACTGCAAGGAGCCTGATTGCCAATAGATGGCTACAATGGTGAAAAATGGTCATCAAGTTTGCCAGTGCTGTCAAGGGAAGCTAATATTCTCATACTCTCAGCTAACATCTTTTACACATCCAACTTTTCTACTCATAATACTCCACTCCATTCACTCTCCTACCATTACTACATCATACTTTACCTCCTCCTCACAGTCATGCACTCATCACTATCGCAACACTTATATCCCTGCACCTCATAACTTACATACTCCATACCATAAACACCTTTCAAAGCTGTCACAAGAAGTTGCAAGAACATAGAATCAGTCATGATCTTATTGAATAGAGGAGCAGGCTCAAGATGCTGAATGGCCTACTTCTGCTCCTATTTCATATGTTCGTATGTTCATAAAATTGTTACAGCACTGAAGAAGGCCATTTGGCCCATTGTACCCATGCAGGAAAAGATTACTTACAACCTGAGTCAAGAGGCTGACCCCAGTAGGAGGTTGAGTCTGCCTGAATATACTGTCTCATAGAGTGAATATGCTGGCCAACACAGGCTGGGAGAGAGGGAACCCATGGGTAGTAACAATGCCAGAAGAGTTGTCATGTAGGATTTCTTGTCAACTTATCCACTTTTTACTTTATTACCTCCTTCTCACACTGCAAAATAAACTGCTGCTGCTTTCATCAGCCACTATTGTTTCTGCCCACCCTTCAAACTAAAATCTCTCATGATCCATTTTAGGAGCTAAAAATGTAGCCATCCCTACATGTGCCAGTAGAAAGCGAGAAAGTCAGATTTCTGAAGATGGAACGTTAATCGACCTGATTATAACAAGCACACGCTCAGCTACTGGCACTCCCTGCCAAGGGCTCTTTGCAGGATAGGATAGATGAGGTGCCTCTATGTCATGAATCAATTCCATGACCTTCAACTTTAACTAACAGTGTCTTAATGAAGGACTTTATCAAATGTCTTCTAGAAGTCCATATAAATAATATCCAAGTTCTGTCCACTACTTCAATTAGCTCTTCACAACTTTCTGTGAGGCTTATCAGGCATGGCCTACCCTTTACAAACCCATGCTTGCTCTCTCTGATGTGCTGAAAATCTTCAAGGTCTTCAATCCCATATCCTTAATTATAGACTCTAGTAATTTCTAGATAACAGATGTTAGGCTAACTGGTCTTTGATTTGCTGACTTTCCTCTGTCATTTTTCTTAAAGAGCAGATAACTAACCTACAAATACTACATGATCCCTTTTAATTGGCCTTTCCTGCCTGATCGCATCTTTGGGTTCTGAACAATTTGATCAGGTGGCTAATCTGACACTGGGGCAGCTCAATAACAGAAAAGTATCTGCCAACTTGAGTTGTCCCCTAATTTGAACTTATTATTCAGTGTTTTCCATAGTTCTAGCATGTGCCCTGCTTTGCTTATTGGTCAATATAATTCATTTAATGGTTGAGAAATAGATGCAGAAGAATTGATTTTCTAGGCTTTTATTTTTATTTGGATAAGCATGTGGGCTTTCCCAATTCATGCTGCCATGATGCACCTTCATACATCGGGAGCACGTGTCAAACATTGGTGTCACAGTCGTAAGACTTTCTATTTGTTAAAATGAATGGAAGGGTAGACCTGCAGGGTCTTCTAATCTCTGTGATGTGCAAATAGTGCAATACTGCATTTTAACCAACTACTATCATTGTGCTAAGTATGTTGTCCAAGCTTTTCTGTCATTGTCAACTGTATTAACCACCTTTGGGGACCACACCAGGACCAGTGATAAAAAATGACAATTATTTTTAAATTCATAAAAATTATTCAAAGTTTATCTTTCTTATTTTAACTTCTATCTTATTGTAGTCATGCATTTATCTTGCTGTAAATGGAAATTCAAAAGAGAAGATTTTGACTGCTGTTTAAGCATGCCTACATGATTACTGACAACACTGCTGCTGAGTGCCAAGGCATTCCTTTAACTGGATGCCAGATTTAAACAGGCAAGGGGAAAGCAGGAATTCCTACCCCCATGGAGATTGCTAGATCTTTGTGGGTCGCTTTCTTTTAAAACATAATTAGTTTCCACATGTATATTGGCAACACCCAGCTTCTCCAGCACTTCCTTTAACACTTCCACTGGTTTGAAATTTTCAGAATGCTTGTTCAACATCCATTACTAGATGACACAAATTTCTTTCAATCAAGTATTGGGAAGACAAAAGTCATTATCCGAATTTTCTGTGCCCGTTGGCATCAGGTGTGTTTGATGGTGTGAGAGGACAATATGGCAAGAAGGCCAAAAATCGGTTTCATGACGCCGTGAAACCGGTTCAAAATCGTCCACACTGTCTGTCAATGGCGGGCCATGTTTCCTGCCGTTGGACATTGGGAACTTCATTGTAATACATTATAAGCCAGCTCACCGGAATCAACCTCCACGCTTGATCATCGAAGCAATCATGCCGATGTGTTTCAGAACAACATTTTTAAGGCATGCAGCTGGCAAGCTGCTTTTCAAGGGGAACCCGGAGGTGAGTGAACAATAACGTTGTGCAGCACTTGTGGGAGTTGCCTATTGGACTTCAAGGCTGAGGCGCCACAAGTTCAGGCGAGGGCACAGGCAAGTTGTTTTTTCCCTGATGGCTGACGTACTGTACTAGTGCTAGGGCAAAGGCTGCCAAGTGGTTGATGGTAGTGCACAAGCAAGTGGAGGTGGGGGGGGAAGGGAAGCGGCCGTGCATTAGGGAAACCTTGTGTAAAGTGACCATTCCTCCGTAGCTGAGACAGTTCAGGCGCAGCCACATTGACATATTGGAGTCTGGCCTTTGGCTTTCTGCCCATTGAAGCAATGCAGAGGCATAATAGTGCCACCAAATGTTCCAGAGCCTTTCACCCCTTGGACACAGGCTGCAAACTATTGAGTGTTTAGTGGACTTCAGAATAATTGGATGACTGGGCAAGTTGTGCAATCTTTTTGCTAAAACTGGTCACTGGTGGGGGTGCTCACAGCCCCTTGCAATGTCATAATTCTGGTTTGGACCAGTCTCCCCCATGATTCAAGCCAGCAGTGCAGCCTTGCAGTGCAGGTTAGGAGAATGCCTGTGCCTGAGCTCAGAGCACAGCATGCAGTCCAATGGGCGAAGCTGCCACTAATCGGTCACGTAGAGTGGGTGGAGGTGAGTGCTAAACTTTGGCCATCCAAGTGATGGACAGCACTCTGCAGATGCATTAAGGGGCCTTCAGGCTTAGCTAAGAGAGGTTCTGAGAACAACCAGGCTAACCCGCATGTCCCTCTCTTTTATCCTGCAGGAGCAGTATATCAGGAGCATGGAGCCTGGTGACCTAGCTGTATGCCTCGTGACTTACAGAGAGCAGAGGTGAAGGAGAACAGAGCAATGGAGGCACCTGGATGAGCAGAGGGAGGAGCAGCACCCTCAAGAAGAAAGGACAACTAGGGCTGCCGCACACACTACTGAAGAGCCACAAATAGCTGTTGCTGGTCAGCGCCTAGCTAGACCCAAGGTCTATAGCACTGCCTTTCATTCCTGCAGATGACTGAAAACCAGTGTCGCCGAAGACTGTGCATGTCTAGGGAACTGGTTGGCTACATCTGACAGCTGCTGCAGCATTTGGCGCCATGGGGACATAGAAGGCATCCACTACCAGTGGCTATGAAAGTGACCACAGCGTTCAATTTCTATGCCAGTGACTCCTTTCAGGGATCCACAGGTGATCTCTGTGGTATATCACAAGCTTCCACCCACAACTGCATCCATGAGGTCATGTACGCAATCTTCGCGAAAACACACAACTTTGTGCATTTATCCCAGGACCAGGAAAGCCAGGAAGCAAGACCGCTGGGATTTGCCCAGATCTCAGGTTTCCCAAAGGTGCAGGGTGCGATTGACAGCACTCACGTCACGCTCAGATCTCCATGGCAACAAGCAGTCAACCACATCAATCGCAAGGGCTTCCATTCGCTGAATGTTCAGCTGGTGTGTGACCACGACAAACGCATCCTACAGGTCTGCGCACAATTCCCAGGTAGTGTCCACGACTCCTACATTCTCAGTTGGTCTTGGATCCCTGACATTTTCCAGGGTCCACAGAGGTGGCAGGGAAGGCTCCTCGGGGACAAGGGCTACCCACAGAGTACATGGCTGATGACACCCATGCAGCAGCCTCAGGCTGCAGCAGAATGAAGGTGTAATGAGGCTCATGCTGCAACTTGCAGCTTGGTGGAGCAGACCACCAGGATGCTGAAAATGAGGTTCCGGTGCTTGCACTTATTTGGTGGAGCCGTGCAATATAGTGCACAGAGGGTCTCATGCATCATTGTTGCCTGCTAGACCTTTACAATCTGGTGCTGCAATGGGGAGAGGAGCTGTATGAGGAGAGGATGGAGGAGTTGCACATCTCCTTTGATGAGGAGGACGTTAATGGGGATGAGGATGAGGAGGTCCTCAAAGGCGAAGATGACAGTGAGGAGGCTATCGCACTGGCCAGACAAGGCAGGCGCGCTTGGGAGACCCTCATAGCTGCTAGATTTGTGGAAGATGATGATGACATGCAGTGAGGAGACACCATAGATCCTCACATTGTGGCCCAGGGCAGCTGGCTTGTGCTCTGTGATTAGAATCATATTATAGAGACGCAGCTGTGAAACTTTAAATGCACCTGATCCTTCGTCAGCTTTCAGTACCTGAGCCCTTCAGGAGCACACCGGTCACAGATGCTGAAGAGATGGGGGCCAGCCCCACCTTAAAGGTGCTGAGAGCACACAGAGAGAATGACGGAACTCTGTAATGCCTGCCCACTACATTCTGGCAGCAATGACAAGAACCATTGAGGCACAGGCATCAGTAATGCGTCCAGTGAGTGTGAAGCCAGACCATCACTTTGTTGTGAAGGCTGCACAAAGCACAGGGAAGAGGCTCTGGACTGAGACACTTGCCTCTATCTTCTACAGGAACTAAGGTTTCACATCTGAATGACACGAACACTGCTCATCAGAACAAGGAGCCATAGGCAGGGAGACATCCTTGGGAGTTTATTTACAATAGTGAACATTATGTAGAAGTGATTAACACCCATGCCCAGGTTGTGCAACTATATCTTCTTAACTTTCCTAACCCTGTTGCTACGTCTTAGTGCTTCACCCTATCTGAAATGACTTTGATGGGCATCCTCTGGAGGGCCAAGACCTGGAGGGCCCTAGCCTGCTTTCGGGGTCCTGCTCATGTGGCAGTGGCACCCTACTTGGCCAATGGAGCTGGAGCTGCTGGGAGTCACAGGAAGAGGGGATTTTTCTGGACCAGACAATCCCAAAGTCACCTGGGTAGTGACCCAGGTGGATGGCCCCAGGGCCTGCTGATCCTCCTCCCTATAGGTGCCCGAGGGCCCTTGGTTGACTCCTTGAGGAGAAGGTGAAGTTGGAGTGAGATCGAGCTGTCCCACACCCTCTCGTGTTGACACTGCTGGAGGCCACCTATGGTGTCAGCAATGGAGCTCAACTGGTGCAGCAGTGCAAGAACAATGTCCCCAGGCTTAGCAGAATACTGGCCTCCAACAGTCCCCTGAATGCCGGAAACCTGGGAAGCCCCTGCTGTGGATCAGACAGTGCGGTGTGCTCACCAGATTGTGATCCCAGGGCTGTTTTAAAGCTTGGATCCCCGAGGTGTGTGTCTCTGTAGTGGTGGAGGGGGTGGCTGAGCCCTGTGATGGGTCTTCATAGAGGGTGTCATCAGATCCCTCTTCCGATGTATCTTTGGGGCATGCTGGAGGCCCTGGGTGCTGAACTCTCTCAGCTGTTTCCCAGATGTGTCTGTGAAAGCAAGGGTAGCTAATTAGTACATGGCAGTGACGTGTGAAACATGACACATCTCTCACAGCATTGTTATCTGATGGATGCTGCACTGCTGGATCCTCACTTGGTAGAGCATTGCCGACCACACCAACAACACAGGACTGGTCCAGATCCTCGCCGACCAGTTGGATGGCTCTGTTTTCAAAGTCCATGAGCACTTTGATTTCAGGCATTCCTCTGCCAGTCTGTAACCTCTTCCTCTTGTGGTGTGCCAGCTTGTCCTGCATGAAATTCAGATGGAGAGAGTGTAAACAGGATGCCTGCCAGGCCAGATGATAAGTATGCCTGGCATGTGTGGGTGGTGAGTGGTCCCATGGATGGGATGAGGACAATGACAGTGAGTGTGAGAGTGAATGGTGATGTCCCTTGTATTGGCAGTGAGTGAGATCCCTGTGGATGTGTGCTGGATTTGTGAGTGTGTGAGTTGAGAGTGATGAAAAGGGTGATCTATCCTGTCGGAACAGAGGAGATCATTCATCCTCTTGCGACACTGGGTGGCTATCCTCTTTCGAAGGTCATTGGTGCTGACCACCGCTGCCACTGCTTCCCATGCTGGATTGATGATGTTGCTGCCCCTCCAGCGGCCAAATTGGGGGAAGAGGACATCACAGCGGGCCTCCACGGCATCAAAAAGGTACTTGAGGGACATGTCATTAAGCTGGGGGGGTGCTGCAGTCTTCTTGCCTTTTGGGGCCATGTCTTCTTTGCAGCAGTCCTGGGGTGTGTGCACAGCTTCACTTTAAATATGGCGTCTGGCGTGATGAAGCGGCGGGGTGACGATGTGGCATATGAATTGGAGGTCGCCTGCCATCAAAACAGCATGTTTCCCAGGAATGCATAATTAATGTGACGGGTTTGGGACAATAAGGCATGAAAAATCCTCATTGTGGTCAGCAGGTCCTTTTTCCCACCCACGACTGCACTTAGTCCAAATCTGGGACCATTTCCCAAAAAGTCTTTGGTCCATGCCATTCCCTAGCCATGAGCTCTGTCCTCTAGATCTGACAGCTCCCTGAACAAGACTGTTCACAATCTTGGTGTCATATATGACCTTGTGATAAGCTTCCCTTTAGTTTTGATGAAGAGTCATACGGACTCGAAAGGTTAACTGTGTTCCTATCTACAGATGCTGCCAGACCTGCTGAGTTTTTCCAGCTATTTTTGTTTTTGTTTCAGATTTCCAGCATCCGCAGTATTTTGCTTTTATCTTTGGGTCTGGTATTTATTTATTCACCTGTTTGTTCGTTGGCGTTATCGGCTGTGTTATCTTTTATGAGGATTTTTAAAAATATTCTACTCCCTTCCTAGGCAGCATAGCAGTAATAACCTTATTATCCATAAACTGAGATATATGATCAACTTTGATTTGGTCTCTCCACAATTGCAAACTTGAGAACATTTATGACATTCTATCTATCTCAAATCTTATGTAATAGCTTGTGCCAGCTGTTGGTTTACAAGCAGTTTGCTACTGATTGATATGTGGCAGAAATGTTTGTCCTTGTTGTTTTATTTTAATAATGTTTGACCAATCTGTGTGAAAATATCAAAGAGTTTACACGTTTATCATGTAGTGTTATCTTTTGTAGGATGTAAGAGGTTGAAAGTAATTTTGATATATGTTTAAAATCGTCAAAATCAAATTAACTGCCTGTTATACAACTTCCACCCTCATGAGGACTCTTCCCCATGCACCCTCGTCAGGCCTGACTCTCAACCCCACCCCTGCACCACCAGCCACCCCCCCACACACCCCCCCCACCTCCCCCCCCCACACACCAGGCCTAACCCAATCTGGCTCGACGACCATCTGAGGCCCAACACCCCCTCTCCAAAGCCCGACATCACCCCACCCCCGAGGCTCAATGACACACCCCCCCCACCACGACCCCAAGGCCCAGGGACCCTCTCCGAGGGCTGGCAGCCCCTCTAGAGGCCAAACCTGACACCCCTCCTGAGGCCCAACCCAACACACAACCCCCTCTGAGGCCTAACACACACCCCACTGAGGCCTGGCCCAACTTCACCCGAGACCCAACCTGATCCGAGGCCCAACACCCTGCCCCCCCTCCGAAGCCTAACACTAACCTCCAATGCCTGGCCTGACCCCCAACAACTCCAGACATGAGTTGATTCCCCCACCAAGGCCTGACCCAAACACCCCTCCTCGAGGCCTGACCCAACCCCCCCTCCACCAAGGCCTGTCCCCATACCCAACTCCCCCATCCCTGATCCTCTTCCCACCACCCCCTTACCTTGTACACTTACCTTCTTCCTGGCCTGTTAAGGACCTTTAAGCTTCACTGGACCTTTAACTTACCTGGTTTACGACAGGTAGTGCCATAACAAAGGGCAAGTGGCTTCCTTCCCTTTTACAGAGCTGCCCTTTGATGCTAGGCCCTGGGGACTGTCCTGATCTCACCTGTCCTGAGTCGGAAAGTCAAGTGAAACAGGATGGAAAAAATATTAAGGTAACAAACTAGGAGCAGAGTGGCAATCCAACATTGACTGCCACTTCAAGGAAGTTCAGGCCGATTCTGCTTTTCTATTCTTACAATCAAGTGAATAACTTTACACTTGCCCACATTGTACTCCATCTGCCATCTTGTTGCTCACTCAGAAATCCTCTCTAGGTTGGATGGACAGTGGCATAGTGATAATCTCACTTTAGTGTGGGTAATATCCCTGAACTAGTAATCCAAAGGCCCAGGCTAATGGCCTGGGGACTTGGGTTCAAATTCCACCAAGGAAGCTGGGAAAATTCAAAATTAAATTTGGAATACAAAACTAGTCTCCGTGACTGTGACTACGAAATTAACACTGGTTGCTTTAAATGCCCATCTGGCTTACTAATGTCCTTTAGGCCTACTTGTGACTCCAGACCCACACTAATGGGGTTGACTCTTAATTGCCCTCTGAAATTGCTGGGCAAGCTGCTCTTTCAAGGGCAATTAGGGATGGCCAGCAGATGCCTTGCCAGTGACACCCACATCCCATGAAAGAATAAAAGAAAAGAAAATCTCTTTGTAGTCTCCCCACAGTTTATCTTTCCAGCTATCTTTGTATCATCAGCAAATGTAGATCCATTATCCTCTATATCCTTACCTAAGTCATTAATATAGGTTGCAAATAGCTGGGGCCCCAGCACTGATCCTTGCAGCACTCCACTTGTCACAGCCTACCAACTTGAAAATGCTGTAGTGGGATTTGAACCTAAGATGGGGAACTGGTGGATTTAATGTACTTAGACAGTGCAGCACTCTCTCAGAGCATTACCCTGGACCACTAGTCCAGAGACAATATTAATATGCCACTGCCTCCCCCTGTAGGACAAAGTCAGGGGCTGAGGTCCCTCCACCACTACATGCTGGTTCCCCATGGCCTGACTTGCAGTTGCAACCTCCTGTCCATGAAATTGACCAATTCCAAAGTTCTGCCAAACTTAAGGAGTGTGACTGTATCCTCATCCACCAACCATAATTTTGGAGTTACTTTTCTGGGGCCCAGAGGAGCAAGAGTGGATCAGTCATTCTGAAGACAAAATCAACCCCCGGTGTAAAGGCCAGTGTATTTGCTTTGCAGCCTGCATGTAAATTTGATATGGACCTTCTAATCATTTACACTGACCTCCTAGAAGATATCATTGGACTGGTCAGGTGGGCAGAAAAGTGGCAAATGGAATTTAGCCTGGAGAAGTGTGAGGCGATGCATTTGGGGAGGTCAAACAAGGCAAAGCAATACACAATTAATGCAATTAATACATAATTGCAGCTGAGAGTTGTAGAGGAAGTGAGGGACCATGGAGTGAATGTCCACAGAACCCTGAAGGCAGCAAGACAGGTGGTTAAGAAGGCATTAGCTGAGGTATAGAATGTAAGAGCAGGGAGGTTATGCTGGAACTGTATAAATCATTAGTTAGGCTATAACTTGATGTAATTGCACTGGAGAGGGTACAGAGGAGATTTACAAGGATGTTGCCAGGACTGGAAAATTGTAGCTATGAGGAATGATTTGATAGGTTTGTGTCCATCTCCTTGGAACAGTGAAGGCTGAGGGAAGATTTTTTTTAAATATCCAAATTCTGAGAGGCCTGGATAAAGTGGATGTGAAGGGTCTATTTACCATAACGGAGAGGTTAATGACAAGGGGGCAGAGATTTAAAGTGATTGGTGGAAGGATTAGAGCGGAGATGAGGAAAATGTTTTCACCCAGAGGGTAGTAGGGGTTGAGAACTCACTACCTGAAAGGATAGTAGATACAGAAACCCTCAACTATTTTAAAAGATGTCTGGATATGCACTGCAAGTGGCGTAACTGGCAGGGTTACAGACCAAATGCTGGAAAATGGCATTAGGCTGATTGGTTCAGTTTTCAGCTGGCATGGGCACAATGGGCCAAGTGGTCTCTTTCTGTGCCATAAACTTTCTGTGTTTCTATGACTCCACATCTGAATTCCTGACACTCATTCTGTCACTTGAAGCTCTGTATTGCGATGGTAACTGGTAAAATTCATGCCTTTGGTTCCTCGTGACCATAACACATTAAGGAAAGCTTGGGAAAGAAAACCATATGATGATGGAAGAGAATCCATTCAAGTGGGTCTTCCAGGTTCCAATTGTTAGGTCCATGCGACATGAAAAGAAATCCAAACTTTGATCTTTTGTCATGTTTAAAAAATGGACTTTCTGCTGAACCAAAAATAGATGGCTGCTACAAAACACATGGCAACAGGATTGGTCCTTTGTTCTGGGAGCTACCACCAGGAGTTACAAAACCAAAAGAATCCCTCGCTCAGCCTATGGAATCTCATATATCATTGTACAGTCCCCTTATAATCAACAAAATCAGAGGAAGTGCAGACAAACTGACTCCCCAACCTGAACTATCACAAAAGAGATTGAAACTGATTTTACTGGAAGAAAGACTATAACCACATTGTCTCTCTCCTAAGAAGGAACAATGGAATTCAGACCAAAAGCACAGAAACTGATTATTAATCTACAATGAGCCATTAATGGGCCATCCCACATGACCCAAGACTTTGGCCTTTTGGACAGTTTTAACATACGTATTTGGCCTCACAAGCAGTCTGCTGTTTAATATCCAACTAAGGAACCATCAAGAAGAAGAACTCCAGGCAGAACAACAGCCTGCACCTCACAGTCTGTCTCTGATGAAAGATTTTCTTCCATTGCCTGCAGAACCGACCCAGTCTCTCTGTACCTGCTGCAACTGTAGTATCAGCACCAACTCTAAAGCAAACTCTAAAACTCTGGTATTCAGCCAGCTAAACTCAAGCTCCTACATGAAATAATTCTCTATTGGACTCTGACTCTGGAAATCACGTGAATATCCATTTCTATGATTCTTGTACAAGTATTATCCATGGTTATAAAACAATCTTTTCTATCCCCACCCCAGCGTGTGCGTATGTTTGTGTGTGGTGGAGTCGGAAGTTGGGAAGCTGCACCTGGTTTTGAATATAGAATAAACTAACCTTCTGAGTTAATCAGAACATGGATTTGCTTCTGGTTATTAGTACATTAGATCTCACACACCGAGGTTCGGGAAAACACGCCACCACATACTTTAAAAATATTTCAAAACACCTCCAACTTACAGACAGTTGGTGAGGCAAGTTACCTGTCTTTCTCCTGTCTGTAACACATCATCAAAAAATCCTGCTGCTCTAACTACCTAACTCAATTCAGCATGCTGCTTACTCGGGCTCCACATAAAAACACTTTTAATCTTCAACACAGACAAATGTCTCTCAACTTTTGCATGAACTGGGACCAGATGGAATCTCCCCATCCAGTCTTGAAACAACTTGACCAAAAAATGATTCATTCTTACAAAATTAACCACTGTATATACTTGTGTAAAAGTTGGTCTCCTGTAAAAATCAATCCCATGACTTTTGACCAAAAAAATATATAATTTTTCATAAACCTCTTGCAAAAATCGACAGCAGTTTTTCAGGGATCAAACGGGTTGTGATTATTAATTACTTGCCAGTAATTATTGCAGTTAAATAATTTATAGATACACATGGGAACCTTTAGTTTTTCCCTTTGCCAATTCTAGCTGCGATCTCGCAGCCAATCAACAAAAGATATAATAACTAGTACGCAGCTCATTTTAAATTGGAGGAACAAATGGCAGAATGGGTTAATGAGCATTGGCAAAATGTTCATATTTTCATCCGTGAAGCTGTGGAGCATCAAAGAAATGAAGAAAAATGGTATTTCAGAATTCACGACCAGTGCCAGATACTCCATCAAAAAACAAAACTTTACAGCATCTGCTAGTTGAACTCAATGATAAAATAAGTAAATTTCATCCAACATCCAGAGAAGAGTGTGTATTGATTGGCCAGCTTTGTAAATATGGATGAAACACCTTTGACATGCCAACAAGCAAGACTTGTTACCAAGATTGGTGAAAAAACTGTCCTTGTAAAAATGACTGGCCACTAGAAGACACAGTTCGCACTGGTTCCATCTTGTATGACGGATGGTACAAAATTAAATCTGATGATGATAATACTCAAATGCAAAGCTCTCCCCAAAGAGAAATTTCAGAAAGACGTTGTTGTCCATATTCATGAGAAAGGCTGAATGGATGAGGGTGGTTACAGGAAATTGTTCAAAGAAGTGTTGAATTTAAGGCCAGGAAGACTACACAAAAAAAAAGTTTGCTCATCTGGGACATATTCAAATCTCACTTTGTCAACAGTTTAGTTCATGATGTGAGATCAATCAACATATGGCAATTAGTCCTGTTGGTCTTACAAGTGTTGTTCAGCCCTTGCATGTGTATATAAATAAATCACGAAGGACAGTATCCAAAAGAGGTGGAACAATTGGATCATTAGAGGCAAAATGACATTCACTAAAGACAAAAAATATGCAAGAACCCTCAATTGGGTAATTTTAAGTAGTAATTTTGCACCAATAAGTCATAGTGAAATGAACTTGATCCCAATATTGTCAAAAAATCATTTCTAAAATGTGGAGGTCAAATGTGCTCTACGGTGGTACCGAGGATAATTACTTGTGGAATAGGATGCCAGTTATCAGTTTTACCAATGATAATGAACACAAGGAAGATATGATAATGTTATACAACCAGGCTTTTGGGACTCATTGTTTGATGATTTGCACAATAATCGGATGGATTTCAGTCTGAAGTGTTAAAGTTAATTCAATAAGGTATGTATTTATATTATGTTGGATGATATATATATGGTTTGTAATGTTATAAAATAAATAAATGTTGGAGAATAAAAATGAATTATTTAAGGTCATTCATTTTTGCTTTATTCTATGTGATGGTTTTTTTGGACCTAAATAAAGCATGCATGTTAATCCCCCAAAAACATTACCTGCATAAAAGTCAGTCCATGACTTTTGGCTGACACAAATTAGCTCAAAAATTCAACTTTTACATGGCTATACATGGTAAATGGTTGATTTGGAAAAGTATTCAACATGAACCACATGAGAAGCCTTCAGATACCCTGGAATACTGCCTGGAATGAGGCAGAAAGAAATAAACACGAGATGATTGTAACTTCTTGTCAAAATGCCAATATTAGGAGGAGCTATTCCACAAAATAAATGGCCTACAGAGTCACATGTGCGCCAGCATTAACTGAATGAACTTTGTCACATACTTAAACACCAGAAGATAAGCAGTGCAGCAGCGAACTGTGCAAATGCTTTTGAGAAAAGCAATAGATTTCATGTCCTTGCCTGTAACATAGTCAGTGAAAAATTTAACTATTGAGTGCCAGGCTCCCCATATGTAGGGTGTCATTGATGCATCCCAAGGTCATGTAGTTAATTTTGAATGCTTATCAAATTGCACTAGAAGCGGCAGGCAAAATATCACCACACCCGTTTGACTACACACCAGTGCCAGTGAACGTAAAGGGTGTTGTTGTATGCCCCCTTAACAAGCACATACCACAACAAACTGATTAATCTCTTCTTTAAAATAGTAAACAGAGGGACTTAGTACAAGCATGTTAACTGCTTGCACAAGATCATCTCTCACTGTCGCCTCGAGGCAATCAAAGTGAGTGCTGATTGCCAAACAGTCTCTCATATTTAAATAAAAACAAAAAACAGTGGATGCTGGAAATCCAAAACAAAAACAGAATTACCTGGAAAAACTCAGCAGGTCTGGCAGCATCGGCGGAGAAGAAAAGAGTTGACGTTTCGAGTCCTCATGACCCTTCGACAGAACTAGGTGAATCCAAGGAAGGGGTGAAATATAAGCTGGTTTAAGGTGGGGGGAGGGGTGGGTGGGTGGGTTGGGGAGGGGGAGAGAAGTGGAGGGGAGTGGTGTGGTTATAGGGGCAAGCAGTGATAGTCATATTTAAATGTACGGTTGAAAATTGCCTATGGATTTACCACTAGTGTTCTCTGTAAGTGTTGTCTTTCCATGAGTCAAGAATGAACCCTATTGTTAGTTTTCAAGAATGAATTATCTTTTGACAAGTGATTTGATTCATATTAGTTCAGTGGGGAGATTTTTAATTCTTTGAATGTGTAAATTATGAGTGATCGCAGGTCACCTGATTCTGCATGTTGCACTGGGAGCTAACATGTTACTTTTTTTTACCTACTGTCAAAAATACTTGGATTGTTACATAATGCAAGGTGATAAGACGTTGCATGGAGACCAGGTTACATACTTTAACAATGGCTGATGACACCACTGTATCATCGGTGGATTGTAAGCAACAGTATGTTCAATGAAGCCTTGAGTGACCTCTGGTATTACTGATGCATGGTGATTGTGAAGTTGTCCTTCTAAATGGCAGAAGCCCAGAAATGCAGTCCAAAAAGTAGAATGCTGCAAGCTACGTAAAAGGATCTTGCATCCATAGAATTTGAAAAGTAATTATGGGCATGCCATTAATCCCATTATAATGACAAATGCATGCGGGAAAATGTGAAGGTATGTAAGGTTTTACATGGTCAAATAGTTTAAATCTAAGAACCATTGCTGATAATCACACAGAATCACAGAATCACAGTGCAGAAGAGGCCCTTCAGCCCATCGAGTCTGCACCGACACATGAGAAACACTTGACCCACCGACCTAATCCCATTTACCAGCACTTGGCCCATAGCCTTGAATGTTATGACATGCCAAGTGCTCATCCAGGTACTTTTTAAAGGAGGTGAGGCACCCCACCTACGCCACCCTCCCAGGCAGTGCATTCAAGACTGTCACCACCCTCTGGGTAAAAAAGTTTTTCCTCACATCCCCCCTAAACCTCCTGCCCCTCACATTGAACTTATGTCCCCTCATGACTGACCCTTCAACTAAGGGGAACAGCTGCTCCCTATCCACCCTGTACATGCCCCTCATAATCTTGTACACCTCGATCAGGTCGCCCCTCTGTCTTCTCTGCTCCAACGAAAACAAGCAAAGTCTATCCAACCTCTCTTGAAACTTAAATGTTTCATCCCAGGCAACATCCTGGTGAATCTCCTCTGCACCCCCTCCAGTGCAATCACATCCTTCCTAAAATGTGGCAACCAGAACTGCACACAGTACCCCAGCTGTGGCCTCACCAAGGTTCTATACAACTCCAACATGAACTCCCTGCTTTTTTAATCTATGTGGCCTCACCAAGTTTCTATACAACTCCAACATAACCTCCCTACATTTGTAATCTATGCCTTCATTGATAAAAGCAAGTGTCCCATATGCCTTTTTCACCACACCACTAAAATATCCCTCCGCCTTCAGAGATCTATGGACACACACACCAAGGTCCCTTTGTTCCTCAGAACTTCCTAATGCCATGCCGTTCATTGAATATTTCTTTGTCAAATTACTCCTTCCAAAGTGTATCGCCTCATAGTTTTCAGGGTTAAATTCCACCTGCCACTTACCTCTCCATTTGACCATCCCGTCTACATCTTCCTGTAGCCCAAGACACTCAACCTCTCTATTAACCACTCGACCAATCTTTGTATCATTAGCGGATGACACAAAAATAATGCATAAAGGAAGAACAATGACTGTTTGAAACTTGTATTCTGGTCAGAAGCTAATCATATCAAGAGGTCACCATCAGATGAGGAAGTCCTGGAAGAATCTGTAATTATCAAAGAACAAAGAAAAGTACAGCATAGGAACAGGCCCTTCGGCCCTCCAAGCCTGCGCCAATCATATCGCCCGTCAACAAAAACATTTTGCACTTCCGGGGTCCATATCCCTCTATTCCCATCCTATTCATGTATTTGTCAAGCTGCCTCTTAAACACCACTATTGCACCTGCTTCCTCCACCACCTCTGGCAGCAAATTCCAGACACTCACCATCATCTGCGTAAAAAACTTGCCCCGCACATCTCCTCTAAAGTTTTCTCCTCTCACCTTAAATCAATGTCCCCTAGTAATTGACTCTTCCACCCTGGGAAAAAGCTTCTGACTATCTACTCTGTCCATGCCACTCATAATTTTGTAAACTTCTATCAAGTCGCCCCTCAATCTCCATCGCTCTATTGAGAACAATCCGAGTTTCTGCAACCTCTCCTCATAGTTAATAACCTCCAGACCAGGCAGCATAAAACCTCCTCTGCACCCTCTCCAATGCCTCCATATCCTTCTGGTAATGTGGCGACCAGAAGTGCATGCAATATTCCAAGTGTAGCCTAACCCAGGTTCTATACAGCTGCAGCATGACTTCCAGCTTTTATACTCAATATCCCTGCCGATGAAGGCAAGCATGCCATATGCCTTCCTGATTACCTTATCAACCTGCGTTGCCACTTTCAGTGACCTGTGGACCTGTACACCCAGATCCCTCTGCCTATTGATGCACTTAAGGGTTCTGCCCTTTACCATATAATTCCTACCTGTATTAGACCTTCCAAAATGCATTACTTCGCATTTGTCCGGATTAAACTCCATCTGCCATTTCTCCGTCCAAGTCTCCAACTGATCTCTCTTCCCTTCACCCCACAACCCCCCCACCCCGGCGGCATTCTGTAGGGATCTTTCCCTCCATGACACCCTGGTCCACTCCTCCATCACCGTCTACTCCTCAACCCCCACCACCAGCACCTCTCCATGCCCATGCAAAATATGCAACACCTGCCCCGTCACTTCCTCTCTCCTCACCGTCCAAGGGCCCAAACACTCCTTTCAAGTGAAGCATCATTTCACTTGCATTTCCTCCAACTTAGTCTACTGCATTTGTTGCTCCCAATGCGGTTTCCTGTACATTGGAGAGACCAAATGCAGACTGGGTGACCGCTTTGCAGAACACCTGCGGTCTGTCCGTAAGCATGACCCAGACCTCCCTGTTGCTTGCCATTTTAACACTCCACCCTGCTCTCTTGCCCACATGTCTGTCCTTGGCTTGCTGCATTGTTCCAGTGAAGCTCATTGCAAACTGGAGGAACAGCACCTCATCTTCCGACTAGGCACTTTACAGCCTTCCGGACTGAATACTGAGTTCAACAACTTTAGGTCTTGAACTCCCTCCTCCATCCTCACCCCCTTTCTGTTTCTTCCCCCTCCCTTTTGTTTTTTCCAATAATTTATATAGATTTTTCTTTTCCCACCTATTTCCATTATTTTTAAATGTATTCCACCCATGGTTTATTTCACCCCACCCCCACTTGAGCTATCTTGCTTGTCCTGCTCTCCACTCTTAATTAGCACATTCTTTTAGATAATATCACGTCCTTCAACACCTCTTTGTTCTTTTGTCTGTGACATCTTTTGGTTATCTCCTCCTATCACTGCTTGCTTGTCTCAACAACCCCCACCCCCTTCTTCCCCCCACCCCTTCCTTAAACCAGCTTATATTTCACCCTTTCCTATTTCTACTTAGTTCTGTTGAAGGGTCATGAGGACTCAAAATGTCAACATTGCTCTTCTGCGCCGATGCTGCCAAACCTGCTGAGTTTTTCCAGGTATTTCTGTTTTTGTTTTATATTTCCCACATCCGTAGTTTTTTGTTTTTAGATCTATATCCCATTGTCAAAAACAAAAACAGAGTTAGCTGGAAAAACTCAGCAGGTCTGGCAGCATCGGCGGAGAAGAAAAGAGTTGACGTTTCGAGTCCTCATGACCCTTCGACAGAACTAGGTGAATCCCAGGAAGGGTTGAAATATAAGCTGGTTTAAGGTTGGGGGGGGGGTAGCGGTTTGGGTGGGGGGAGAGGGAGAGAAGTGGAGGGGGTGCGGTGGTTGTAGGCAAAAGCAGTGATAGAAGCAGATCATCAAAAGATGTCACAGACGGCAGAACAAAAGAACACATAGGTGTCGAAGTTGGTGATATTATCTAAACGAATGCGCTAATTAAGAATGGATGGTAGGGCACTCAAGGTATAGCTCTAGTAGGGGTGGGGGGGAGCATAAAAGATTTAAAAATATTTAAAAATAATGGAAATAGGAGGGAAAAAGAAAAATCTATATAATTTATTGGAAAAAAACAAAAGGAAGGGGGAAGAAACAGAAGGGAGTGGGGATGGAGGAGGGAGGTCAAGATCTAAAGTTGTTGAATTCAATATTCAGTCAGGAAGGCTGTAAAGTGCCTAGTCGGAAGATGAGGTGTTGTTCCTCCAGTTTGCGTTGGGCTTCACTGGAACAATGCAGCAAGCCAAGGACAGACATGTGGGCAAGAGAGCAGGGTGGAGTGTTGAAATGGCAAGCGACAGGGAGGTTTGGGTCATTCTTGCGGACAGACCGCAGGTGTTCTGCAAAGCGGTCGCCCAGTTTACGTTTGGTCTCTCCAATGTAGAGGAGACCGCATTGGGAGCAACGAATGCAGTAGACTATGTTGGGGGAAATGCAAGTGAAATGTTGCTTCACTTGAAAGGAGTGTTTGGGCCCTTGGACGGTGAGGAGAGAGGAAGTGAAGGGGCAGGTGTTACATCTTTTGCGTGAGCATGGGGTGGTGCCATAGGTGGGGGTTGGGGAATAGGGGGTGATGCAGGAGTGGACCAGGGTGTCTCGGAGGGAACGATCCCTACGGAATGCCGACAGTGGGGGTGAAGGGAAGATGTGTTTAGTAGTGGCATCATGCTGAAGTTGGCGGAAATGACGGAGGATGATCCTTTGAATGCGGAGGCTGGTGGGGTGATAAGTGAGGACAAGGGGGACCCTATCATGTTTCTGGGAGGGAGGAGAAGGCATGAGGGCGGATGCGCGGGAGATGGGCCGGACACGATTGAGGGCCCTGTCAACGACCGTGGGTGGAAAACCTCGGTTAAGAAAGAAGGAGGACATGTCAGAGGAACTGTTTTTGAAGGTAGCATCATCGGAACAGATGCGACGGAGGCGAAGGAACTGAAAGAATGGGATGGAGTCCTTAAAGGAAGCAGGGTGTGAGGAGCTGTAATCGAGGTAGCTGTGGGAGTCGGTAGGCTTGTAATGGATATTGGTGGACAGTCCATCACCAGAGATTGAGACAGAGAGGTCAAGGAAGGGAAGGGAAGTATTAGAGATGGGCCACGTGAAAATGATGGAGGGGTGGAGATTGGAAGCAAAATTAATAAATTTTTCCAAGTCCCAACAATAGCACGAAGCAGCACCGAAGTAATCATCGATGTACCGGAGAAAGAGTTGTGGAAGGGGGCCGGAGTAGGACTGGAATAAGGAATGTTCCACATACCCCATAAAGAGACAGGCATAGCTGGGGCCCATGCGGGTACCCATAGTCACACCTTTTATTTGGAGGAAGTGAGAGGAGTTGAAGGAGAAATTGTTCAGTGTGAGAACAAGTTCAGCCAGACGGAGGAGAGTAGTGGTGGATGTGGATTGTTCGGGCCTCTGTTCGAGGAAGAAGCTAAGGGCCCTCAGACCATCCTGGTGGGTGATGGAGGTATAGAGGGATTGGACGTTCATGGTGAAGAGGAAGCGGTTGGGGCCAGGGAACTGGAAATTGTTGATGTGACGTAAGGTGTCAGAGGAATCACGGATGTAGGTGGGAAGGGACTGGACAAGGGGAGAGAGAAGGGAGTCAAGATAACGAGAGATGAGTTTTGTGGGGCAGGAGCAAGCTGACATGATCAGTCTACCGGGACAGTTCTGTTTGTGGATTTTGGGTAGGAGGTAGAAGCGGGCCGTCCAAGGTTGGGCGACTATCAAGTTGGAAGCTGTGGGAGGAAGATCCCCAGAGGAGATGAGGTCAGTGACAGTCCTGGAAACAATGGCTTGATGTTCAGTGGTGGGGTCATGGTCCAGGGAGAGGTAGGAGGAAGTGTCTGTGAGTTGACGCTCAGCCTCCGCGAGGTAGAGGTCAGTGCGCCAAACAACAACAGTACCACCCTTGTCAGCGGGTTTGATGACGATGTCAGGGTTGGACCTGAGAGAATGGAGTGAAGTAAGTTCAGCGAGAGAGAGATTAGAATGGGTGAGAGGTGGAGGGAGAATATTGGAGGTGGGTGAAAGGCTCCGTTGAACGGGGAGAGGACTCCTGCCCAAAGAAGTGAGCCCGGAGACGAAGACGGCGGAAGAAGAGTTCAGCATCGTGCCGAGCCCGAAATCTCCTCTGGGGATTTTCCTCCCGCAGCTTCCAACCTGGTGGTCGCCCAACCTCGGACGGCCCGCTTCTACCTCCTACCCAAAATCCACAAACAGAACTGTCCCGGTAGACCGATCATGTCAGCTTGTTCCTGCCCCATATAACTCATCTCTCGTTATCTTGACTCCCTTCTCTCTCCCCTTGTCCAGTCCCTTCACACCTACATCCGTGATTCCTCTGACACCTTACGTCACATCAACAATTTCCAGTTCCCTGGCCCCAACCGCTTCCTCTTCACCATGAACGTCCAATCCCTCTACACCTCCATCACCCACCAGGATGGTCTGAGGGCCCTTAGCTTCTTCCTCGAACAGAGGCCCGAACAATCCCCATCCACCACTACTCTCCTCCGTCTGGCTGAACTTGTTCTCACACTGAACAATTTCTCCTTCAACTCCTCTCACTTCCTCCAAATAAAAGGTGTGACTATGGGTACCCGCATGGGCCCCAGCTATGCCTGTCTCTTTATGGGGTATGTGGAACATTCCTTATTCCAGTCCTACTCCGGCCCCCTTCCACAACTCTTTCTCCGGTACATCGATGATTACTTCGGTGCTGCTTCGTGCTCTCGTTGGGACTTGGAAAAATTTATTAATTTTGCTTCCAATCTCCACCCCTCCATCATTTTCACGTGGTCCATCTCTGACACTTCCCTTCCCTTCCTTGACCTCTTTGTCTCAATCTCTGGTGATAGACTGTCCACCAATATCCATTACAAGCCTACCGACTCTCACAGCTACCTCGACTACAGCTCCTCACACCCTGCTTCCTTTAAGGACTCCATTCCATTCTCTCAGTTCCTTCGCCACCGTCGCATCTGTTCCGATGATGCTAACTTCAAAAACAGTTCCTCTGACATGTCCTCCTTCTTCCTTAACCAAGGTTTTCCACCCACGGTCGTTGACAGGTACCCTCAACCGTGTCCAGCCCATCTCCCGCGCATCCGCCCTCACGCCTTCTCCTCCCTCCCAGAAACATGATAGGGTCCCCCTTGTCCTCACTTATCACCCCACCAGCCTCCGCATTCAAAGGATCATCCTCCGCCATTTCCACCAACTCCAGCATGATGCGACTACTAAACACATCTTCCCTTCACCCCCACTGTCGGCATTCCGTAGGGATCGTTCCCTCCGGGACACCCTGGTCCACTCCTCCATCACCCCCTATTCCCCAACCCCCACCTATGTCACCACCGCATGCCCATGCAAAAGATGTAACACCTGCCCCTTCACTTCCTCTCTCCTCACCGGCCAAGGGCCGAAAACACTCCTTTCAAGTGAAGCAACATTTCACTTGCATTTCCCCCAACTTAGTCTACTGCATTCGTTGCTCCCAATGCGGTCTCCTCTACATTGGAGAGACCAAACGTAAACTGGGCAACTGCTTTGCAGAACACCTGCGGTCTGTCCGCAAGAATGACCCAAACCTCCCTGTCGCTTGCCATTTCAACACTCCACCCTGCTCTCTTGCCCACATGTCTGTCCTTGGCTTGTTGCATTGTTCCAGTGAAGCCCAACGCAAACTGGAGGAACAACACCTCATCTTCCGACTAGGCACTTTACAGCCTTCCTGACTGAATATTGAATTCAACAACTTTAGATCTTGACCTCCCTCCTCCATCCCCACCCGCTTTCCATTTCTTCCCCCTTCCTTTTGTTTTTTTCCAATAAATTATATAGATTTTTCTTTTTCCCTCCTATTTCCATTATTTTTAAATATTTTTAAATCTTTTATGCTCCCCCCCACCCCTACTAGAGCTATACCTTGAGTGCCCTACCATCCATTCTTAATTAGCGCATTCGTTTAGATAATATCACCAACTTCGACACCTATGTGTTCTTTTGTTCTGCCGTCTGTGACATCTTTTGATGGTCTGCTTCTATCACTGCTTTTGCCTACAACCACCGCACCCCCTCCACTTCTCTCCCTCTCCCCCCACCCAAACCGCACCCCCCCCCCAACCTTAAACCAGCTTATATTTCAACCCTTCCTGGGATTCACCTAGTTTTGTCGAAGGGTCATGAGGACTCGAAACGTCAACTCTTTTCTTCTCCGCCGATGCTGCCAGACCTGCTGAGTTTTTCCAGGTAATTTTGTTTTTGTTTTGGATTTCCAGCATCTGCAGTTTTTTGTTTTTATATCCCATTGTATCCTTTTACAATCCTCTTCACAATCTGCAACTCCTCTAACCTTAGTGTCATCTGAAAACTTACTAATTAGCCCAGAAGCAATATCTGAAGCAACCAGGAAAGCATATGGTAAACAGATGGTAAACAGATGGCCCCGAATTAAAAGTCTTGATTCTGAATGATTATTATTTGAGGATGCTAAAGGGAAACAAAAGGTTAACTTGGTCAATCAAGTAGGATTAATATCAGAAGCATGCATGATGCTGCTGCAATAATGACATCAGATCACATGATTGAGAAGGAAGCGAGATCTTGAATGGAATGAATCTCCAACCTTAATATAAAAACAAAAAACTGCGGATGCTGGAATTCCAAAACAAAAACAGAATTACCTGGAAAAACTCAGCAGATCTGGCAGCATCAGTGGAGAAGAAAAGAGTTGACATTTTGAGTCCTCATAACCCTTCAACAGAACTAGGTGAATCCATGGAGAGGGGTGAAGTATAAGCTAGTTTAAGGTGGTTGGGTGGGGGGAGAGAAGTGGAGGGGGTGGTGTGGTTGTGTCCCTTCACAACAGGGAAGATCTCACCAACTGCCATTTTGAAGTGTTTATGATGTGAAGGGAACAAACCGCACAACTGAGATGTATGTCCAGCAGGAGGACCAGAGCGCCACAAATGTGGACAAATAGGCCACCTCAAAACTGCTTGTCACTCGAAAATGCTAACAACCAGTAAGAACAGGGAGAAGATTTTAAAACAGAGCCACATACAAGAAGTGGAAGAGCAAAAGTAAAGGATTTAACCTTCCTGAGGGTGGGGGGAGTGGTGGGTAAATGATACTGAAAACAAATATTGAAATGTTAAACTTGAAATGGATGGACACCCCACAGAGTTCAAATTAGATACAGGAGCAGTGATTTCTATTTTGTCAGATGAAGTCAAAAGGCTCAAACAAATTACATTGCAACCCTCATCAAGGTCCTCAAGGGAACTTGCATTAAACATGAAAGGCCAACCCATGGTAAAGCTGAAATATAAAGATCGAAAAATCCTTGAACCCCCTATGTCATTTAAAATGAAGAGTGCTCTTTACTAAGCAGAAAGAGAGGCTTAAAACTGAAATTAATTTGTTAGGTGGACAAAGTTGCTGATGAGAATTACGTCACTAAATTCTGAAATGAATTGCCAAAATTGTTTACGGAAATTAAAGACTGAGTGTCTCATCACCCTACTAAATCAATTTGCCTCTTTACATCAAGGAAAGTCCCTCACCCACTCATAAACAAAGTCAAGGTCGAAATAGAAAAGATGCAGCAGCAAAGGATTATGTCACCAGTCAGCATATCAACAAAATAGTATTCAGGCATATTATTCAACCAAACAACTCAATTAAAATCTGTGTGGATTTAACCAAACAACCAAAGAAGTCAGTGGAATGTGAGATGCACCCAATGTCCTCAAATGGATGAGAGTCTTGCCAAACTAGCCAAGAGTTTTTTTATTTACCAAATTGGATGCCAACAGTATATTTTGGAACTTGCCTCTGGAAAAGAATCCAGATTACTGACCACATTTTTAACGTCATTCTGTCATTATTGTTTCAATAGATTGCCCTTCTGAATCTCATCCACTCCGAAATTTTCCAGCGAACGGTGTTTAACACTTTAGAAGGCATGGAAGGAGTAATATGCCTATGTATACATGGATCCACTAGAGAAGAGCATGATTGTAGGGTCAGAGCAGTCCTGAGAGTCTTAAAGGATGCAGGCCTAACAAAGAATGAGAAATGTGAGTTCGCAAATCCCATGATCAAGCTACTGGAATCACAGCTGATCCACGAAAAGTGAAACTAATCAGAATTTCCACACCCCAGAAACATAACTGAGCTTCAAAGATTCCTCAACATGCTGAACCAAATAGCCAAGTTTCTACAAAATTTAGCAGAGGTCAATGAGCCCTTGAGACAGCTTTAGAGATCAGGTCAACAGTGGTGCTAGAATGTGGAACAGCAAAATGCTTTTGAAAAGATTAAGTAACTTCTAATACCTTCTGAAATCTTGGAACATTATGACCTAGAATAACCAGCCATAGTAGCAGTAGGTGCACTGTCTACAGGTCGGGGGGGCAGTTTTATTTCAAGGGCAAAGCGACAGCAATCGTAGCCCACACCACTATGCCTCTAATTCACTGACAGAAATAGCACAACGATATGCCACAATAGAAAAAGAAGCTTTGGTAACAGTGTGGGCATGCAAAAAATTTTCAGAACATGTTATAGGATTAGATTTCAAAATCAAAAAGGACCATAAACCACTAGTTACTCTTCTGAATATGAAAGAAATTGTGAAGAAACTGCCTAGAATCCAACGGTCCAGATTAAGATTGATAAGATATGATTCCATCGCAGAGTACGTGCAAGAAAAATGTCAAACAACAACAATGATGATAGTGGACACACTGTCACAGATACCATCAGAAGGAACTGAACAAGAGGATTTACATTTCATCAAAGAGGTTGAAGTATATATGCCCTTAATCACTCAACATTTACCAGCTATTGCAAGAAAATTGCAGGAAATAAAGCAAGCCTAGCAACGAGATGAAGAACGTCTTCAAATCTGAGAATATTTTCTGGGAGTTTGGCCAGACTATATCCCTATTAATCTGATACTATGCCAGTGCTTTGAACAGTGCAAGCACCTCATTTCATTTACGACAGTCTTCAATGAGAATAGGCATTCTAAGAGCAATTTAGTTTTATATTCTTCATCTAGGAATTGCAGTGTCATATGAGGGTGCAATAATCAGTCTGGTGGCCAGGCATTACTCACTCTGCAAAAGAAATGGTTTCTAACTGTCTTACTTGTGCCAGAAGCAACCAGGAGCAAAAAACTCAAACCCAACATCACCATGAATGACAAGAGGATAAAACAGCTTGAGGAAGACCAAGGAAACAGCTAGGCCCAGAAATTTAATCACAGCATAGAGTATGTTGGCTTAAGCCCGGAGAGAGAATATGGTTGTGAATAAAACAAAGGGAAGCTACAAGCATTGAAAAAGCTCCACAACCAAGATTGTACATGCTTGAGGCAGACCAGAATATCATAAGAAGAAACTGCAGCACCTTAATGTCCTTGGAAAGAAAGCCAATAGAAACTCGGGTTTACTACTCAGATCCTGATGAAGAGAAAAGACTCACTACAAGCTACAATGGAGAGGAAAGGCCTCATAAGATTGTGGAGTTAAAGCATACTGGAACTAAACAAATATTCAAGTGGCCCAGATCTTTCACAAAGTGACAATTACCGTCGGATAGCCGGACTGCTGCAACTTTTCTGAGCCCTGATGCTAGTCCACATTTCTGGTCGGGTCTTTTAAGTCTGGCTTCTTCAGAAATACAGTCCCACAAACAGCTTCATCATAGTGCTGGAGTGTCAGGGGAAGACATGCTTTTTAAGGCACTAGCTGCCATAAGGTAAGTTTAAATGTTCAGTGTCAATGCTAGTGAATGGGTGAATGGATGAATGAGTGATGGATGGTTGGGTGAATTGGCAGGGTGGTAGTGTGGGTAGATGCGTGAGGTAATTAGGGAAGTAGATAGAATTTGTGAGGTAAGTGGGTAAAGGGGTAGAATGCCACAAGTGAGGCAGTAGGTGGGTAGGGTGACAGGTGGGGGAGGTATTAGGTGAGTAGTGTGGCAGATGTGTGGGGTGGCAGATGGGTAGGGTGGAAGATGGTAAGGGTGGTAAGGTGACAGGTGGGTGGGGAGGCAGGTGGATGGGGTAGCAGGTGGGCTGGGTAGCAGATGGATATGGTGGCCGATGCATAGGGTGGTAAGATGCATGGGGTAGCAGGTGGATGGGGTGCAGATGGGTAGGATGGCAGGTAGATAGGGTGATAAGGTGACAGGTGGGTGGGTAGTAGGTGGGGAGGGTGGCAGGTAGGTAGGATGTCAGTTGGGTAGGGTTGCAGGTAGGTAGGGTGACAGTTGGATAGAGTGGCAGGTGGGTGAAATGGGTAGATGTGAGAGTGGGTAGATGGGTCAGGGAGGTTGTTGGGCAGTGGGGACTAGTCAGGTTGGATCAAGGAGTATTAGGTTGGGTTAACAGGGGTAGTCAAGTGGTGAGGGCTAGTCAGGTCAGATCAGGGTAGTTGGGTCAGGTTGAAAGGGTGGTCCATTTGGGTCAGGTTGTTGGGGGGTCAGTGGTTTAGCGGGTCTGGGGTATTGAGGGGGAAGTCAATGGGGTTTGAGAGGGGGAGGTCAATGTGACTGATTGGAGGGCGGTGGGATGGGGGAGGCTGCAGCAGTGGTATAGTTTCTAGGCGTTAGACTAGGATATTTCTGACTACCATTTCTTGAGTAAGTCAGGTAAGTACATCAGAACTGCTCGAAGTCTCCGACTCTGAGAATACAACCATAGTTTGCTACACATCCACTCCTCCTGCTCACAACGCCCATAAATTCCACTAGAAAAGGACCAGCTTTGTTTCATGGGTTAGTATCATAGCTTTGGAATGATGAGAAAACATGCTGACTGACATTTCTATGTGCAGAAAAATACTACTCTTTGTGTGTAATAAAATAGGCCATTGCATGGACCAAGATGTTTACACTGTTTGGAATCAGACTTTAAATGTTTTCCATTGAAAATTATTCACTAAATTTCTAAATAAGTCAGTAGATACAGTCAGAGATTGTTCAGGAAATCTCTCTTTCTCACACAATTCTCATTTATAGAGTTTAAATGTAAAGGCATGCCTAGTGGTATTTCACAAATAGAGAGGAGGAAAATTCACAAACCAGGAAGAGGGGGATTCAGCATATAATAAATTTCATCATTGAGGTTTTTGTTGTACAAGATCATGATTTAAAATTAAGAGATGGGTAGGTATTTTCTCGTGATAATTACATTTATTCTGAAGCATTTAAAGGTACATCTAATTTATCAGTTTCCAATTTCTTAGGGTATGGTATTTTTAATGAGCAACCATGTACTAGGAATAGGGTTACATCTGAATTGGAACATGACCTGAGTGCTGTTTGCACAGCATACACCTAGGAGGATCAGGGTTACAGGAAATTGATATTCTGGGCTTCATCTTTTTACTACCAGCAAGCTGCAGATGTTGTGGCCGCACAACACCAGGCAGTTCGCAAGTCCCAGGATGCCTGTTTGGATATAAGGAGAGTATAGGAAGGATGAGGAAAGCAGTTGGTGGTGGGGGACTAGTGGTCAATGGTGGTAGCCTGCAGATTAAATGAGGAGCAGGTGAAATACTCCTGCCAAGCAACTGAGAATATTGGTTGCAGCACTCATATGAAATGTCCCTAACTCTTGTGGGGAAATTCAAGTGGTTTTATTTATGGGGAATTCCATAACTAGAGATTGTTTTGTTTGGTCGTTGCTACCTGTGGTGCATACTGCTTAGACACCGTCAAGCAGTCTTGTAGAAGTTACCAAGAAGTTTTTATTAATGTTGCTGAATTATGCACATATTTACTGTAGAGTTTGTAGGTATGGAGAGGACTTCCTGATATGTCCTTATATGTTGCTACCTAACTCTACACTGCTGGCCTAAGCTCTAGGTCAAGTGCCTTCTTACACGACTGGTGAGCTGTACTGTACTCAGTCCCAGGTTAATCCTTAATGAACTGGACCCTTCTGCTGCAGAGATAATAAATATGAGCATCAGTAATAAATACAAGAGGAAATTCAGCAGGAACCTCTCTGCCTTAGAGTGATATGAATGTGGAACTTGTTCCCGCAAGTAGTAGTTGAGGTGAATAGCACAGGTGCTTTTAAGGGGAAGTTAGATAAGCACTTGAGGGAGAAAGGAATAGAGAGTAACCTGATAGGTTAGATGAAAAGGGAAGGAGGGGAGACTCAAGAGGAGCATAAATTCTGACATGGACTAGTCAGGCCGAAAGATCTATTTCAGTGCTACAGGCTATATGGGTGGGACTTCAACAATAGAATGGTTGTGGTTAAGTCAGGCGAAATCTAAAAAATCTAAAACTGACTCCACCTTTATCCTATCAACCAACAGAGAAAGGCTGGGATGGGGCACATGCATTCATTCCCAAGCGGTGGGCTTGTCATTTAAATGTTATAAAGATTTTGTGTGTCTCAGATTTAACCTATCTTCAATATTTATCCCTGGCTGGCTGAGTTTCCTGAGCCTCAGGGAATTAACCAGCTAAGGGGAGGTGAGGACTGCTGTATGGGAAGGTAAATTTCTTTACAGCATTTTTAAAAAATTCATTCACAGGATGTGGGCTTCGCTGGCTGGGCCAACATATATTGTCCATCCCGAGTTGCCCTTGATAAAGCGGTGATGAGCTGCCTTCTCGAATAGCTGTATTCCATGCAGTGCAGGAACACCCAAAGTGCTGTTCGGAAGGGAGTTCCAGGATTTTGACCCAGTGACAGTGAAGGAACGGTGCTATATTTCCAAGTCAGGATGGTGTGCGACTGGCAGGGGAACTTCCAGGTGGTGGTGTTCCCATCTATCTGCTGCCCTTGTCCTTCTAGATGGCAGTACTGTGGGTGTGGAAGGTATTGTCTAAGGAGCCTTGGTGAATTCCTGCAGTGCATTTTGTAGATGGTACACACTGCTACTACTGTGCGTTGGTGGTAGAGGAAGTGAATGTTTGAAGATGTGGTGCCAATCAAGTGGGCTGCTTTGTTCTGGCTGGTGTCAAGCTTCTTGAGTGTTGTTGGAGCTGCACTCATCTAAGCAAGTGGGCAGTATTCCATCACACTCCGGACTTGCGCCTTGTAGATGGTGGACAGGCTTTGAGGGCTCAGGAGGTGAGTTACCCGTCGTAGGATTCCTAACGTCTGGCCTGCTCTTGTAGCCACTGTACTTATGTGGCTAGTCCAGTTCAGTTTCTGCTCAATGCTAACCGCCAGAATGTTGATAGTGGGGGATTCAGTGATGGTAACGCCATTGAATGTCAAGGGGCGATGGTTAGATCCTCTCTTATTAGACATGGTCATTGCCTGGCACTTGTGTGGCATGAATATTACTTGCCACTTGTTAGCCCAAGCCTGAATATTGTCCAGGGCTTGCTGCATTTGTACATGGACTGCTTGTGGGCCAGGAAAAGTGTGAATGTTTCCTTTCAGTCCACTTTCATCCTATCTACCGTTGATATCGCCTCATAGGATCAAAGGTTGCCTCTCACACCATTGAACTGGAGGTCACCCACTCCAGGTTCAGAGAAATACCCCCCTCCCCCAACCCCGACCCCACCAGGGATCAGAGATCAGACAACTCCCACACCCCTGCTCCAGGATTTTGACTCTCACAGAGATGCAGAATCCTTATCTTATGATCAGAAGCAGAACCCTCCCACCTCCTTCCTCCAGGATCAGAGATCACCTATTGTGGCACTGAATCCTCCTCCCTCCCCCATTTAGACTTGGATATCAGACTATCTTCTCCCAAGGATCAGAAATCAGAGTCCACCTACCAAGCACCAGCATTTGAACCCCTACCCGTCAAACTGGATTGCACGTCCAGGAGTGGCAACCACCTCACCTCCCCCAAATTTACACCCCCACTCCATGCTACCAAGGGCCTAGCTGTTAGCTCATTGCTTCTGGCTTGTGACCTCCTGTGGCACATTACCCGTTCAATCAGCAGCTAAGCTTGTCAATCATGGTGGCTTCTGGAAAATAAAAGACACAAAATGCTTTAAGCATTTGGGTTTCCTGACCATAAGTCCTGCCAACATTCACAAAACCTGCTCCAGTAATTATCGGGGCCTATGTAACTTCCTTTTTTGGAAGGACACTTGACACTGATGTAGTAGCTTTTTCAATATGGAACCACATTTCTGGTGCAGAATGAGAGGTGCAAGGCACATGCCACTTCAGTCCTATTTTGCTCCTGTAAGTAGGCACTGTGCAGTCCAATTTCTAAGGTCCAATAATTCAAACCATACCAGGGCCAGTTCACAGCATCACAGAATATTACAGCATAGAAGGAAGCATTTTCCACATTGAGTCTGTGCGAGCTCTGTCAAAGAACAATCAAATTAGTCACACTTCCCTGCCCGGTCCCCTTTTCTCAACAATTTCTTCTCCAATTTATCCAGTTCCCTTTTGGACGCTACTGTTGGATTTGTATTCACTTCCCTCTCAGGCACTTTGGCCGGAACTTTCCATCCCTGTTGGCATCGGGCAGGCATGAGCAAACAATATGGCGAGAAGGACAAAAATTGGTTTTACGTCAACGTGAAACAAGTTTGCAGTCGTCCTCTCTGCACGTCAATGATGAGGATGAGCTGCCTTTCGCACAGTTCAATGTCAGGAACCTAGGGAAGAATTTTCAGGGTGACATGCGGGGGTATGTAAAATGACGCGCGGTGACATCGGGCGAGCGTCCCGACGTCACCGTGCGCCATCGCGATATTTCGTTGGACGGGCACACAATGTAGTCCTATGCGTGCCCGCCATTATTTAACGGGCTAGTTAAGGCCCTTAACTCAGCAATGGACGCTGATTTTTCAGGCCCCCGTGCAATCTTCGGCTCAGTGCATGGGTGCAATGGGCAGATGGGTAAGCGATTTTTTAACAAAACTCATCCACGGACGGGATATGAGGGCTCAGTGGGGTTGGCAATCTGGTCTGTGAAGTATTTATTCCAGAAAGTATTTTAAACTTGCTTGTGTGATCTGTAGCACTTCAGAACGAATTCCAGCAGCTTTCTATGTATTTTGAAGCTTCAGCTCAGCAGTCTGCAGTCGGTAATCTTCATTGGGCCTGTTGCTTTCTGGAGGCCTCCATTTAGCCTAGGGATATGGGTTCTGATATCTCCACTGGAGGCAGCTCCTCTGAGGAGGAAGGAAGGGATAGAATAAAGAGAAGGCCAGGAATGGACAATCAGCCTCCAGGGGAGCCACCTTTGGGAGGACAGATGCAGGCACAAGGGGCACAGGGCCAGCAGGAGGCCCAAGGTGGAAGGGGCCGCAGAAGACACCACTATCCTGCTGCCAGGGTATACAGGCGGAGAAGCAGCTACCTCAATATGACTGAGGTGCAGTGCCGAAGGAGGCTTCAACTGTCAAGGGAGACAGTCAACTGTATCCGTCAGATGATTGACCCTGAGATCTCCCCTAACTGTGTGGGTGGACACCCATGCCAGCAGCTCTGAAGGTCACAGTTGCCCTCAGCTTCTATGCCTCTGGCTCCTTCCAGGACTCAGTGGGTGATCTTTGCGGTGTCTCCCAATCAGCTGTCCACACTTGTGTCAAGCAGGTCACAGACGCTCTGTTCAGGCGTGCATTGACCTTCATCCACTTCCACTACAACCAGGCAAGTCAGACACAGCGAGCCAGAGGCTTTGTGGCCATTGCAGCCTTCCACAAGGGCTGTGGTGGAGAGAGCCATCGGTCTTCTCAAGATGCGCTTCCGTTGCCTGGACCGCTCAGGGGGCGCACTCCAGTACCCCCCAGATTGTGTCTCTGTGATTGTGGTAGCATGCTGCGCTCTGCACAATCTTGCGCTGGAAAGGGGGGATGCAGTTGACGATGAAGACCTTGACGCAGTGGATGAGGCTGCACATGATGAATCCAGCAGAGGTTCAGAGGATGAGGAAGCACAGGACAATGATGAGGGGCAGCACGCCAACCCGCTACTACACCAAGGAGGCAGGGACATCCGGGACACTTTAATCCAACAAACCTTCAGCTAGCTCCACACAAATGGATCTGGAGGACCAGCCTTGCCTGGCGCATTCATACGAGGCACCTAAGTGCTACATCTGCCACTTCATCAGCTGCAACTAAGGGCTTTGTACATAAACCTCAATGTCCACTCAAACACTCATGATATGTCTGTGAAACATACAAATGAAGCACAAAGGAGCCACCCTCAGCCAAGGTAACACATGTGGATTTTATTTTCATCCATCATATGGTGCAACAAAATTAATTCCTAACGTTGTTACATCAAAAAATATAAATTCCCTAATCTAGGGCCAACACAAAAGCACCAATGAGAAACCTGTGGTGTACCTAAGGTGCCTTATGCTGACGTTTACGGGTGCTCCGTCTTGGTGCCCAGAGTGGCTTGTGAGACAGCCTGCTGACTCTGCTGTCCTGTTGGCCTCGATGACCTTGGTGGATGTCCTCTGGCCCGTGGAGCCTGCGCTGGCCCCGCCTGGGAGGGAGTGGCCAGTTCCAGAACTGGCACCTCCCCAGTCGTCGCAGCCTCATTGGATACAACTGGCAGAGGGGCAGATGAGGTTGTGCCCTCATCCGGAGCGCCCTGAGAGGAGTCCGCAGAGACGACAGGCAGCTGCTGCGCTGACCTCCTGGCTCACCATAGATGGATGGGCACTAAGCTGGGACACTAGGTTCCCAGACCATCTCCCACATTGGCAATGATCAGCTGTGGCCAATGATGCTGTGAGGGCTTGAAGGTCTGAACATATCTCCAGTAGAAGCTGTTTGTTCTCCTGGAAGCCTCTCTCCATGAGAGTCACCAATCTCTCCATGGAGGAAGCCTGGCGCTCTGACATGAGGTTCATGCCATCACTGGCGCTCCGCGTGGATTCCTCCACCACGGACACCAAGCGAAGTATAGTCTCATGCAACATTCCCAGATGCTCCTGCACACCCGGTCACATTTCCTGCGGCTGCTGCGTCACGGACGATGCCAGAAGCACATCATCACGGCCCGACTCAGCATGTGCCTGGTCCCCTGCAGTCCTCCGACTGCTGGCGCCTCCGTCTCTGCCATGTCCTCCAACGATTGTGAAGTGCCCTCTCCACTGTGCCCCAGGACACTAGCCGATTTAACAATTCCCAACGATGTGCTAGTCTCTGCGCTGGTGCCTGCCTCGCTGAAATTGTGTGACGCAGGCGACAGTTCAGGCCCCTCAGCTGTGAGAGGGGGCATCTGGGATTCCTCCTAGTGGACAGGCTCTGATGATACTGAAATTAACAAGAAGGACAGTGGATCAGTTAGCGTTCAGTCAGTAAAACAATTCATCCCTTTGCCCCTAGGCTCATAACGCACTCAACCTTCCAGAGCCCAAGGAGACAAACATTGGTGGGGTAGCAAATAGCCAGGAGGAGGCCCAAACATTACAGGTGGATACAGACGGGCTGGTCAGATGACCTAAGGAATGTCACATGGAATGTTATGTGGATAAGTGTGAGGTGATGCACTTGGGCAGGACAAACAAGGTACGGGAATACACGAGGAATGGTAGGACCGTGGAAAGTAAGGACGATTAGAGGGACCTTGCTGGGAATGTCAACAGGCCCATTAGGGTAGTGGGACAGGTACATAAGGCATTTAATAACGTAAATGCCAGACTTGCCTTTATTAGCCGAGGGATAGAATGTAGGAACAGGGAGATCATGTTGTAAGTGCAGAAAACGCTGTCGAGGCCACAGCTATACTTCTGTGTTCAGTTGTGATCAGTACTTCATGGGAAAGATGTGATTGGAGTGGAGAGATTGCAGAAGTCACTGACCAGGATGCCGTGAAGCAGAGGAGATTGACGGGTAACATTATTGAGCTTCATACCGTTATGAGGGGCATAGATCGGATGGACAGAAAAGAACTTTTCCCCTTGGCAGAGGGATGACTAACCTGGTGGCATTTATTTAAGGTAAGAGGCATGAGGTTGACAGGTGAGGTGATGAGGAACTTTTGGACAGAGTAATGTGGGATGCACTGGCTGAAAGGGTGGTGGAGGCAGAAACCCTCCTAACATTTAATAAGTATTTGGATGTGCAGTTGCAATGCCATGGCATAAAAGGTCATGGGGATAGTGGTCAGAAATGGGATAAGGCGACTTTGGTAGGTGCTGGACACGTGCATTTTCGAAGGGCCGAGGGACCTTTGTCTGTGACCCACATGTCTGACTGTATCAGTCTTGAATGAGCACTGTTGCTGCATTAACGATTGCAACATTCTTCAGTGCTTTGGATGGTGGGAAGACAGAGCTGATAGGACTGTGGGCCTCAAATACCTGGCCACTCCACCCCAGCCTCACCGACAGACTCAATGGGGTTGAAGGGCCTCTTCTGCACTGTGTGATTCTGTGATTCTGTGACACCTGTGGCCCTGGGCGCATGGCGGGTTTCTAGCTCCAGGGCCACCTGTTCAAAACGGCTCAAGATGACGAGCTGAGCCTGGCTGTCTCCAGTGCGCAAACATTCATGTGTATTGTGTGCATTTTTCCCCTGCAGAACAGAGAAAACTATTTATTGGGGCTGATCGCTCATGTACTCTGCACGCGCATGCCATACCCCAACCACAGTGGCCCATCTGAGGCTTCCAGTGCCTCCCATCCACACTACTGCTGATCAGTCACAAAAATATAGTACGGCTGCTCCCAACCCCACCCCCCAACGGTCACCTTGGACATATTCTGCGTCCAGCACTTTCGGAGACACACGGTCTTAGCTCCCATGGCAAGGAGGCACAACTAGGTGCGTCGCTGAGGGCAGCAGATGGCTCTTAGCCATGGCACCTTGAGACTCCCCTTCAAAAATCTCATCACCGTAAATAGGACATGTGCTGGAGTTCTGTGTTTGAGCCCAGCTGCATCTCCTGCAGGTTGCCCCCAGACTAGTCATGTGCGACTAAGAGCAACACATGGTGCGGAGGAGAATCCATCTTCTCATTAACCACTGAGGCTGATGTAAGCATGGGCACCATCTGCCCACCCAGCGTACGACAAATGCCCAACATGGGTCAATGCAGTCACAACACTAAGACGTGCGGGGGGGTGACCTCAAAGGCTAAGGCTACCTGCTGGGTTAAATGCCCAATGCCAATATGGTACTCACCCTTCCAGAGTGCAACAAATCATTGAAGCGCTTACGGCACTGGATCCAGGTGCACTGCACCACATCTCAGGAGCTTGCCACCTCCACCACCTCCTCCCAGGCACATTTTGTCATGTGGGGGGCCCTGCTCCTACCACCCTGGGGAACCAACACCTCCTGCCATTCTGCCACCTCCTCCACAAGGGCAGCAAAGCAGTCATCAGAAAAGCGAAGGGCACATTATGCCCCTGCTGGCCCACCCTGCAGCCTGCCCTGCTCCTGGCCCACACCCTGCAGCCTGCCCTGCTCCTGGCCCACACCCTGCAGCCTGCCGTACTCCTGGCCCACACCCTGCAGCCTGCCCTGCTCCTGGCCCACACCCTGCAGCCTGCCCTCCTCCTATGGCCTTCCCTCTATATCAGCCTGCTGTGCAGACCCCCTGCGGTGCCACCTGTAGCTAGCCATTGTGAACAGCCTGAAGGAGGCTGCCTGGCCTTTTTTTTATACAGGCTGCTGGGTCGCCTTTGGACTTGGCAGTCTGTACACGCCCACCACAAACTTAAGACACCTGCTCTCGACGGGAGTAGGAAATACGCTGGGTGGGCCCACCAGTGCAAAATGGTGGCGCAGCCCGGATTGCAGCCGGCGATCAGGTCCTTGGCCGCCCGCGCCAGCTTCAGCTCCGCCCACCCACCTAATGGAAAATTTAGGCCCTAATTTCAATACATTTGCATCTCATCATCTTGCCTGCCTGCTGCAATCATCCTCCCATGCTGGATCATCTGGGCACATCGGCATGATTGCGTACCGACGTGTTTCACACCAGCATTTAAAAGGCATGCTGAACTTTGAGGGGAAGTCGGAGGTGAATGCACGTGAATGCATTGGGCATGTAAGGGTCACCCGTTCGTCTTCAAGGAACAGGCGCCATGCATTCAGGCGATGGCACAGGCAAGTCACTTTTTCCCGGCTGGCTGACAGTGCGATGCTGATGCAACACCTGCACTACGGTTGTGGTGACGGGTGCGAGGGGGGCAGGGCAAGGCGGCGTGGTCTGATGGTAGTGCACAAGCACATGGGGCGGGTTGAGGAAAGAGGCCACACTTTAGACCTTGTATTAAGTGAACATTCTTCCATAGCTGAGAAAGTTCAGACACAGCCACATTGAGATGATTGGAGTCGGGCCTCTAGCTTAACTGCCTCCTCAAGCAATGCAGAGGCATGAAAGTGCCACCAAGTGCTCCAGAGCTTTTCACCCCTCGGGCATAGACAGCAAATTAATGAGTGTTTTGGGGGCTGCAGAGCAATTGGACAACTGGCCGAGTTGTACAATCTCCTTGCTAAAGCTGGCCATGGAGCAGTCACTGGTGGAGGCGCTCACAGCCCCTTGCAATGTCATCATTCAGCTTTGGGTCAGTCTCCTCCCCCATAGTTCAAGCTAACAATGCAGCCATGCAGCTCCGCTGGAGAATTCCTGTGCCTGAGCTGAGAGCACAGCATGCAGTCTAATGGGCAACGCTGCCACCAATCAATCGGGTGGAGTGGGGTGGAGGTGAGTGGGGTTTTGGGCAGCCATGCAGTGCACTAAACTCTGGCCATCCAAGTGGTGGCTAGTGCTCTCCTGCATGTGTTAAGAAGCCTTCAGACTTAAAAAGCGAGGTTCCTAATACACCCAAGCTAACGTACATATCTCTCTCTTTCATCCTGTAGGAGGAGAACCTTAGGATCATGGGGTCTGGTGACCTAGCTGTATACCTTGTGACATACAGAGAATGGAGATAAAGGAGAAAAGAGTGATGGACAAGCCTGGCTGGGCAGAGGGAGGAGCAGCACTCTCAAGAAGAAGGGGCAGCTGGGCTCCCGTGCATGCCACTGAAGAGCCAGAGCCTGCCTAGCTAGATCCAGGGTCCACAGATGTGATTACTGCAGATGACCAGTGTCGCCAAAGACTGCACATGTCCAGGGAACTGGTCGGTCACATATGCCACATGCTGTAGGATTTGGTGCCACGAGGAATTGGAGGGCATCCACTGCCTGTGTCCCTGAAAGTGACCATGGTGCTCAATTTTTACGCCAGTGTGGCTCCAAGTAGGATTCCACAGGTGACCTATGTGGGATCTCACAAGCCTCCACACACAAGTGCATCCAGGAGGTCATATTCGCAAAGGCACACAATTTTGTTGATTTTGCCCGCGTTTAGGGAAGCCAGGGAGCAAGACCACTGGGATTTGCGCAAACTCTGGTTTTCCGCATGTGGAGGGTGCCATCAACTGCACTCATATGGTGCTTAGATCTCTGTAGCAACAAGAAGTTAACTGCATCAACTGCAAGGGCTTCCACTCGCTGACCATGCAGCTAATGTGACCACAGCAAATGCATCCTGCAAAGTCTGCGCACCATTTCCAGGGAGTGTCCATGCTGCCCAAATTCTCAGTCGGTCTCAGATCCCTGATATCTTCCTGGATCCACAGAGGCTATAGGGTTGGCTTCTTGGGACAAGGGCTACCTGTAGAGATTGTGGCTGATGATGGCCATGCGGTGGCCTCAAAGTGCAGCAGAGAGAAGGTACAATGAGGCTCATGCTGCAACTCGCACTTTGGTGGAGCCAACCATAGGGATTTGAAAATGAGGTTTCGGTGCCTGGACCGGTCTGGTGGAGCCCTGCAATATAGTCCACAGAGAGTGCCACGCATCACCGTCGCCTGCTGCGCCCTTTACAACCTGGCGCTGCACCGCGGGGAGGAACTGCCTGAGGAGGAGATGGGGGAGGCGCATGTCTCCTCCGATGAGGAGGACGTTGATATGGATGAGGGTAGGGAGGTCCTCGAAGGCGAGCATGATGGCGATGAGGCCATCAAACTGGCCAGACGAGGCAGGTGTACTCAGGACGCCATCATAGCTGCTAGATTCATTGAGCATGATGATGACATGCAGTGAGGACACTCCATAGATCCTCACTGTGTATCTGTGAATGTCTGTCTCCTGTCTGGCTGATGGCACCTTGCTTGCGCTCTGTGAGCACAGTCATATCATAGAGGTGAGAGGGAAAACTTTATCTTCTCCTGATCCTATGGCATCTTTTGTGAGCTGAACCCTTCATGACCACACTGTCACCGGGCACAGATGCTGATGAGATGGGGGCCAGCTACACCTCAAAGGTGCTGGGAGCACAGAGAGAGAATGACGGGACTCTGTGCTGTTGACCCAGGACATTCTAGCAGCAATAATAAGCTCCATCTAGGTGCAGGCATGACTGATATGTCCAGTGGCTTTGAAGGTGCACAATCAGTGTGCTGGGAAGGTTGCATAAAGCACAGGGGTGAGGTCCTCACTGGGACATTTGCCTTTATCTTGTGCAGGAGCCAAGCTTTCACTTCAGACTGACAGGGACACTGCTCATCAGAACAAGGAGCCATAGGCAAGGAGTTTATTTACAATCGTGAACATCATATACTAGTGAATAACGCCCATGCCCACGTGATGAAACTACCTTTTTTTAACCTTTCACAGTGGATAGATTCTTAGTAAGCAAGGGGGTGATAGGTTATCGGGAGTCAGTGGGATGCAGATTTGGGGTTACTATCAGATCAGCCATGATCCTATTGAATGGCACAGCAGGCTCAAGGGGGTGAATGGCTCCTTGTTCGTATGCTCGTATGATCTCCTTGGTGTGACTGAACATTTCCTCTGCTAGCAAGCATCCTGAGCTTGACCCACAGGACCAGTTTTATACAGTACCTACCCCATCCTTTAGGGCATTTATTTTGTTTTTATTCACCAACTGACCACATCACCAAGCGTACCCCCCGCACCCACCCCCACCAATCCCGCTCCCCACCCTCCCCCCCAACCCCTACACATGACCAGGGAGAGAAATCATGGACCCTGGTGCTTCTCCTGTCTCTGGGCCTCCCTTATCATTCTGGTTAACCCTCCCCTTCGATCATGCATGCTATTTACTCCCACTCTCAAGATTCACACAAAATTTTCTTTAATTCAAGTTCTTCAAACTGAGTCATAACTCCATGGGAAGAATTTTCTGGTTGGTGAGCGGGGGAGGGGCCCACTAGCCGACGGGTAAAATGATGCATGGTGACGTCGGGTGTGCATCCTGACATCACCGCGCGCCATTTAGATTTCCGGTTCAGCGGGTGCGCAGCCGAGTTGGCTGCGGCTCACTGAACTGTCACAGGCCTATTAAGGCCTGTTAAAAACTAATTAAAACAGTTAAATGAGCTGCTCATCCAACTTTAAGGTTGGCAGGCAGGCGAAGAGCCCAGGTGGCCTTTGCATTTTTCATGAAACCTCATCCACAGGCGGGATGAGGTTTCATGAAGTGTTTTAAAATTCAATAAAAATTATTTAAAAAGTTCATTGACATGTCCCAGCTTATGTGCACTGTCATATGAAGGAACATGTTTTAAAAGTTCTTTTTCCTTTATTTAAATGTTTAGATATCAAACTAATCTCCCTGAGGCATCTCTGTGTCTCAGGGGGATTTCTGCGCTCTTTCGTGTGTATACACAAAAGAGCACAGGCCCCGACTCAGGGAATCCCCCCTCCACCTGCACAAGGAGCACTCAGCGCTTCCGGGCGAGCGTCACGCTGGGCGGGCCTTAATTGGCCCGCCCACGTAAAATGGCGGTGCATACCCGATTGGGTGCGCCGATCAGGTTCACACTCACTCCTACCTGCCCCCTCACAACCCCCCCAATGGGGGGAAAATTCAGCCCCATATGTTTCAATTGTTTATAATATTTATTCATCCATTACTGATATGTTCGTTCATGGCTCACTTTTTATGACAAGCAGTGAATGTGCTGAGTCTATCCTTAAACAAGTGTATTTAAGATACTAATTGGACTGAAAATTCATAGTATATAAAGGGACAAACTGAATTTGGAAAAATTTTATTTGAAAACAAAATTTATCATTCAATATTTGAGATTAAAGGAGTGACACCTGAGTAAACATTAAGCTTTGAAATAAAAGTGACTCAGGTTTACCTAAAGGAAAACATCTTTTCTAGCTTTCATAGTAGCGAACAAATCAGTATCATCAAAATCAACCTTTCTTGCCAATTCACTCTCAATGTTTACAATTATTAAATCAACTAATCTTTGTTGGCTCATGGTGTTCCTCAGATGATCCTTAATAAGCTTTAGCTTATTTAAAGGACCTCTCAGCTGAAGCAATAGTCATGGGCACTGTCAAAAGAAATACACAGAGCAATGTACATCTAAAGAAATAAATCTTCCAACCTCAGCTTTGTGATTTTCTTATGAAGACAACATGGAGACAGCGACTCATCACTCAGGTTTGCTCTGTGAATTGCCTTTAAATGCAATTGCTCATCTAGTAACTTTTCTCCAGACACCTCACGTCTGGGTAGCAAATTTCTTTCAATCACTTGTAATTACTTTATCAGTTTTATCAAGGTAACACCAAAGAAATCGAAACATACTGTTTATCGGAAGTGTTGCCTGATACTGCTGATTTCCGCCTTCACACACTTGGGGCAGGATATTGAGCTTGGCGTGCGGACGCGTACCCGACACGCACGAGCTTAAAATAGTGTGCGATATCTCAGTTGGCGCACGCAAGAGTCAGCAGCATTCCCGCTGACTGTTAAGCCCATTAATCCATTAATTGAAGTGAATGTTCCCTGCCTGTCCAACCTTATGGTTGGTGGGCAGGCAAATAGGCCAAGCGGCCTTTGGAATTATGAGGAAACATCATCCATGGACGGGATGTTAATTAAAAATAAAATAAAAGTTTTTAAAAGTCATTTTTAACATGTCCCTGCTCATGTGAGAGTCACATGAGGCGATATGTGTACCTTATTTTTGAAATCTATTATTTTTAATGTTAGAAATCTTCAACTCCCTGAGGCAACTCTGTGCCTTCAGAGAGCTTTCACTGAGCACACCCGTGCGCATGCACATACTTTAGCACTTGCGCTCCTCCCACCCCCACCCTGGCAGCGCTGAGGTTATCAGTGTGCTTATCATGCTGGCTGGCCGTTAACTGACCAGCCAGCGTGAAATCGCAGTCGAGGCCCAATCACAGGCAGCGGACCGTTCTGCCGCTCCCTGGTCCACGAGGGGAAAATCTTCTCCATGGTTTGTAATTTTGTAAGATATTTCCTCTTTGCACATAATTTCTGCTGCTGTGTCTGCAACCGCACCCTCAGTGTCAGGCTTACTTTCATCAATTTCCTTTCCTGTGATAAGCTTCTGGCAGGAGTGGGTTAATACCTATTTCAGTAGCAACCATCTTTGCTTCCCTAGATATTTAAGATTTTTCGATATCTTTAAATGTCTTCCAAATTCCTAACTTCAATGTCTATGGTAGCATGGTTATCTGGTTTCTTTGGTCTATTACATGCTGCTATCTGAACACACTATTGATACCACTGGTCACATCCATTTTGGCCTGGGCTATCAAGATCTTCAGCTTTGAGATTTGAGGGCGACATAAATGCTTGGCAAATGACGGGCAAAGAGCCAGACACTGGCTACCCTATTTGCCCATCAGGTCCCTAATAAATCATAAAGAGATACATCAACATGGCTCTTGAGAATCTCCTATCTTTTTTGACTAGAGGAACAGAGAACATAGACTTTTAGCACCATCCTAAAAAGAGAGTCATTACATCTTTGTAATAATGCCATACAAATTTTGGGAATGGCAGCAATAAGGAGAAGAGATGCAAAACATCTTTTCCTCCTTTAGAGGTGACTCTAAACATCATTGTAAGGACCCAGCGTGTTACTTGACCTGACGTCTACAGTCTCCAAACAGAATGTCATTGTCACTTAGAAATTTTAGTATCACAGATGAAATGCCCTCACCAGTCACCCCATTGTCATCAATAAATGAATAAAACTGCTCTTGAATTCGGTACTCATCAGAAGCATGGGTTAAGTATCTCAAAATAAATGTACTTTGTTCCATGGGAGATACATCTGGAGTGGCATCAACCATCACTGAAAAATGCTTAACATTATTATATTCACTTAAGATGAAAGACTTGACCTTCTTCGCATAGAGATGAATAAATTCATTTTGTAAAGAATAATACTGAGCCTGAAGACGTTTTCCTTGTTTTTGAGTTTCTTTGACCTTATGTTGTGGTATAAAGATGATACCACTCAAGTCTGTAAGTTTCTAGTAAGTAACGGGTTTATTGAAGCATATGCTGCAAGATCAGCCCTCGTTGTCTTTCCAAGGACATCTCTCACAATACAAAATCCAATTTAAAGCTCTTGGTTCTTACATAGCAAAACACAACGTGGAGAATTTTCAGCATGTCGGGCAGGTTGGTTGGGAACGGACACAGGCGGGCTCTGCGCCGCCATTTTACGCTGGCGGGCCAATTAAGGCCCACCTAGCGTTAATCGCAGCTCCCGAGAATAGCGGGAGGGGGTGGGCGGCAGCCGGACTCCAATACAGCCAGGTCCAATGGCGACCTGGCGGCCTGTTTACAAACCACGCAGGCAGCCTTCCAAAGGTTGGCAAAGGCAGCAACCAGAAGCTTTCCTGAGAGTGGTCTCAGAGATAGAAACATAGAAACTAGGAGCAGGAGTAGGGCATTCGGCACTTCGAGCCTGTTCCACCATTCATTATGATCATGGCAGATCATCCAACTCTATACAAAAACAGAATTACCTGGAAAAACTCAGCAGCATCGGCAGAGGAGAAAAGAGTTGATGTTTCGAGTCCTCATGATCCTTCAACAGAACTGGTTGAATCCAAGGAGAGGGGTGAAATATAAGCTGGTTTAAGGTGGGGGGGGGTGTTGGGTTGGGGGAGAGAAGTGGAGTGGTTGTAGGGACAAGCAAGCAGTGATAGGAGCAGATAATCAAAAGATGTCACAGACAAAAGAACACAGGTGGTGATATTATTTAAACAAATGTGCTAATTAAGAATGGATGGTAGGGCACTCAAGGTATAGCTCTAGTGGGGCATAAAAGATTTAAAAATAATGGAAATAGGTGGGAAAAGAAAAATCTATATAAATTATTGGAAAAAAAACAAAAGGAAGGGGGAAGAAACAGAAAGGGGGTGGGGATGGAGGAGGGAGTTCAAGATCTAAAATTGTTGAATTCAATATTCAGTCCGGAAGGCTGTAAAGTGCCTAGTCGGAAGATGAGGTGCTGTTCCTCCAGTTTGTGTTGGGCTTCACTGGAACAATGCAGCAGGCCAAGGACAGACATGTGGGCAAGAGAGCAGGGTGGGGTGTTGAAATGGCAAGTGCCAGGGAGGTTTGGGTCATTCTTGCGGACAGAACGCAGGTGTTCTGCAAAGCGGTCGCCCAGTTTATGTTTGGTCTCTCCAATGTAGAGGAGACCACATTGGGAGCAACGAATGCAGTAGACTAAGTTGGGGGAAATGCAAGTGAAATGTTGCTTCACTTGAAAGGAGTGTTTGGGCCCTTGGCCGGTGAGGAGAGAGGAAGTGAAGGGGCAGGTGTTGCATCTTTTGCATGGGCATGGGGAGGTGCCATAGGTGGGGGTTAGAAGTAGGGGGTGATGAAGGAGTGGACCAGGGTGTCCCGGAGGGAATGATCCCTACGGAATGCCGCTAGGGGGGGTGAAGGGAAGATGTGTTTGGTGGTGGCATCATGCTGGAGTTGGTGGAAATGGCAGAGGATGATCCTTTGAATGTGGAGGCTGGTGGGGTGATAAGTGAGGACAAGGGGGACCCTATCATGTTTCTGGGAGGGAGGAGAAGGCGTGAGGGCGGAAGATGGGGCGGACACAGTTGAGGGCCTTGTCAACGACCGTGGGTGGAAAACCTCAGTCCAACTCAATAGCCTGCTCTCGCTTTCTCCCCATACCCTTTGATCCCTTTTACCCCAAGAGCTATATCTAACTCCTTCTTGAAAACATACAATGTTTTGGTCTCAAATATTTTCTGTGATAACGAATTCCACAGGCTCATCAGTGTCTGGGTGAAGTAATTTCTCCTCATGTCAGTTCTAAGTGGTCCACCCCATATCTTCAGACTGTGGCTCCTGTTCTGGACTCCCCCATCATTGGGAACATCCTTCCTGCATCTACCCTGTCTAGTCCTCATAGAATTTTAGAGGTTTCTATGAGATCCCCCCCCTCATTGGTCTGAGCTCCAGCGAATATAATCCTAACCGATTCAATCTCTCCTCACCTGCCAGTCCTGCCACCCCAGGAATCAGTCTGGTAAGCCTTCGCTGCACTCCCTCTATAGCAAGAACATCTTTCCTCAGATAAGGAGACCAAAACTGCACACAATATTCCAGGTGTGGTCTCACCAAGGCCCTGTACAATTGCAGCAAGACACCCCTGTTCCTGTACTTGAATCCTCTGGCTATGAAAGCCAACATGCTATTTGCCTTCTTTACCGCTTGCTGCACCTGCATGTTCACCTTCAGCGATTGGTGTACAAGGACACCCAGTTGCACATTCTCCTCTCTCAATTTATAGCCATTCAGATAATAATCTGCCTTCTTGTTTTTGCTACCAAAGTGGATAACCTCTCATTTATCCACATTATACTGCATCTGCCATGCATTAGCCCACTCACTCAGCTTGTCCAAATCACACTGAAGCAACTCTGCATCCTCCTCACAGCTCACCCTCCCACCCAGCTTTGTGTCATCTGCAAATTTGGAGATATTACATTTAATTTCCTCATTTAAATCATTAATATATATTGTGATAAACTGGGGTCCCAGCACCGATCCCTGCGGTACCCCACTAGTCACTGCCTGCCATTAGGAAAAAGACCCGTTTATTCCTACTCTTTGTTTCCTGTCTGCCAATCAATTTTCTATACACCTCAATACACTACCCCCAATCCCATGTGCTTTAATTCTACACGCTAATCTCTTATGTGGGACTTTGTTGAAAGCTTTCTGAAAGTCCTAATAAACCACATCCACTGGCTCCCCCTATCAACTCTATTAGTTACATCCTCAAAAAATTCCAGTAGATTTGTCAAGCATGATTTCCCTTTCATAAATCCATGCTGACTCTGTACGATTCTGCCGCTGTTTTCCAAGTGCTCAGCTATTAAATGGACTCTAGAATTATCCCCACTACCGACGTCAGGCTGACTGGTCTATAATTCCCTGTTTTCTCTCTGTCTCCCTTTTTAAATAGTGGGGTTACATTAGCTACCCTCCAATCTTTAAGAACTGTTCCAGAGTCTATAGAACCTGACCATACTAGAAGTGCTTCAAAAGGACACAATGGGGTAAATATTTTGGAGGCTCCGCTGCCAGTGAGAGCACTTCAAATCTGGCATAGTAAATTTGATGAATTTACTGCTCCAAGTTCTCAATGAATGAATGTAACTCCATGACAATAGCCAGTCTCCAAACATTTATATGTAGAAAAACAGGACAATCTTCCATATCCCCACAGTGACCTCCCGTGCTGAGAAAAGCAGACAGGCATTTAATAAAAAAGTGAAGCAAAAGTGCCTTCGACCGAGCGTCTCAATAATTGCATTGCAGTTTACCACGGAAGTACATTTGCTTTTAGGAATTAACAAGAACCATCAACAACTGCAGCACCCAAGGATGTAGTCCAGTATGGAACAGTGGTGATATGACCCGCTTATCAAGTAATGATTATCCAAAGCCTGTAGTTGAGTGATACAATGGTCTGTAACTTCCGAGCTCCACAGCATTAGATTGGGAGTGTACCCCAAAGATGAGCTGGGGAATCCCTCTCAGAACTTCACAGGTAAGGGTTTGCATGGCAATTGCCCAGAAACACAACCTTCCTAAAAATCCAGACCGATCCCCCGACAGGACTTCCCCGCACACCTCCTAAACCCCCATGTGACCTACATGCACATCCCCTAACCCTGAGGGGACACCCCCAGAGCTCCCCCAACACCCACAACCCCCCCACCCGACTAGCCACCTCTCCACAGTATTCCCCACCCGACCCCCCTGACTCCCCATGGATTCCCCCACTCCCTGACTCGACCGCACCCCGCAGGCTTGACCTGACCCACACCCCACCTCGCTGACCCAACCCCCACCCATCCTGAATGCCCACCAACCTCTAACCCCTCACTGTCCCTAGGGCTGACTCCTCTGAACCCCGCAACCCCTGACCTCCTCCTCCACTTCCCCCATTTCCCTGACCTCTGATTCCGCTCCCCCTATACCCTGTCCACTTACCTTAGACACTAACGTAATCCAAGGCCCAAGCCCCCCAGCCTGACCTTTGACCCCACCCCACCCCAGACCTCTGACTCAACTACTCCTGACCTCCCCACACCCACGACCTCCAATCCTGCCCTCCTCTCCCGGCTCATACCCCTCCAACCTCAATCCTGCCCCCCTCCTCCCCATGCCCTGACCTCACCATTCCCTCCCAGGACCGACACCAAATCCACCCCCCTCCCCAACCCCACTGTGGTCTGAACCCCCTACCCCAAGGTCCATCCCCCACCCCCTGAATCCTATCCGCTTACCCTAGACACTTACCTTCTCCCTGGCCTGTCAATTTCAACGGGATCTTTAATTTACATGGTTTATAGCAGTTAGTGCTGGAAAAAAGGGCTTTGTCCTCCTTTATTTCAACAGAGCTGGGCTTCAGTGCTGGGTCTCGGTGATGAGCTGCGCTGCCTAGATCTCTCCCAGCCTGAGTCAGAAGGCTGAGCGAGACAGGCACAGAAGAAAATGTACAAAGGTAATTGGGTGTGGAGTGGCAATCCGATGCTGATTGCCAGTCTGAGCAAGTTATGGCCCAATAAAACTGGAAATTTTCCTTTTGAAAAGGATGAGATAAACATCAGATATGATGCTGTCAATCGCAGCTGCAAGAACAGCTGCAAGTGCCCTGAACATCAGAATAATTTCAAAATATAATATAAGCTGCTCCATAATAAACCCAACCTTCAAGACGATAAAACAGAGTAACATCACAGTACATAGATGTGTTAGGCTACATTGCAAGTTTAAACCAGTTATGTCTTGATATAACACGGCAAATATATTTTAATATTTTGATGATAGGGTCATTCATGTTTGTTGGAGGCATATCCTAATTTCATAAACTTGCAAAAGAACAACATATGCACAGGCGCAGAGCACTAGCTTTTTTTTGGTTAATTAATATTTTTGACCTGAAAATTCAAGAAGATTGTGGCAAGAATTCTATAATTTACTTTCATTTCTGATGGATACTAGTAAACGTGGGCTACTAGAAATCAGTTGGGGCTATAAATTATGAATTCTAATTGTTGTTATCTTACAACTATTTTGAGTTCCTAATAGCTGTTGTTTGTAGTAGTATTTTTGTGAATAGAAACATTGGAACAGGAATAGACCAATCAGCTACTCGAGCCTATTCCACCATTCAATTAGATTGTAGCTGATCTACACCCCGAATCCATCTACCCATCCTGGCTCTGTAACCCTCAACACCCTTACCTAACAAAAAAAATCTTAGTTTTGAATTTTTCAATTCAAAGAAGTATTTTTGGAGGGCAGAGAGAGTCCTAGATCTCCATTACAATTTGTGTAAAGAAGTGCTTCCCGGCATCACATCTGAACAGAAGCTCTAATTTTAAGGATATGCCGCTTGATCTGCACTCCCATACCAGAGCAAGTAGTTTTGCCCAACCTATTAAATTAACTCCATTAATCATTCTGAACACATCAATTAGATTACACCTAATATAAACTTAAGGAAATATAAGCCTAGTCAATGCAATCTATCCTCACAAAGTAACGCTTTTAACCCCTGCATTATCCAATGAATCTGCTTTTCACCTGTGCCAAGATCAACATATCATTCCTGAGATGCATTGCCCAGAACTAAAAACAATATTATCAATAGGGTCTGTTTAGAACTTTTTATAAATGCAGCACAACATCCACAAGTTGTATTCAGTTGCCTTGACATAAAAGCCAGTGTTCCATTAGACTTGCAAATTATTTTTCACTAACTTTGTTCACTAATTTTGAGTGATTCCTGTATTTGAACCTCTAATACACCTTCCAAACCCATGACCTCTACCATCTAGAAGGACAAGGGCAGCAGACACATGGGAACACCATCACCTGAAAGTTCCCCTCCAAGCCGTTCACCATCCTGACTTGGAAATATGTTGCCATTCCTTCACTGTCACTGGGTCAAAATCCTGGAAGTCTCTTCCGAACAGCACTGTGAGTGTACCTACACCACATGGACTGCCGCAGCTCAAGAAGGTAGCTCACCACCAGCTTCACAAGGGCAAATAGGGGTGGGGAATAAGTGCTGGCCTAGCCAATGATGCCTGCCTCCCATGAATGAATAAAATACATTTTCCCTCCATAGTTCCTAGGTTTTTACTAGCCAAGAATAACAGATACAGAGCCAAGGCAGGTAAATAGAGTTCAGATACAGGTCAACCCTTGAATTGCAGAATAGGCTTGGAGGGCTGAATGGCTTGCTCCTGTTCCTATATTCCTATAGATCTGTTAAATCTGATTTTGCCACTATTTCAGGCAGCAAATTCTACATAAATCACTGTGTAAAGAAAAATTATGTTCATTTCTCTTCTGGTTCTTTCGCCAATTATCTTAGACCTTTTTAAAAATTTTATTTTATTATTATAGTTATTTGTTCATTTTTAAGATCATTTTTCCCCAAACCGCCTCACCCCAACAGGGCCATTTGCCACTTATATTTATGTTTTACTATTAACACCACCTGCTGTCTTGGAGTCAAACGGACTTGAAACATTAACTGTGTTCCTCTCCGCAGATGCTGTCAGACCTGCTGGGTATTTCCAGGTATTTTTATCTTTGTTTTGGATTTCAGGCATCTGCAGTTTTTTTGTTTTTACCTGCTATCTTACCTTTATGTCACTCTTAGCACCTTCTTTACTCTTTATCACTACCATTAACACTCCCTTTGGCTTGTGTCCATGACATCTTTGTCAATCTTTCCTTAGCTGTTAACTGTCCCTGACCTTCTATCTTGTTCCAACCACTCCACCCCCTCTTAAACAGTATAAAATCCATCACATCACATTTCTACTTCTCCTCAACTCTGAAGTAAAGTCATATGGACTTGAAATGATAATGATATTTTCTCTCTCCACAGATGCTGCCAGACTGCTGAGTTTTCCCAGCATTTTCTGTTTTTATTTCAGATTTCCAGCATCCACAGTATTTTTCCTTTATCTTAGACCTGTGTTCTCTGGCATTTACCTTTCTGACTGTGGAACTTATTCCTCCTCATGTGATCTGTTAAGATCCCATATCATCTGGAAACATTGGCAGTTTGTGGCAACAAGCGCATGTGGCTGAGAAGTACTAAAATACTCCAACAACTGATACTTATCTGGTAATGTGGTTTAACAGTTTCCGTAGCAAGGAAGTGCCCCTTGTTTAAATTTGTTTATCTAAAGTGGCCTCAACACTCTGGATGCTAGTGGAGGGAACATATTATCTAGGACTCCCAAACCTGAATGCTGTCTAATAGTTGCTATGAAAAACATAGGTTTGTGGCATGGTTTCCTGTTAGAAACATAGAAACATAGAAAATAAGAGCAGAAGTAGGCCATTTGGCCCTTCGAGCCTACTCTGCCATTCATTATGATCAAGGCTGATCGCCCAGCTCAATAGCCTGCTCCCGCTTTCTCCCCATAACCTTTGATCCCTTTTGCCCCAAGAGCTATATCTAACTCTTTCTTCAAAACATACAATGTTTTGGCCTTAACTAATTCTGTGGTAATGAATTCCACAGGCTCACCATTCTCTGGGTGAAGAAATTTCTCCTCATCTCAGTCCTAAATGGTCTACCCCATATCCTCAGACTGTGACCCCTGGTTCTGGACTTCCCCACTAATGGGAACATCCTTCCTGCATCTACCCTGTTAGAATTTTATAGGTTTCTATGAGATCCCCCCTCATTCTTCTGAACTCCAGCGAATATAATCCTAACCGACCCAATCTCTCCTCATGTGTCAGTCCTGCCATCCTAGGAATCAGTCTGGTAAACCTTCGCTGCACTCCCTCTATAGCAAGAACATGCTCCCTCAGATAAGGAGACCAAAACTGCACACAATATTCCAGGTGTGGTCTCACCAAGGCCCTGTATAATTGCAGCAAGACATCCCTGCTCCTGTACTCGAATCCTCTGGCTATGAAAGCCAACATACCATTTGCCTTATTTACTGCCTGCTGCACCTGCATGTTTACTTTCAGTGTCTGGTGTACGAGGACACCCAGGTCTCTTTGCACATTCCCTTCTCTCAATTTATAGCCATTCAGATAATAATTTGCCTTCCTGTTTTTGCTACCAAAGTGGATAATTTCACATTTATCCACATCATATTGCATCTGCCATGCATTTGCCCACTCACTCAGCTTGTCCAAATCAGACTGAAGCATCTCTGCATCCTCCTTACAGCTCACCCTCCCACCCAGCTTTGTGTCATAGAACCATAGAAAAGTTACAGCACAGAAGTGGGCCATTTGGCCCATCTTGTCCATGCCAGCCCGATGACACCCAGGTGCCCTTTCTAATCCCACCTTCCTGCACCCGGCCCATAGACCTTCAGCTTATAGCACTTTAGGTGCAGATCAAGGTTCTTTTTAAAAGAGTTTAAAGTTTCTGACACTACCACCAACTTGGGCAGCAAATTCCAGACACCCACTACTCGCTGCGTAAAAAACTTCTACCTCATGTCCCCCCTACACCTTCTGCCACTTATGTTGAATGTATGTCCTCTGGTCCTAGAATTCTCCATCAAGGGAAACAATTTTATCCTGTCCACTCTATCTATTCCCCTCATAATTTTGTACACCTCAATCAAGTCACTTCTCAGCCTTCTATGTTCTAAGGAAAATAACCCCAACTTATGCAATCTCTCCTCGTAGCTACGCTTTTCTAACCCCGGCAACATTCTTGTAAACCTCCTCTGCACTCTCACCAGAGCTATTACATCCTTCCTGTAATGTGGAGACCAGAACTGCACACAATACTCCAGTTGTGGCCTCACCAGTGTTTCATACAATTCCAACATTATATCCTTACTTTTATATTCTATACCTCTGCCAATGAAGGAGAGCATTCCATATGACTGCTTTACAACCTTGTTTACTTGAACTGCTGCCTTCAGGGACCTGTGTACTTGTATGCCAAGGTCTCTCACTTCATTTACCCCTCTTAGTATATTCCCATTTATTGTGTAATCCCTGTAAATGTTTGACCTCCCTAAATGTATGACCTCACATTTCTCTGTGTTAAAATCCATCTGCCCCTTTACTGCCCACTCCACCAACCCATCTATATCGTTTTGAAGATTATCGCTATCCTCTACACTATCCACTACTCGGCCAACCTTTGCGTCATCTGCAAATTTCTCAATCATGCCCCCAATGTTCACGTCCAAATCGTTAATATATAACAAAAACAGCAAGGGTCCCAACACCAGGCCCTGTGGAACAACACTTGAGACAACTTTCCATTCGCAAGGCCATCGACCATTATCCTTTGTTTCCTGTTACAAAGCCAACCTTTTATCCAGTTTGCCACATTACCCTGAATCCCACGGGCGTTTACTTTGCTGACCAATCTGCCATGTGGGACCTTGTCAAATGCCTTGCTAAAATCCATGTAGACAACATCCACTGCACTACCTTCATCAATCCTTCTTGTCACTTCCTCAAAGAATTCAATCAAATTTGTCACTTCCTTTAACAAATCCATGCTTACTATCCCTGACTAGTCCATGCCTTTCCACATGACAGTTAATCCTTTCTCTCATCTGCAAATTTGGAGATATTACATTTAGTTCCCTCGTCTAAATCATTAATATATATTGTGAATAACTGGGGCCCCTGCACTGATCCCTGCGGTACCCCACTAGTCACTGCCTGCCATTCAGAAAAAGACCCATTTATTCATACTCTTTGTTTCCTGTTTGCCAACCAGTTTTCTATCCATCTCCATATACTATCCCTAATCCCATGCGCTTTAATTTTACACACTAATCTCTTATGTGGGACTTTTCGAAAAATTCCTGAAAGCCCAAATAAACCACGACCACTGGCTCCTCCTCGTCAACTTTACTAGTTACATCCTGGAAAAGTTCGAGTAGATTTGTTAAGCATGATTTCCCTTTCGCAAATCCATGCTGATTCTGTCCGATTCTGCTACTGTTTCCAAGTGCTCAGCTATTAAATTTTTTTAATGGACTCCATAATTTTCCCCACAACTGACGTCAGGCTGACTGGTCTATAATTCCCTGTTTTCTCTCTGTCTTCCTTTTTAAATAGTGGGGTTACATTAGCTACACTCCAATCTGTAGGAACTGTTCCAGAGTCTATAGAATCTCAGAAGATGACCGCCAATGCATCCACTATTTCTAGGGCCACTTCCTTAAGTACTCTGGAATGTAGATTATCAGGCCCTGGGGATTTATTGGCCTTCAATCCCATCAATTTCCCCAACACCATTTCCCTGCTAATATTGATTTCTTTCCGTTCCTCTCTCTCACTAAACCCTGTATTCCCCAACAATTCTGGTATGTTATTAGTGTCTTCCTTTGTGAAGACAGAACCGAAATATGTATTTAGTTGGTCAGCCATTTCTTTGTTCCCCATTATATATCCTTACAAATGATGAACCAGAAAATAAGACCTTAAAAACTATAAGCGATAAAACTAGTAAGTACTTACCCGACCATACTCACAGTACTCAAAGGATCACCTTGTTCCCATCTTACCGAAGTCCCAACGCAGCACTCCAGTGCAGACTGTGATGCCGACAGCAGGACACTCTTCCCAGACTTCATCGCAGCGATGCTGACTGCAAAGCACTCTTCCCCGGCTGCTTCACTGTGATGCTGTCTGCAGGGCACTCTTCGCAGTTAGAGTTTGGTGACTGAGGGATTTTGGTGATCCTTTGAGTGCTCTGAGTATGGTCAGGTAAGTATTTACTACTTTCATCCTGTATTGTTTTTAAGGTCTTATTTTGTGATTCATCATTTGTAAGGGCTATATTCTGTAACAGAGGAGCAGGGAAGAAGGGCCCAAGAATAATTGATATTATTTGATTTTAAGTATCCTCCAAAAAGTTTAACTTAATTTAAAGGGGTAAGTCATGGCAGGAGAGCTCAAAGCTGTGGTGTGCTCCTCCTGCTCTATGTGGGAAGACTGGAAAATTTCCAGTGCCTGGGGCCAACATGTGTGCAGGAAGTGTCTCCAGCTGCAGCTCCTGGAAGCCCGGCTTTTGGAGCTGGAGCAGCGGCTGGGGGCACTGTGGAGCATCCGCGAGGCAGAGAGTATTGTGGATAGCACGTATGGAGAGGTGGTCACACCACAGGCTAATAGTCCACAGACAGGAAGGGAATGGGTGATCACCAGGCAGAGTAAGAGGACTAGGCAGACAGTTCAGGAATCTCCTGTGGCTTTTCCCCTGCAAAACAAATATACTGCTTTGAATACTGTTGAAGGGAATGGCCTCTCAGGAGAAAGCAGCAACAGCCAAATTTGTTGTATCACGGTTGGCTCTGCTGCACAGAAGAGGTGTAAAAAGCGTAGGAATGCAATAGTAATAGTTATAGGGGATTCTATTGTAAAGGGAATAGATAGGTGTTTCTGTGGCTGCAAACTAGACTCCAGGATGGTATGTTGCCTCCCTGATGTTGGGGTCGTCTACAGGCACTCTAAAGGGGGAGGTTGAACAGTGGCCATGGTACACATTGGTATAAACGACATCCTTAAAAAAAAGGGACGAGGTCTGAAAAGCAGAATTTAGGGAGTTTGGAAGTAAGTTGAAAAGTAGGACCTCAAAGGTAGTGACCTCGACATTACTACCAGTGCCACGTGCTAGTCAGAGTAGAAATAGCAGGAATATCACGTTAAAATGTGGCTGAAGAGGTGGTGTGAGGGGGAGGGTTTCAGATTCGTGGGACATTGGGACAGGTTCTGGGGGAGGTGGGACCAATACAAACTGAATGGGTTAAACTTGGGCAGGTCCAGGACTGATGTCCTAGGGGGCATATTTGCTAGGGGGGTTGGGGGGAGTTTAAACTAAAATGGAAGGGGGATGGGAACCTATGCAAGGAATCAGAGGAGGGGGAACCAAGGACAAGAACAAAAGACAGAAAGGGGAATAAGAAAAGTGATAGACAGAGAAATCAAGGGCAAGAATCAAACAAGGCCTCAGTGAAAAAGAGTGGGAATGGACAAGTAATGTTCAAAAGACAAGCCTTAAGGCTTTGTGGCTTAATGTGAGGAGCATTCGCAATAAAGTGGATGAATGAACTGCACAAATAGATGTAAACAGGTATGATGTAGTTGTGATTACGGAGACATACTGCAGGGTGACCAGGGATGGGAACTGAAAATCCAGGGGTATTCAGTATTTAGAGAGGACAGACACAAAGTAAAAGGCGGTGGAGTTGCATTGCTGGTTAAAGAGGAAATTAATGCAATAGTGAGGAAAGCTATTAGCTCCGACAATGTGGAATCTGTATGGTAGAGCTGAGAAACTCTGAGGGGCAAAAAACGTTAGTGGGGGTTACATATACACCCCCAAACTGTAGTGGTGATGTTGGGAATGGCATTAAACATGAAATTAGAGACACATGTAATAAAGAAACATCTGTAATTATGGGTGACTTTAATCTGCATATAAATTGGGCAAATCAAATTAGTAACAATACTGTAGAGGAGGAATTCCTGGAACCTATACGGGATATTTTTCTGGATCAATACATTGAGGAACCAACTAGAGAACAGGCCATCCTCGACTGGGTATTGTGCAATAAGAAAGCAATAATTGACAATCTAGTTGTGTGAGGCCCCTTGGGGAAGAACAACCATAATATGACAGAATTCTTCATCAAGATGGAGAGTTACATAGTTGATTCTGAGACTTGGGTCCTGAATCTTAATAAAGGAAACTACGATGGTATGATGCGCAAGTTGGCTATGATGGATTGGGAAATGTTACTTAAAGGGACGATGGTGGATAGGCAATGGCAAACATTCAAAGAGCGCATGGGTGAACTGCAACAATTGTTTATTCCTGTCTGGCACAAAAGTAAAACAGGAAAGGTGGCCAAACCATGGCTTACAAGGGAAATTAGAGATAGTATTAGATCTAAGGAAGAGGCATACAAATTGGCTGAAAAAAAGCAAGAGACCTGAAGATTGGGAGCAGTTCAGAATTCAGCAAAGGAGGACCAAGAGATTGATTAAGAAGGGGAAAATAGAACTTGCATAGAACATAAAAACTGACTGTAAAAGTTTATATAGGTATGTGTAGAGAAAAAGACTGATGAAGACACATGTAGGTCCCTTACAGTCGGAAACAGGAGAATTTATAATGGGGAACAAAGAAATGGCTGACCAACTAAATACATACTTTAGTTCTGCCTTCACAAAGGAGGACACAAATAACATACCAGAAATGTTGGGGAATAGGGTGAGAGGGAGGAACTGAAAGAGATCACTATTAGTAGGGAAATGATGTTGGGGAAATTGATGGGATTGAAGGCCAATAAATCCCCAGGGCCTGATAATATGCATCCCAGAGTACTTAAGGAAGTGGCCCTAGAAATAGTGGATGCATTGGCGGTCACCTTCTGAGATTCTAAGACTCTGAAACAGTTCCGACAGATTGGAGGGTAGCTAATGCAACCCCACTACTTAAAAAGGGATTGAATTAATCCCATTGCTAGTCCTTGCAAAGTGAGGCCACATTTTTGCACTGCTCCTTTCAGAGGTGAACTCTATTCCTGCAGTGAGCCTGCCCACTGGTCCTTTGACAGTCAAAGGTCAGCTTGCTGAAAGGGGCTCCACTCCCACACACCTCAAACCAGTCCCTTGGAGCTTCCAATTCTACAGGCTGCATCAGACCACAAGGATAGACTAAACTTCTATGCAGGTCAAATCCAAAGCAGTGCCAGCTCAGACAGCTTCTTGTATAAGTCACCAGGTTTTACTGGGTGGGTTTCTGCAGCCACGAGAGACCCATGGGGCTCTCATGTACTTCAGAAGGCACAATGACATTGTGGCAAACTCTAATTAAAACTGCTTTAACAGGTGGCCTTCATCATCATGGTGAGTGGTGCAGCAGGCTCAAAGGGCCAAATGGCCTACTCCTGCTCCGATATATGTTTCTATGTTAAGCACTCTACTGCAGCCCAAAGCAGCACTCCAGCGCAGACAAAGTCAGCACTATCCAAATATCATAAGCACCTGGCTGTCTAGCATGAACATAAACATTGGTAGCTATTTTCATGCATTTCTTTGTGCGCCACAAGAATGCAAAATGATGTCAGTCAGCATCGAGTTCTGATTTGACGTATGGCCTACCATTTTGGGCCTCACAGATCCTGTTATCAGCCTCTCTTAAACAAACAGAGATAAAATGAAAACTGAAAACGCTGGAAATACTCATGCGGTTTGATAGCCTCTGCAGAACATTCTCTCATGTTCTTTGATAAGTTATTGGCCAGGATTTTACCCAAACTGTTGAGGTCCTGATGTTGGCTGAAACTGCATGTCGGCAACACTCATGGCCAGCCAGCAGGGCTTCCTCCTCAATGCTATGGGTCGCAGCTAGTTAAATAACTGTTGCTGGGGTTTTCATCTAGTTCAGGAAGTCTGCCCACCTGGTGTTTGGTGCCAGCCCAATAAGTGGTTCGGCAGCTCAGGACCCTTAGCAGTGCCACCAGGAACAGTTACCGCTGCTGAGGAAGGCACAGCAGGTAGGCTGAAGAAATTTTTCAAAAAAGCATTATTTGATCGAGAGGAAACCTCTCTGAGTAAATGGCAACAGGGTCTGCCTTCCCAGCTGAGGGTCCACTCTTTGATTAAAAGAACAAAACCCCATTGGCTGTCATTGGGAGGCCGCCTCCAAACCAACTAGTAGCCTCCCTACGTGGCTGGGAGTGTCGAGTTGGGCGGGGCAGGGTGGGTGGGTGTTGATTCACCATCAGCAAAATGCCAAATGCCTGGTAAAATGGCCCTTAATAGGGCCTATGCAAATTCAAATTGGCTTCCCGCCTCCTTGTGGCAACAGCCTGACCAATCTCTATCCCGCTATCGGTAAAATTCCCCGATGTGGTTGGGAAGCTGATCTAACATAGCTTCCTACAATTTTACTGGCCCCTGCCTTGTTCGCACCTCCTGTGGGCTGGTAAGATTCTGCCCAGTTTCAGGCCATAAATCAAGGGGAGAATTTGGGGCTGGGCTGGAGCGGGTAGGGATAGGTGCAGAGCCGATCGCCACCCGCGATCAGCTGAACACCACCACTTTACCCAGGCGGACCAATTAAGGCCCGCCCAGCATAACATGCAGCCAGTAGCACTCAGCTACTGGCACGTGAAAGAGCGCAGCAATCTCTCTGGGGCACGGAGCTGTCTCAGGGAGATTGAATGAATTATACAACTTTTTAATAAATCAAGTAAAAATTTATTTAAACATGTCCCCTCATGTGACAGTGTCACATGTGCTGGGACATGTTTGTGAAGTTAGGAAAAATTATTTATTTATTTTATAAAAGCTTCAGGAAACCTCATCCCGCCCATGGATGAAGTTTCCTGCAAAACACAGAGGCAGTTTGGGCACTTCACCTGCCTGCAAACCTTAAGGTTGGACGGGCATCGCTCCTAACAAGTTTAATTACTTTTTTAATGATCTTAATAGGCTGTTGTCAATTCGGCGGGCGCATAGCTGCCTCTGGTGCATGCCACCGAGCAAAATATTGAAATGATGCCCGATAATGTCGGGACACACGCCCGACATCATCGTGCATCATTTTATGTGTCAGCTTGTTGGGCCCGCCCCCGCACACCAACCAGAAGATTCAGCCCCAAGAAGCAGGACAGGACACTGATGTAAGGTGATTGGCAAAAGAGACAATGGCAACATGAGTAAAAACGTTTTTATGCAGCGAGTGGTTAGGATCTGGAATGCACTGCCTAAGAGTGTAATGGAGGCAGTTGTTGGGTATTCTTTGTGCAAATGCTCCACCATGTGGCTAAGATCTTAAATGAATTTACTTCACATACAAAACAAAAATAAAAATACCTGGAAAGACTCAGCAGGTCTGGCAGTTGAAGAGTCATATGGACTCGAAACGTTAACTGTGTTCCTCTCCGCAGATACTGCCAGACCTGCTGAGTTTTTCCAGGTATTTTTATTTTTGTTTTGGATTTCCAGCATCTGCAGTTTTTTGCTTTTACTTCACACACATATTTGGGAGTTTGATTTCTGTCAAGGTACAGCCAAGAAATATAATAAAGCCTGAGAATGGGCACAGGGAACCCAATCCACAATTAATTGCTTTATTGAGCATTGTTTCCCAACAGGTGACACACAAACTTTGTGCTGGTTGCTCATTGAAATGATTCCTGCTTGCAGCCAGTGTGCTGCTGAATGACTGCATGTCTGAACACGTTGGGCAGAATTTTACGTCCCACAGGCGGGCATGCGCCCAACCCCATCAGGTGTAAAATTGTGTGCAATGGCTTAAGGTGCGCATCCTGACATCATTGCACACTCGTGTGATATTTCGGTCACCAGGTGCACGCAAGAGTTGGAAGTGCACAATTAAGAGGCCTATTAAGGCCATTAATGTACTAATTAACCTGGGTTTTTCGCTGTCCATCCAACATTATAGTTGGCAGGTGGGCAAATTGGCCAGGCGGCTGTTGGATCCTAGTCCCCAATTTGTTGGGACTAAGGCATCTAGATTGCATGTTTGTTTTGGGATGGCCGAGTTGGTACAATAGACAGAGTTGATCAGTAGATAGTTCTCAGGTGGAACATATTCCGTTTATTTACAAAGGTACTCAGCAGCTACACTTGTGTGCTTTCAACTCAAACCGTCTCTACAACTGACTACTGAGGTAGTCAGCGCTACTCTGCTATTGGATACTAAGATCATGTGATCTTCCATTATAACATTCTTCTTAAAGGTATATTATACATCAGATTACCACAACGGCCTTTGGATTTTTGAGGGAACCTCATCCAAGGGCAGGCTGAGGTTTCCAACAGTAATTTTTTAAAATTAAAAATGTTTGGGCAGAATTTTTATAATCTATATGTTTAGGTGAGAGAGCCTGATGTATGGACATCTTTATTTGCATTTTAAAATCTTTTTTTGATGGTTTTAAATTCTTCAGCTCCCTGGGGTAGCTCTCTGCCTGCAGAGAGCTTCATTGCGTGCTCCCTGCACATGCGCAGACTTCAGCACTCATCCTCCTCAAGCCCCCACCCCGGCATCGCTGAGACTTTCAGCGTGTCTTTCACACTGGCTGGCTGTTAATTGGTCATCCAGTGTGAAATCACGGTTGGGGGCCGATTGAATGTGGCAGGCCGTTTCCCAGCCACTCCCGGGCCTGCCCATTGCACCCGCCGACAACCTCAAAATTCTGTCCAGTTTGTACAATCGCTAGAGGCTAGCACCATTTTAAAGCTAGCTTGCACTACTTAAAGCCAGCCTGCACCCCTTAAAGGGAAACGCATTCTGCTTGGAGCAGGTGCTGGAACTGGTTGCAGAAGAGACTGTGAGCTGGAAGGACACTGCATGATGGCACAACATGGTAGAGTGCAGACCCCAAGATTTTGGGATGCTTCACTGGAGACGTTGACCGAGGAGAGATGTCATCTATCCACAGTGGGATAGGAGACCGTCCTATCTCAGAATCCTCAGAAGGCAGTAGCAATAAACAACTGTGGTGGTCACTGCCAGTAGTGGAGCCCCAAGATCCAGAATACAATGTTGCAAAAAATTCAATGAAAAATAACTCTATGACCTCACACACATGGGCCAGAACTTTACTCCTTGCATGCGGGTGCGCATCCAACCCGAACGGAGATGAAGTAGCACGAGATGACACCAGGCAAGAGTCCCAACATCATCTCGCATGCGAGCAATCTTCAGGTTGGCGAGCGCCCACGAGTTTCAGAGCCACGCCAGCCAACAATTAAAGTGCCACTTAAGGCCATTGAAAAGCCAATTATACTTGATTTTATGTTGTCCGCGCACTTGGTGTTGCACTTGTCACATGGGCAAAACAGCTGACTTCTAATGAAACCTCATCCAAGGGCAAGATAAAATGAGTCTGCAACATTGCAATTGAGTAGTTAGCAGTTTAGGACATAGTTTGCCGTTGGTTTGCTTATTTGAACTTGACAGCTTCATGTCTGTTCTGAACTTCAGTCTTAACATTTCTAGGCTTCATTTCAAGACTTATTGGTGTCTCCAAGGCACATGGAGGATTCTGACCATGTGGAGCCTTCCAGGCACTAGGCAGGCTCTGGTACCCTGGTAGTTCTGCTCTCTGCTGGTGGCATCGACTCTGAGGAGGAAGAGAGGAGCAGAAGGGAGAAGAGGCCAGGTGTCCCTATGCAGCTTCCAGTGGAGTGACCCGTGGAAGGAGAGGCGCAGGCACAAGATGCGCAGGGCCAGCAGGTAATCCAAAGCAGAAGGGGCTGCAGAAGACGCCACTATCCTCTGCCAGGGCTTATCTCAACTTGTTCAAGATGCAATGCCGAAGGAGGCTCCACCTCTCCAGGGAGACTATGACCCCCATTTGTCAGAAGATTGGGCATGAGATCACCTCCGACTGTGGGTGGCATCCCATACCAGTGGCTCTGAAAGTCACAGTGGCCCTCAACTTCTATGTCTCCAGCTCTTTCCAGGGGTCAGTGGGGGATCTTTGTGGAGTGTCTCGATCAGTTGTCCACATTTGCATCAAGCTAGTGACTGATGCCCTGATCAACGTCCAGATAGTTTTTGACCACAGGGTGAAGATTCTACAAGTCTGTGCAAGATATCCTGGCAGCTCCCATAATACTTACATCCTCAGACACTCACAGGTGCCAAGGCTGTTCACTGCTCCAGCTCGATTGGATCGTTGGCTGCGGGGCGACAAGGGCTATGCCTTGAAAAGGTGGCTTCTGACGCCTCTCTGCCACTCAAGGACAGAGGCAGATCAGCGTTTCAATAGGAGTCATACCTCCACAAGAGCAGTAATAGAGAGGACATAGATCTTCTGAAGATGCGCTTCAGATGCCTGGACCGTTCAGGGGAGAACTCCAATACCTCCAGAGCGGGTGTCACCGATAGTGGTTGCATGCTGCACTCTCCACAATCTGGCTCCGGCAAGGGGGGATGCACTGGAGGAAGGGGATCTTGAAGCAGCTCGTCAGGCCACAGATGATGAATCTAGTGACAAGTGAGAAGAGGAGCACGGTGAGGAGAACGGTGAGAACATGAAGGCAGACCTCTGGATCCTTGATCCAACGTTCAATCAGCAAGGCTGTCAAAGACCTGCTTCCACCTCAAACCAGGGCTGCCACTTCCATCCCGGGTGTTTGAAATGGCCCTTTCCTTTGAACCCAAAGTTCACTCAGTGTCAAGACCTGGACAATATCCAGGCTTGTGCTGACAAATGGCGAGTAACATTCGTGCCACACAAGTATCAGGCAATGACCATCTCCAACAAGAGAGAATCCAACCATATCCCATTCATGTTCAATGGCATTACCATCACTGAATCCCCACTATCAACATTCTGGGGGTTATCATTCTCCAGAAACTGGACTGGACTAGCAATATAAGTACTGTGGCTGCAAGAGCAGGTCAGAGGCTAGGAGCTGTGTGATGAATAACTCACCTCCTGACTCCCCAAAGCCTGTCCACCATCTACAAGGCACAGGTCAGGAGTGTGATGGAATATTCCCCACTTGCCTGGATGAGTGCAGCTCCAACAATACTCAAGAAGCTTGACACTGTCCCGGACAAAGCAGCCCGATTGACTGGCATCCCATCCAGAAACATTCGCTCCCTCCACCACTGATGCACAGTAACAGCAGTGTGTACCATCTACAAGATGCACTGCAAGAATTCACCAAGGGTCCTTAGACAGCACCTTCCAAACCCACGACCACTACCATCTGGCAGGACAAGAGCAGCAGATAGATGGGAACACCATCACCTGGAATCTCCCCTCCAAGTCACTCATCATCCTGACTTGGAAATATATCGTCATTCCTTTACTGTCACTGGGTCAAAATCCTGGAGCTCCCTTCCTAACAGCACTGTGGGTGTACCTACACCACAAGTACTGCAGCGGTTCAAGAAGGCAGCTCACCACCACCTTCTTAAGGGTAACTAGGGATGGACAATAAATGCTGGCCCAGCCAGAGAAGCCCACATCCTATGAATGAATTTTTTTTTAATTTAAAGAAAATAAAGTTTAAACCACTCAAGTCCAGCATTAGATACTGGCATTCCCTGCACCTGCAAAACAAGTGAAGCATACTCAGATCATTAAGACAAAAGCAAAATTTATTTCATGTTGGCAATCACATCAAATGAACATAACAATACATGGTGTTAATGGCCATGCCAATAAACAGATTAACAAACCCTGGCAGAACAGAAGCCCCCATGCCTAACATAAACAAATGGAACCAAAATCAATATTTTATTCATCCTTAACCGTCATGGGGAAAATACCTTGAGAATAAAGGCAATTTAGTTAGCTTTGCTTAATTAACCAATGGCTGAATGATGAGACCAAAGATTTAATTTCCCCAGAGTTTAAATTACTACAATAAATTAATTGAGAAATTATTCAAATTTTCTATTTTAACAAATAGAAGCAAGCCTGTACAAAAGTGACTTGTAGGGCTGAATTTACCCTTGGTGAGCGGGCGGGCCTGACCGACTTGGCGGCGGACGGGCAGCTTATCGCCGCTGCCGAAACGGGCCACACTGCCATTTTGTGCGGGCGGGCCAATTAAGATCCACCCAGCGGGCTTGCGACTCCCGTGTAGAATGGGAAAATCGAATCGGCGGCGCCAGGCAGCCTCCTTGTGGCGGTGCACCATGGCCACTCACAGAGAAGGACCTGCTGGTTTGAGGGCACAGGAGGAGGAGGAGGGGGGCAGACCTGCAGCGTAGGCAAGTGGGGGGCCACTGTGCCCCTCGGTTCTCAGATGCCTGCCTTGCTGTCCTCCTCCAAGAGGTGTCCAACCTTCAGGATATTTTGTGTCCAGAGGATGGGAGGAGGAGGGCTCCCCACATCACCAGGCAGGTGTGGCAGGAGGTGGTGGAGGTTGTTAACTCTCATGATACTGTGTAGTGCACAGGAACGCAGTGCCGCAAGCACTTCAATGAACTGCTGCGCTCTAGTAGGGTGAGTACCATGTTGGCCTTGGCCATTTGATCCAGCAGGTAGCCTTAGCCTTTGAGTTCCCCCCTCCCCCCTCCACATCTTGCTGTGGTTACTGCATTGGGCATTTGGCGCATGCTGGGTGGGCAAACAGATAGTGACCATGCTTACACCAGCCTTGATGGTTGAGTTGAAGATGGGTTCTCCCACAGCATATGCTGGTGTTTGTCGCATTTGAGTAGTCTGAGGGCAACCTGCAGGGGAGGCAGCTAGACACATACTCAGAACTCCAACACATGTCTTATTGATGGTGATGAGATGGTGGAAGGGGAACCTCAAGGTGTCGTGGACAAGAGCCATCTGCTGGCCTCAGCGCCGCACCTAGTTACACCTCCTTGCCATGGGCGCTAAGACCCGTGTGTTATTTAAAGTGATGGACGCCGAATGTGTCCAAGGTGGCCATTGGGGGAGGGGGTTGGGACCAGCTGTGCTATCTTCTGGTGACTGATCACCAGTAGTGTGGACAAGAGCCACTGGAGGCCTCAGATGGGCCACTGTGCTTGGGGTGCAGTGTGTGCGTGCAGAGTACATGAGCGATCAGCCCCAATAAATCCTCTTCTCTGTTCTGCAGGCAAAAACAGAGAGCAATCTGAGAGAGTGCCAGCGCACTGGTGGTGGGCACGCCGTGCTGCAGCACCTCACCACGTATGAGGAGCAGGCCATGGAGCTGGAGAGGAGGCAGGCAGCCAGGTTGTCAGGTGTCGACGAGGCTGGGGTGCAGTGGCCAGGTATTTGAGGGCCACAGTCCCATCCACTCTGTCTCCCCACCATCCAAACCACTGGTGGCTGCTGCAATCATTAATGCAGCAACACTGCTCATTCACAGACTGATACAGTCAGACATGTGGATCATACACAAAGGTCCCTCGGCTCCTTGAGGATGTGCGTCTCTAGCACCTTCCAAAGTCGCCTTATCCCATTTGTGACCACTATCCCCATGGCCTAACATGCCATGGTATCGCTGGTGCACAGCCAAAGACGTTTTGCATCTTAGGCGGGTTTGTACCTCCACCACCTTTTCAGCCAGTGCATCCCACATTACTCTGTCCAAAAGGTCCTCAGCACCTCACCTGTCAACCTCATGGCACTCAACTTAAATATATACCACCACGTCAGTCATCCCTGCACCAAGGGGAAATGTTGTCTTCTGTCCAGCCGTTCTATGCCCCTCATAACGGTATGGAGGTCAATAACGTGACCTGTCAATCTCCTGTGCTCCATGGCAAATGTCGCAAGTGTTTGCAATGTTTCCTCATCACTCCAACTCTCCAGGCCAGCATGCATCCAGGTCAGGAACCTCTGCACTCTCCCCACTTCAATGCCATCCCTCCCATGAAGCACAGGTCACAACTGGACACAGAAGTGTAGATGTGGCCTCGACAGCGTTTTCTGCACTTGCAACATGACCTCGCTTTTCCCACATTTTATTCCTCGTCTAATGAAGGCAAGTCTGGCTTTGACCTTGTTAAACGTCTTATGTTCCTGTTCTGCTGCCTTAATGGGTCTGCCCAGCAAGGTCCCTGTGATCGTCGTGATTTCCCACGGTCCTACCATTACTCATGTATTTCCGTACCTTTCTTGTCTTGCCCAAGTGCTTAACCGAACACTTATCCACATAACATTCCATGTGGCATTCCTTAGGCCATCTGACTAGCCTTCTGTATGCGCGTGTAATGTTTGGGTCTCCTCTTGACTATTGACCACCCCGCCAAAGTTCGTCTCCTAAGTTTCTTGAAGGGTGAGCGACTTATGAGGCTGGGGGGAGGAAGGTTTGAAAGGTGTTACTGACTGAACACTAACTGATGCACTGTCCTTGTTAATTTCAGCATCACCACCGCATGGCCGCCACCAACAAATCCGGAGCCCCCCCTTCACACCTGAGGGCCAAGACTTGCAACTTGTGGCACATCATTTTAGCCAGTCAGGCACCAGTGCCTGGGGAATGTAACGTTGGCTAGTGTCCCGGGGCACAGTGGAGAGGGCACTTCACAATCGCTGGAGGAGACGGCATAGACGGAGAGTGCCGATGGCACCAGCAGCCGGAGGACTGCAGGGGACCAGGCACATGCTGAGTCAGGCTGTGATGATGTGCCTCTGGCGATGTCACCAATGCAGCAGCTGCAGGACAAGAGGCAGAGTGCGTGGGAGCATCTGGCAGGGTTGCATGAGGGAGTGCTTCAGTTGGTCTCTGTGGTGGAGGAGTCCAGACAGACTGTAAGTGAAGGCATGAGCCTTAGGATAAAGCTTCAGGCTTCCTCCACTGAGAGATTGGTGACTCTCATGGAGAGGGGCTTCTACCGGACTGGGTTATGCTCTGACCTGCAAGCACTCATAGCGGTAATGGCTACAGGTGGTCATTCCCAATGTGGGAGATGTTCCGAACACCAAGTGTCACCGCTCGGAGCCCATCCACCTGCGGTGAGCAGGGAGGTCCAATGTGACCTCACATCGGTGCAGCAGCTGCCTGTCATCGCCGCGGGCTCCTCTCAGGGCACTCCAGATGAGGGCAGCAGCTCCTCCGCCCCTCTGCCAGTGATCGTTGCATCCGTTGAGGCTGCGACAACTGGGGAGGTGTGAGTTCTGGAACTGGCCACTCCCTCCCAGGAGGGGCCAGCACAGGCTCCACGGGCCAGAGGATGTCCGCCAAGGTCATTGAGGCCAACAGGACAGCAGAGCCAGCAGGGTGCTTCACAAGCCACTCCAAGGGATGGGGCAGCACCTAGACGTAGCAACCGCAAATGAAAGCATAAGTTACGTTAGGCACGCCACAGGTATGTCACTGATGATTTTGTGTTGGCCCTGGGTTAGGGAAAAAATAGTTATGTATGTCAGAGTGATGTTTGTGTTTTATTTTGGTGGGAATAAAGTCCACTTTTCTGACCATGGCTGAGGGTGTTTCCTTTGTGCTACATTTGTATGTTTCACAGACATCTCATGAGTGTTTGCGTGGACGTTGATGTTTCTGTACTAAGCCCTTAGTTGCAGCTGATGGGGTGGAAGATGTAGCACCTAAGTGCCACGTGTGGAAGTGCCAGGCAATGCTGGTCCTGCAGATCCACGTGTGTGGTTCTAGCTGAAGGTTCGTTGGATTAAATTGTCCCGTTGTCCCGGGTGTCCCTGCCTCCTTGGTGTAGTAGCGGGTCGGTGTGCTGCCCCTCATCATCGCCCAGTGCTTCCTCATCCTTTGAGCCACTCTTGGATTCATCATGTACAGCCTCATCCAGTGTGTCAAGGTCGTCATTGTCAACTGCATCCCCCCTTTCCAGCGCAAGATTGTGCAGAGCGCAGCATGCTACCACTATCAGAGAGACACGATCTGGGGGTTACTGGAGTGTGCCCCCTGAGCGGTCCAGGCAACGGAAGCACATCTTGAGAAGACCGATGGCTCTCTCCACCACAGCCCTTGTGGGCCACGGCTCCTATTGTAGCGCTGCTCAGCTTTTGTTCTTGGACGGCGTCGTGGCGTCATGAGCCACCTTCTGAGGGGATAGCCCTTGTCACCCAGCAGCCAAACATCCAGCCAAGCTGGATGAAGAGCCCTGGCACCTGGGAGTGTCTGAGGATGTAAGCATCGTGGGAGCTGCCTGGGTACCTTGCACAGACTTGCAGAATCAGCATCCTGTGGTCACACACTATCTGCACGTTCATGGAGTGGAAGCCCTTCCTGTTGACGAAGGCACCGGGCCCACCTGCTGGCGCCTTGATGGCCACATGTGTAAAGTCTATTGCACCCTGGACATGGGGGAAGCCAGCAATGGCTGCGAAGCCTCTGGCTCGCTGTGTCTGGCTTGCCTGGTCCCAGTGGAAGTGGATGAAGGTCAATGCCCATCTGAACAGAGCATCTGTAACCTGCTTGACACAAGTGTGGACAGCTGATTGGAAAACACCGCGAAGATCACCCACCGACCCCTGGAAGGAGCCAGAGGCATAGAAGTGGAGGGCAACTATGAGCTTCAGAGCTGCTGGCATGGGGTGACCACCCACACATGTAGGGGAGATCTTAGGGCCAATCATCTGACAGATATAGTTGACTGTCTCCCTTGACAGTCGGAGCTTCCTTCGGCGCTGCACCTCAGTCATATTGAGGTAGCTGCTTCACCGCCTGTATACCCTAGCAGCAGGATAGTGGCGTCTTCTGCGGCCCTTTCCACCTTGGACAACCTCTTGGCCCTGCGCCCCTTGTGCCTGCGCCTGGCCTCCTGGGGTGGCTCCCCTGGGATTGTCCACTCCTGGTCTCCTCCTTATTCTATCCCTCCCTTCCTCCAGTGGAGATGTCAGAAGCCATACCCAGGCTAAATGGAGGCCTCTGGAAAGCTGCAGGCCCGATAAAGATTACTGTCTGCAGGCTGCTGAGCTGAAGCTTCAAAGTATAGAGAAAGCTATTGGAAATCGATCTGAACTGGTAACAATCACACAGGCAAGTTTAAAACATTTTCAGCGTTAAATACTTCCGAAAAAAGCATGAACAACCCCTCTGAGCCCACATATCCGCCAGTGCATGAGTTTTGTTAAAAAATCACTTACGCGCCTGCCCGTTGGGCCCGTGCACCGAGCCAAAGTTCGCACGGTCTCCTCAAAATTGTCTGCAATTGCCGAGTTTAGGGCCTTAACAAAGCCTTTAATTAATAGTGGGCATGCATCGCGCTGCATAGCGCCCGCTGACCTAAATATCGCTGCCGCGCGCTGAAGTCGGAATGCTTACCTGACGTCAGCACGTGACATTTTAAGCGCTGACATGTGGGCTCCGCCACCCGCACATCATCCAGAAAATTCACCCCATAATGTTTTGGTTGTAAAATGGAGAAAATGGCAACTAAAGAAAAAACATGGAGGAGGAATTGTTCAAAGAGAAGAAATAGAATTTATGCCACACTTCCAGCTTCTTGCAAAGCAGCAGAGTGAGAGCTGCACTGAGAAAATTCTTGATCTTTGGGATTCACCAAGGGCACACTAGCATTTTGTTCTGTAACTGGAGTAGTTATCCAAAGAAGGTCAGTTGACATTTCCAGTTGTTGGCAAGGCCATTGTTCCAGTCTCCTGGACAGATTCTGAAGATTCTCTCCTACCGGGTCACCATTGGACTCGGCGCCCAACAGGCTCCCACCCCCATTAGGCACTTCCTGACCAATGAGAGGACACGTTTCATGCTGGGTGGACCTTAATTGGCCATCCAGTGTGAAATAGCATTTGCAACGCCACTATGGCCACTTCTGCTCCTGCTCACTTGGCTTGCACACCAAGTGTGAAATTCAGGCCATGGTCAATGTCAGTAAAAGTATCCTTAAATGAAATATCATACCAATTGCCGCACTATACTCACACATTCTTCACACCCCTAGCACTCAGATATCAAAAATCTCTATCAATCACAAGTCATACCTAGCATTTATATACCTCATTTTAGCCTCCACACCTAGCACTTCTCACAGCTTGCCCACACTACAAGCTATTCAATCATGACAGACACATGACAGCCGCTTTGCATCACTCTCACAGACACACATCCTTCTCCTGCAGGACAGGGTGGCACATTATCGCAGGCAGCAGACACAAAATGTTGGGGACAGGCGTGCCTCCATGACCTTACAGCCATGGAAGTATCATCATCATTAGAATGACAATGGCTGGAGCCATAGACAATGGCGACACTCAAACCATTGAAGATGATGTTATGCTCATAAATAAAATCCTCCTTCCCACATCCCTTCCATCCATAAACTCTTCTGATTACAAGCTTTTGATGGTGTAAGCATGCACCTCTTGCTTGTCCACTTTTCCTCATCATGGTTCAGCTCTTGTGTATTTCGCCTTTCAGATATCCAAAAGCTGCACCTGGCCAGGCAATGTTGGAAGAGAAAGAGATGAAAGAGCAGGAAGACAGTTATCAAGAAGAAATAGCCTCACTTACTCTTATACTTGCAGCCACCAACTCAGAAATTGTAATTCTGTGTAATTTACAGGGTAGTTTAGAGACGGGATCTGCAGATAGTGAGATACCAGGCATGTCTGCAGCCAGGTAGGGGACAAAGATAATGCAGCTGCTCACTCAACAGAAATGAGGTTGTAAAGGACTTGCATGAGGACGTTGTTGGGACAGGCTACAGGAAAATGCTGATGGTTGAGCACACTGGTGCCAGAAAGTATGCGGTCACTGTTAAGGAGAATGGAGGAGTCCAGTACCAATTTGCACAGAACTTTACGCAGAGCTTGGATCCCATTTTTTCCAAAGTGGAAATGGTGGCCAAATCCCATAGCACAATTGAGGATCCAACCATGATGCAGCATCTGATGACTGATCACACAGCTTCCATTACAGCACAAACAAAAGCCAAGCAACCTTTGGGTACTGCAATGGAAGCTCAGACTAAGGCCATGCAAGCTGACACTGCTGCCATCACAACTGAGGATTTCTATGTGCTAAGGGGTTGCAGGGTGTTAGAGCTGTCCAGCATACTGTCCTATAACACATTCTAGGGCTGCTAGAATGCCATTAGAGTGGTAATAGTTTCATGGAGCATGGAGTCTTTTCTCAGGATGACAGCATTTGTTCTCCCACAACTGCCACTCTGCCAGTGTCCCTGCTGTTGCCTATTAACCAGTCAGCTCAGACTGTTGCCACAGCTGCCAAAGTGGTGCAGTCCAAATCAACTGCTTGAGGGGCCCTGCAAGGTCATCCGTAGCCCTCATTACTGTAAGTCAGCGGCTATCCTCCAGCCATGGTGCAGCCACTTTGATAGCACTGCAGAAAATGCACTTGGACAGAGAAAGGCACACTGAAAACAGGCACTAAGGGAATGCAAATAGCTGATTAGCTGACCTAGTTAAAGAATATGGATGCTTTGGTTTATAACTTTGGCTTGGAATGTTTGTTTATGGTGGTTCTTATTTCAGCACTTAGGCCAATAGCACACTGCAATGTCCAGTAACAGGGAGAAGTTAAGGTGTGGTGAGTGGGGAATTGGTATTGCATTCACTGCTACTCTGGCTATCTACTTCTGCTTTAAAAATCTTCAGTGGCCTCATTTCCTTCTGAGGCAAAATTCGAAAGCTGCACAACCCTCTGAGAGAAAAAATTTCCCCTCACCTTTGTCCTAAAAGGATCACCCCTAATTTTAAAACAGTGCCCCCTAGTTCTGGACTCACCCACAAGAGGAAACATCCTTTCCATATCAACCTTGCCAATACCATTCAGGATCTTATAAACTTCAATCAAGTCGCCCCTTACTCTTCTAAACTCCAGTGGAAACAAGCCCAGCCTCTCCAAACTATCCTCATAAGACAACCTGTTCATTCCAGGAATCAATCTAGTAAACCACTTCTGAACCACCTCCAATGCATTTACATCCTTCCTTAAATAAGAAGACCAACACTGCACACAGTATTTGAGATGCAGTCTCACCAATGCCCTGTACAAATGAAGCATAACACCCTTTTATGTTAAATTCCTCTCGTAATAAAGGCTAACATTTCATTGACCTTCTTGATTACGTTCTGCACCAGCATACTAACTTTAAATGACTCATGCACTAGAACACCTAGATCCCTGTGCACCTCAGAATTCTGCAGTCATTCTCCATTTAAGTAATAATTTGCTTTTCCATCCTTTCTGCCAAAGTGAACAACTTCACATTTTCCCACATTATACTTCATCTGCCAGATTTTTGCAAACTCACTCAACCTATCCATATCCATTTGCAAACTACTTATGTCTGCTTCACAACATATTTTCCTACCTATCTTTGTGTTGTTTGCAAATTTAGCTACCATGTCTTCACCTCCCCTCATCTAAGTCATTGATGTAAATCGTAAAAAGTTGAGGCTCCAGCACAGACCCCTGTGGGACACCACTCGTTACATCCTGTCAATCAAACAAAGGCCCATTTATGCATACTCTCTGTTTTCTGCCAGCCAGCCAATCTTCCACCCATGCTAATATATTACCCCCTACACCACGAGCATTTACTTTGCACAATAACCTTTGATGTGGCACCTTTTCAGATGCCTTCTGGAAATCCAAGTACAGTACATACCTACAGGCTCCCTTTTATCCACAGCATATTATCACTTCAAAAAACTCCAAAAGATTGGTTAAACATGATTTCCCTTTCACAAAAATCATGTTGACTCTTCCCAATTACCTTGCGTCTTTTTAAATGCCCAGCTATAACTCCTTAATGATCAATTCTAACACCTCCCCCACAAAGAGATGTCAGGCTAACTGGCCTAGTATATTTTGTTCTCTGCCTCCCTCCCTTCTTGAATAGAGGGGTTATATTTGCTACTTTCCAATTTGATGGAACCTTTCCAGAATCTGGGGGATTTTGGAAAATTAATACCAAAGCATTGATTACCTCATTAGCCACCTCTTTTACAACCCTAGGATGAAATCCAGCTAGACCCAGAGATTTGTCAGCCTGCAGCTCCATCAGTTTGCTCAGTACTGCTTCCCTAGTGATTGTAATTTCACCAAGTAGCCCTTTCCCTTCCAATTCCTGATTTACAGTTATTACTGGAATGTTCTTTGTATCCTCTATAGTGAAGACAGAATCAGAATATTTGTTCATTTCATCCGCCATTTCTTTATTATCTATTATGAACTCCTCACTGTCACTCTCCAGAGGACCAATACCCTACTTACACTTGCTACCTAGTTTTACATTTTTAGTTAGCTCCATCTCATACTCTAATTTCTTTCTCCTGATTAACCTTTCTGTCATTCTCTGCCATTCTTTATATTCTGACCAAACATCTAACTTGTCACTCATCTTTGTGCAGTTATGTGCTTTTTCCTTAAGTTTGATGCTTTCCCTAGCTTCTTTAGTTAATCAGCATGGTTGGTCCTCCCCTTAGAACTTTTCTTTATGGTAGGAATATGCTTATCTTGAGTATTCTAAAATATCCCCTTAAATGTCTGACACAGCTTCTCTATTGATCTATGCCTTAGCCCATTATCCCAGTTCACTTTAGTTAGCTCAGTTTTCATGCCCACATAGTTACCCTCATTTAAATTGCAATAAATGCCACTCTGCTGGGGCTGTAGGGTTGGACTGCTCCAACTCTTTGTTTTCATTGTCTTGAGGAACACCACTGTGCAGTTGCACTCATGCAGGCCTCCACTTTCAGAGGCCAGCACTTCAACTGGGGCTGAGCTGTGAGGCGAAAGGTCAGGCTGAAAAACACGAGGGGGGAAACAGGGAAGGAAGGCTGTGGAATAGCGGTCAGGGGCAGGTGAACACAAGAGGGGCAACGGGCAGGGAGGGCTATGGAATGTCAGTCGGGGGAAGCCCAACACGAGAGGGGCAACGGGGAAGGACGGCTGTGGAGTATCAGTCGGGGGCAGGGCGAGCACAATGGGGGCAACAGGGAGGGGGTGCTGTGGAATGGCAGTCAGGCGAGCATGAGGGGGGCCTTTCTGGGGTTACCCTCTAACCTCTTTTTGCTGCAGGAGTGAGCAGGAGTCTGCTCACAAAGAATGGTGGAAGATCTTGCGATGAAAGCCACTTAAAGACTTAATTAGCACTGTTAAAGTTCTATTCAAAACTAAGTGGCTTCACATCACAGTCACTGCATCTCAAGCGTAACACACAGGAATGTAGAATTTGAGAATGTAGGCAGTAGTGAAGGAGACACAGCTGTATCATATATGGCATTCCATCAATGAAGGCCTGTCACATGTTTACCAGATGTGACCTCCTAATGGGACATAGGGCATCCGCTCATTGACCATGAGCAACTGACTGGTCATCAGGATTGGAGCACAGAGGGGTCAATCATCTCCTTAAACTTTAGTATCCCACTGAGGGCTCAAAATGTTACATATCTTGGTCACCTCGATGTGTGTCTTAGGGACAAGGCAGAATCAGCCACCATGCAAGTAAGGCAGGAAAAACTATGGATCCTTACAGTCTCCAAATGTGTCATCCTCTGAGTTTTGCTTTCTTGCCCCTTGAATCATTAATGTCTTCAATGTTTCATTTCAGAGAGAAGGTGAAAGCAGATATGGATCCAGGGTTCAATGCTGCCTTTGTCAGAGTCCTAATGCAATGGAGGAGGCGAATGAGGGAGAGGGAATTCTACACACAGCATCAGTAGGAGGGACATGGTCAAGTAGAGCCACAACATGAACAGGAATGTCAGCAGGAGAGACCCAGACAATGGGCACGACTCACCAAATCTAGGGTTTATTGTCCAAGAGTCTTCTATTTACAAATGAGTGAGAGGCTTTGCCGTGCATGTCTGCGCTTGTCCCGAGATCTGATATATCACATTTGCTGCATTCTTCGTGAAGACCTGACCCCACGTGAAGTTGAAGGGTATCCACTGCCAGTAGCTTAGAAGGTGACTGCAGCGCTAAATTTCTTTGCCTCTGATTCTTTCCAAGGATCAACAGGGGGTCCTGTGTGGCATCTCTCAGTCCGCAGCACATCGATGCATAAAGGAGATCGCAGATGCTCTTTACAGGGAAGCTCATCATTGGGCAGAATCATCCCAGATTTGCACTAAGTGCGATAACAGGTGGGTAAAATGGTATTTTACCTGCTGGCTGTGATGGTGGGTTTTCACACCGTATCGTCCCAAACCTGCCGAATTACTTATGCATCCCCAGTAAACGTGCTGTTTCCATGGCAAACCAGCTCTCATTTATCATTTAACTATAGGGATCAAAGGATATGGAGAGAAAGCGGGAGCAGGTGAGTTGGATGATCAGCCATGATCATAATGAATGGCAGAGCAGGCTCGAAGGGCTGAATGGCCTACTCCTGCTCCTAGTTTCTATGTTTCTGTGTTTATCCACCATGCCATCACCTTGCCGCTTCATCACGCTGGGCACCATATTTAAAGTCCAGCTGCACGCAGACATCTAAGTGCTTCTAGCCCACGACTACTGCAGGGAAGATGTTCATGGAAGGCAATTAAACTGCAGCCCCCGGGTTTAATGAGGAGTCACTGGAATGCCATGTAGATGCCGTAGAGGCCAACCATGATGTTCTCTTCCCCAGCTCTGGCTGCAGGATGGGCAGCAACATCACCAATCTAGCATGATAGGCAGTGGCAGTGGTGTTCAATGCCAATGTTGCACAGAAGAGGTTGGCCATCCAATGCAGAAAGAGGATGAATGATCTCATCCGTGCAGCTAGGGTAAAGCAACCATCTCATCACTCTAAACGCACACACTCAAGCCCATCACACCCATCACATGGCATTTCACTCACTGCCAGCCCATTCTCACACACGTACCCTCACATGTCCATCTGCCCTCATATCCTCTGGAGACTGCTTCCTCAGCCCTCACCATTTTGAGGCCACTTGCACAGATCAACATGTGCCCCCACACACACCCTAGGATACCTTCCTTCCCCAGTACAGCTCTTGCCCTGCAGCCTCTTTCCTGCCTGAGGCCACTTCCCCCAACAGCCCCCCTTCCCCAAGCAAGACTTTGTCCAGCAGCCATTGAAAAGCCACCCGCATATGGCTGATCTGATAGGCAGAGACATATCCGTAAGCCCCCCTAAAAATGATGCAATGCTGTCGGTGAAGCCTGGTGCTGATGACTGTGAGTGCTGCCCGAAGCAAGTTAGGCAAACAAACCTTAGGTCTGGAGCAAAGTGCAGCCCACCAGGTGCACGTTGCTTATGTGCTGTTGTGATCTCACAGAAGATCCAATGGCAGGGTGGGGGGTGGGGTGCAGGGGGAATGAGGCCAGTGGACAGCCTTATAATGATATTCTGATGTATTAGAAAGAGGTTCTTGGTGTCCCATGGTGGGAAGCACAACCTGCCATCAGTGGTCTGAGCGGATGATCACAAATTGGTTTTACGCTATTGTGAAACCGATCACGCCACATTGTCCGCTCACACCATCGAATACACCCGACTGGCATGGAAAATCCTGGCCATGATATAAGGTTTGCTCTGGATCAAGATAGCCAGGTTGCAAGATTCACCGACTTCACTGCCATCTCAGGCTTCCTAAGAATGTGGTTGCAATAGTCTGCACCCATGTGGCTATGCAGGCTCCATGGAGCAGGCCCTAATGTTTATAAATCACAAGGGCTATCATTCCATCAATGTACAACTGGTGTGTGATCACCGGAAGCACATATTGCGTGTTTGTACATGGTACCCTGGAAGTTGCCATGACTCCTACATCCTGAGTCACTCCCAAGTGCCTGAGATTTTTGACGGGCCATTACACCTGCAGGGATGGCTGCTTGGGGATAAATGCTGAAACACTGAAACGCTGGCTGATGACACCGGTGCATCGCCCTCAGAGTCGTTCCGAGGAGAGGTACAATGCTGCTCACAGCTCCACACACTCCCTTATACAGTAGACTTCAGGACTTCTGAAGATGCATTTCAGATGCTTGGACCACTTAGGTGGCTCACTCCAATACACTCCCGACAGGGTTTCCCACACCAGTGCAGCGTTTTGTGCCCTTCACAATCTCGCTATACAAAGAGGTGACACTCTGCCAGAGGATGACCTGGAGGAGGATAAGGGCTCATCGGAGGATGAAGATCCAGAGGCCCAAGAACCTCAGGAAGTTGTTGAGGGTCAGTATGAGTGCGATCATGCCATGGAGAGAGGAAGGCGTGGGCAACGTGTCAATGATATGTTCATTGCTGACAGGTTTTAGGAAGAGTAAAATCAAGTGAGGGAATATGGCCACATCACTCCTAGCACTCAATGCCATCTTCTGACTTAATGCATGTCCACCCATTTGCAGCCAAACGGGTCCTGCATTCGTACTTGCCTCATGAATGGCCAGGCCATGATCTTTGCTTTGGGCCGTGGGGCCCTGTGAGTGAGCTCACTCTGGGAACTGAGAGCCTGCTTAGGAACAAGGGTGATGTGAGAGAAGGCTTGAAGCCTTTGCCGTCATCTATTGATGCAAACCCTGCTGCGACTGAGATGTGGACATGCCTAGGGATCTCCTCCTCCCGTCCATGTCTTTTCTTCTGCCACTAGCACTGAGGAGACATAAATGCCGCTAGAATATCAATGTTGCCCTCACTCAGTGGTGTTCCTAGATGAAGAAAGGTTAGAAACATTTACATCACACACTTCCAGTAAAGATTTAATCACATCTCCCTGACAGATACTAGTTGCCATCAAAGTGGGACACTATCACTGACAGAGTAGGTGGAAGCCAAAACTTCGAAATAAGAGGATTCCAAAGTACAAAATCACACGCCTTCAATTGACAGGATCATTCACATAACAATCAAATGCAATAACAAAAGTGCAATTTAGCTACATGTCTAGCGCATCTGTGACCCAAAAGTGACATCAATTTTTCTTAATTTTCTTAACTCTACCGCTGTACCCAGATGGAGCCCTGACATCCGCAGCAGAGGTGGAGGCAGCCTGCTGGCTGCTACATCCTAATGTCTGTGATGACCTTGGCGGGCATCATCTGGTGGTTTGTGGCCTGGAGGGCCCCGGCCTGAAAAAGGTCACCCGCTCAGGGGCAGAAGTGGCCTCAGTGGCCTGAGAAGCTGGAGTGGATGGGGTAACATGCTGAAGGGGCTGAGTGCTGCTGCACCCTTGGAGTGTCCTGAGATGAGGCTCCTGGGTGTTTGGCTGATGCCCATCCTCCCTGTGGGTGCCCAAGGGCCCTGCCCTAACTTCTTCAGGAGATGGCACACCCAGTGGGAGGTCAAGGTGCCTCATCCCCATGTCGCCTACATCTACATCCAGATGCTGCCCACCAGGGTGTGTGGCCATGGAGTGCAGGGCCAGGCACAAATCCGGCAAGACTTGCTGGACCAAGGTCTCCATGGTGGTCACCAGACTTCTCATGGTGACCTTGAGGCACTCGCATGCTAGAACCACGACATCAGTCAGAACACGGATGGACTCCTCCATCATTTGCTCCAGTCTGCTGAGTGACTTTCAAATCCCTGCCTGATGTTCCGCCGCCTGTTGTTGCAACTCCAGCATAGATTTGACGGCCACTTCCAGAGGCTCATCATCTGACTCGGGCCGAGAGGGTGGCTGCTTTCTAGCACCCCTCCAAATGCTGGACACCTGGGCTGTCCCTACCTCCGACTACTGCAGGGGCCCATCTTTGAGGTGTTCCCAGAAAGTGTACCCGAGCCTAATCTACATCTGTGCCCCACTGATTTCTGTGTCTCTGAACTGGTGGAGGGTGCATGTGAGTGATGTGATGGTTCTTCTGGAGCTTCGTCCTCAGATGAGGTCTGGGGGCTCACACTGGTGGTACTGGACTAGATTGGGGGCCTCAATGTGCTTGTGCCTAAGAAGTAGGAAATAGAGCTTCAGTTAATGAGCATGAGCTAGATAAGACTGCACGTGACTGACTGCGAAAGTCAGGATTTGATGAAGTGATGGAGCTATGATCCATACTAGGTTGCCTGCTCTGCCACAGTGTACCGGGCCCGAGAGGTGAGGCTGCTCTGCTTCCTGCAGCCATCCATGGGCTACAGCACTTGCTGTTGCTCCTGCACCACTCTGACCAAGGCCTGGAGGCCTAATGGGTGAAGCGGGGTGCAGACTTCGTCCTGAGGCTCTTGGCCTTTCTCTTATGGGTTGCAGACATCTCTAGTAGGCAGAAGTGATCGAGGTTGTGTGCTGGACTGGTGCTTAAATATGGCGCCTGGGCCATCGAACCCGCCAGCTGATGGCGGGTTGACGAATCAGCTCCTGACCTGCTTCGTGATTCAGAACGAGACGTATCTCTGCTTAATTAATGAGAGCGCAAGCGCAGAATTCAACGTGAGTTGATGCCATTACATCAGACAGCGGGCTGTGTGCTTCCGAAACTGCCCGCCACCACACTTAGTTTCATTTTGGGAGAATTCTGCCCTTAGTCTACTTATACAGTATTTTCCAGTTACTGCTAATTGCAGACTAGATTAGATTTTAAGAACAAAATTTAAGAACAAAATTAACACTTCAAACTCCCCCATTCACCAAAGCTCTCAGGTTTGCACTTAGTTCCCTCAGCTGCAGTTGTTTGCCAAGGCTGCACCAAAGAACCCTGTATCCATTGCCAACTGAACTGGGGCATGAGCCACCCAGCCTAATCCCACTTTCCAATATTTGGTCTGTAACCCTGTAGGTTATAGCATTTGGGTGTACATCCAATCACCTTTTAGATCAGTTGAAGGTATTCTACCTCTACCACGCTTTCAAATGAGTTCCAGGTTCCCACCACACTCTGGGTGAGAAACCTTTTGCTCATCTCCCCTCTAATCCTCCACCAATCACTTTAAATATCTGTCCCCCTAGTCACTGACCCCTCTGCCAAAATAAATAGGCTCTTCCCATCCACTTATCCAGGTGCTTCACAATTTTGTACATCTCAATCAAATCTCCCTTCACATCCTCTGTTCCAAGGAGAAAAACCCCAGCCTATCCAATCATTCCTCATAGCTGCAATTATCCAGTCCTGGCAACATCCTCATAAATCTCCCCTGTACCATCTCTAAAGCAATTACTTCCTTTCTGTAATGAAGTGACCAGGATAGCACACAGTACTCAAGTTGTGGCCTAACTAATGTTTTATACAGTTCCAGCATAACCTCCCTGCTCTTATATTCTATACCTCAGCGAATAAATGAAAGGATTCCATATGCCTTCTTAACCACCTTATTGACCTGTCCTGCTACCTTCATGGGTCTTTGGACATTCAATCCAAGGTTCCTCACTTCCTCTGAACCTCTCAGCATCCTCCCATTTATTCTGTATTCCTTCACCTTGTTTGACCTCCCCAAATGCATTACCTCACATTTCTCTGGGTTGAATTCCATTTGCCATTTTTCTACCCACCTGACCAGGCCCTTGATATCTTCCAGCAATCTACAGCTATCCTCCTCACTATCAATCACACAGCCAATTTTTGAGTTGTCTGCAAACTTCTTGATCACTCCCCTTACATTATGATACTAGTGATTTGAAGCCATGTGTATATATATTTTTTAACCCGTGTAAATTAGCGAAATGTTTCATTTAGTCTCGAGAGCCGGTGGTCGGATTCCTGAATTTAGAGTTGCATCTCAAACATAACACTTAAAATTATAGGCTATGATAGTTGTTTAAAGTTTCCCTCTGGGATTTTCAAATAACTCCACATTACCAACTGCATTGGTCATAACAATTGGGGGCTCATCCAGGATAAATTCTAATTCTAATTGGTTAGGAATTGGTGAATCTTAAGCTTACGAATACGACAGGCAATTAGAATTCAGGAGTTGGTGAGGTATTTTAAAAGTGGTGAGGTTGCAAGATGGCTTTGGCAATTGCTAACACTTGTCTAGGGGTAGAAGAGATAATTCTGATTGAGTTGGAGAAAATAACCAAAAGTGAGTTAACTGAGTTGGCAGATAAGTTAAAATTAGGGTTACCTGAGAGGGCTAGGAAATCAGATATAGTTAAAAGTATAGCACAGTATCTACAGTTGGAAGTGAAACCTGACACTAGTGAGTCACAGCTGGAGTTAGTGAGACTTCAGTTACAAATGAAGATGCTTGAATTTGAACAAGCAAAGGAACTGAAAAAGCTTGAACTTGAAGAAAAGGAGAGAGAAATGGGTTTTAAAAGGGAATTCGAAATTGTGAAGATAGAGAAGGAGGAAAGAGAAAGAGAGAGAGAGAGAGAGAATTCCAACAGCAATTGTTGGCAGTTAGAAAAGAGACATCAATAGGTGAGGAAGGATTTATCTCTAGAGTAGAATCCAGTGAGGGTATGTTTAAATTTGTACAAGCACTTCCAAAGTTTGAGGAAAAAGATATTTGAAGCATTCTATTTTTTCATTTGAGAAGCTAGCTAAACAAATGAAATGGCCACAGGAAAACTGGACATTATCATTACAGTCTAAGTTGTTAGATAGGGCACATGAGGTATACGCTTCATTATCAGAAGAAATGTCGGTGAATTATGATGTGGTGAAAAAAGCTATTTTGAGTGCAGCTGAGTTGGTTCCTGAGGCAGAAATTTAGGGATGGGCCTAACCGGGCAAACCTGTATTGAGTTTGAAAGTGTAAAACAAAATAATTTTGACTGGTGGATACAGGCATTAAAAATAGAGACAACATATGCAGCTCTTAGGGAAGTAATTCTTTGGGAAGAATTTAAAGATTCAATCCCTTCGGTAGTGAGAACTCATGTGGAGAAGCAGAGGGCTGATTCTGTAAGACAAGCAGCAGAGATAGCTGATAATTATGAGTTAGTTCATAGGGATAAACCTTTTTTCCATCACGCTTTCAAACTGGAAAAGGATAAGAAGTGGGAAGGTGAAAGGAAGGTAGACAGGCAGGGAAGAGAAGGAGAAGCTGGAAATTTCCAGGAAGTTTCTTCTCAGATTAAAAAGGAAGGTGCTGAAGGTAGAAGTGACATTTGAAAATTGAGGTGTTTTCATTGGAGATTGCAGGAAAAATCTATAGACATTATCAGGGTACAGAAAAGCCCTGGAAGTAAAAGTGGAAGACTTCTGGAAGTGGGTTCTGAGGTTCAGGCACAGGAGAAACCAATGGGTTGTGTACAGGTGAAACACGGAGAATCAGTGAAAGGTAAAGAAGTGGGAATACATTCACAGTTTACTCAAGAGAATTCCAGGGAGCAGATTGCAGAAATGTTTAAAGGTTTTGTACATGAAAGGAAAGTCTTTCCATATATACAGGGTGGAGTAGGTAAAGATGTTAAAATTTTAAGAGACCCAGAGGTTAGTCAATCCTTAATGTTGTGGGATCGTGATATTCGTTGTTCAACGGGAGTGCTGCAGAAGAAGGTAATAACAAGTGGGGTTAATGGAGATGCTAAATCTATTCCATTGTGGAAGGTAAATTTAAAGAGCAAATGGAACACCAGTGAAGTTATAGAAAAATTGCTCATTGCAGAGGTTCAATTTATTCTGGGTAATGATATAGCTGGATCACAAATGCGGGTGATGCCTATGGTAGTTGAGCAGCCTGTAGAAGTGATTTCAACAGAAGAGCTACAGAAGGCACACTCTGGGTTGTTTCCTGATTGTGTTATAACGAGATTAAAGGCCCTTGGGAAGAATAAGACAAACAAGATGAGCAGGCAGTTCAAAGGCAAGAAGAAGGTATTGAAATCCAATTAGCTGGCACTGTACTTGATAACATTGTTCAGGAGGAAGGAATGCAGGACAGTTCAGTTGAAGTGTTTAACTCAAAGAGGTTAGTGGAGTTACAGTAAAATGATTTGCAATTAAAATAGTTATATCAGAAAGCTTGTTCAGAAACCAAAGCAAAATGTATTCCAATCTGTTATTATTTTCAAGGGAATATTTTAACAAGTAAGTGGCAGTTGGATCATGTCTCAGCAAATGAAAGCTGGAGGGAGTTGCATCAGATTGTTATCCCATCAGGGCATAGAAATGAAATTCTGAGAATTGCTCATGAAATTCCAATGGGAGGACATGTAGGAATTAGGAAAACACAGGAAAAGATGCAGAGGTTTTTTTTGGGCAGGATTGCATAGGGATGTAGTCAAATTCTGTAGAACCGATCATACATGTCAAGTAACAGGAAAATCACAAGCAGTGAGTAAGCCGACGCCTTTAACCCCAATACCAGTATTTGAAGAACCTTTTACTAGGGTCATGAGTTAGAATTAATCCTTTACTCTACAAGTATTGGAAGAGTCACAGATGTACATTTGCTTCTTTTACAAAACACTTTAAAACTGTGCCCTCTGGTTCTCGATCCATTTACAAGCGGGAACAGTTTCCCCCTTTCTATTATGCCCAAGCCCCTCATGATTTTGAAAACTTCTATCAAGTCTCCTCTTAGCCTTCCACTCTGTAAGTGGATGTAACATATCATTGGTCACCTGTGCAAGATGCACTTGTGTGCAGAAGATTGTGAAATCCTGCAGCTCGCACCTGCAGATTCCTGGAAGGAACATGAGATGAAGAAATTCAAGGCTGCAATGACCCTGGCTGTCACTGCCAATGCTTGTCCTCCTGGCCCACTGGAAAAGAAGTTTTCTTCCAGCAGGTGGCAGATGTGAACCACAACTTGCTGTAAATACCTGAGCATCCTGAGGCACCGTTGCTCAGTCATGTCTAGAAAGTTGATCCTCTATAAGTATATACTTGGGGTAATACCTCCTGCAGACTGGAGCTCTGTGTTCATCCCTATTGTCCTGTGCCATGACAGATGATTGAGGAGAAGATAGCTGTTGCTCTTGCTAAGTGTTGCTCATGATTTTCCTCATTAAAGGTCCAATGTACTATTGAATAAGATGGAATGTGCAAATTGAAATCATAAATTCAAAATAACAGAAACAACCTCCAAATTCTCAACATACCCCCAAAGTAGTGAAAGCATTCAGTCAGAGCAAAAGCCTTTAACTTAGGCAAAGAAGCAACTGTTAGGATTTAGTGTTTAAAGACTTTCTAGCCTACAAATTTCACAACCCTATCATACCCCTGCTGTGCTCTTGCCTGACAGGTTTCCAACATCCTGAGAAACCTGTGCATTGGCAGTTAAAGGGTTACATTTTCAGAAGATTGCCTCTTTGCATTTTTAAATCACCAACCTGCCTGTCCTATGAGAGTTTCCTGTGTGCCTCAAAGCATGCACTGTTTAAATACGATGTCAACGGTCTCATGTTGGGTCCCACCAGTATTGTTTCCTTTTATAATTCCCTGCATGTACCTAACTTACCACTGTGTCCTCTGACATCGCATAGGGTACAATTTCCCGTTATTTCCCAAGCAGTACATTACCTTCTTACTTTTCCCAGTGAAACCCACCACCTCACCATACCTTCATTTTGTGTTTTGTCACATGCTGCCTTTATATTAATGATAACTCCCAATTTGATGTCATTCAGACATTTTGGGATTGTATTTATGATTCCTGTGTCCAAATCACTCATACAAATTGTGAACAACCATGGTCCCAGTAGCAATCTCTGTGGAAATGCACTTCCCATTGTTTGCCAGTCTGAGTAACTACCCTTAAACACAAATAAAAGCAGAAAATGCTGGAAATTGTTATAATGGTGTTGGTTATAGAACATGCCTGTTAAAGAAGTAAGCAAAATACTTGAAACGTTAACTCTGTTTCTCTCTCCACAGATGCTGTCAGACCTGCTGAGTTTTTCCATGTCTAGGTATTAACTTGTCTCTGACCAACACCATACTGACCCTAGGTCTGGGCCATGTGCCTTCTTACACCACTGTATGTGTGGTACTGTACTCAGCCCCACATTAACCTTGTGCATACCATACCCGTATACTACAGAAATATTCAGCACATATGGCAGCAACTGAAACAGAGAAGCTGAAGACAGCCAGACTTTGCCATGGAGGCAGAGGCAGGCTAATGGGCAGTCAAGCCAGCAAATGCATACAGGAAACTGGCCTGGGGGTTGTCTGACATGTTTCCACCTCCAAGCGCTTTTTCCACATGGGCTATTTCAGAAAGAATGGCTGCCCGCCAGAAAGCAACAGAACATCAGTTACACTCAGTATTAATCCACTTGAAAGGCACAAATCTTTAGATATGCAGTTTTATTCCAGTGGGTCATGGGCCTGGTTGTGTCAGAGTCTCAACCAAACACTTGCGGCAAATGCACAGCAGGAGACACTGAGTGAAATGTTAGACAATTAAATCTTTTCGTTAAAAGGGCAAAAGGTAAAGAGCAGTCATGGATAAGCTACCAATCTACCAGTGAGAAAGCCAGACTGTCATAGTGAGGGGTGTAATTGGACTTGTCCTTAATGGTGGTCACAATAAGGTGTCAGGTTATTTCTGTATCAAATGAGCTTGTGGTTGTGGCTGCATTGGGAGATAGGGGCCATCTACTCAGAATTGGGCTAAGGAGCAGCAGCACAGCAACACAAATGGCACAGATGAATGCAGGGGTGCTGGTCAAGGGGCAGAAGGGGCCAGAAGGCGATACCCACAAAAGCACATGTGCCACCAGAGCATCAGCTTCCTGAGATTGTCAGAGAAGCAGAGCTGCTGACAGCTGCACGGTATTGGAGGACAACCTTAGATAACAAGAAGGATATGCTATGCCAGCAACTGTCAAACTGACATTGAACCTTCTTGCTCTAGGCTCTTTTCAGGGATTGGTAGTTGACCTATGTGGGATCTCACAATTGGCAACCCACAGCTGCATATCTCAGGTGACAGATGCATTTTTTTGAGGGCACCAGGCTATATCACCTTCAACACAAGCAGCCAGTCAAATACAGAGGGCCACAGGGTTTGCCTCAATGGCAGAATTCCCTCAGGTGCAGGGGTTGATTGACTGCATACATGTTGCTATCAAAGTCCTGTTATCTCAGGCTGCATCTTTCATTAACTGGAAGGGGTTCTATTCATTAAACGCGTGACCATTGTAAGCGCTTCCTTCAAGCGTGCACTAGATTTTCTGGCAGCTGTCATGAGCCTTTGATCCTGAGGCAGTGACAGGTGCCACAAATGTTCATTCCACCTCATGGACTGCATGGATGGAACAAAGGATATCTGTTAAAGGGATGGCTGCTGACCCCCTGTGAAACCTCACTACTGAGGCACAGGAGTGATACAACCGCTGCCATGTCCCAAGTGCCACCATTGAGCAGGCCATTGATCTCCAGGAGATGCAGTTCTGGTGCCTTGACTGGTCAGGTGGCATCATCTAGTATAGCCCCTTCAAGGGGTTCCTGCATCCTTATGATCTGTTTTTCTCCACACCACATTCAGGGAGGAGTGAACCTGGAGGAGGCCCAATGTGGAACAACATGTCACCTCATTGGAGAATGAGGATATTGATGAGGATCAGCTGGAAGCATGGCAAAGCCTCCCAGAGCTTAGACCCCTGCCACATTGGCCAGTGTGGCAGGGAAGCCCATTAATTAGTCACGCCCAAGAAAATGTGCATATCACACTCCAGCCTTCAGTGGCTCAGAACCCAGAAATAGTCCCAGTGCTGGGGTTCCAATGACCGCATCAAATTCCAGCTTAACCTTTCAGGTGGATGATCTGTAAGAGGTTACAGGTTTTAAGAAAGTACAAAGACCGTGAAAGAGGAAGTGGGATATGGGAAAGAACAAAAAGGAATGTCTGTAGAAGAGATTAAATTATAAATTATAAAAAAAGTTGATGGTGCAAGCAAAAGGGCTTTGTAATGGGACAAGTAAAGAGAAAAAGATGTGTCTAGAAGAGGGTTGAATGGCAAGATCATAAACAACTGCTTTCTGAATACAAAAAGAAAGCCCAATGTGAGGCAAAAGAAAGGGAACAAAATAAGTAGGGGTTATTGTCTGAAATTGTTGAACTCAGTGTTGTGTCTGGAAGCATTGAACTGAAAGATGAGCTGCTGATCCTCGAACATTGAACTTCAGTGGGTCATGGCAGGAGGCCAAGGTCTGAGAGGTCAGAGTGGGAACAAGGTGGACAATTAAAATGCAGGCAATCAGAAACTCAGGATCACACTTAAAGACTGAATGGACGTACTCTGCAAATCAGTCACACAATCTGCCTTTGGTCTCCCCAGTGAGCAGTAAACATTAAATACAAAGGAATATGGGGAGGGGTGCGAGGGGATTTTATGAAGCCCTCAAGAGCTGAAAAATGAGACTTACTTAGACAGAATGTGGAATTTCAATTTCCCGTCAGTGGATTGAGGTTTAGAGATACAGTCAAGGCATATTTATGGCTTGTTGAGCTTCATGCTGGCCTTGGCAGGTTCTTGCTTGTTTGCATTTGCATGCAGTGAATACTCATTAGTGTGAAACAGGTTTTAATAAACCCCTATCTTTGGGATAAAGTTAGCAGAGCATGAGAATCTTGTCTCAGTCATTTTAAGGTGGCATTCACCAGTCAACTTTGTGCAGGTGTGGAAAGGTAGGCATTCTGATGAAGGATGTGCAGAGGAGGGAAAGGACAGAGGACAGAGGGTACTGTTTGGGTACAGGGAAGTGTGGTTGAAATAAAGGTGCTGAATGGTGTTGGTGTCAGTGGGGAGTCGGATTCAGTAGGAGGGCAGGTCCAGTGTCATGATCATAAATCACATGGAGTGGTCACAGGAGCAGTTAAAAGCACTGAAGGGGATAAAGGTAGAGTTCAGAGTCAGAGTGGGCGTTGGGATGGTCACATGTGTCGGCACAGCGGAGAGAGATGGAATATCCAGGGAAATGATGATAGGGTCCAGGGTAATGAGGCGGGTTCAAGGGTCACAGGGGGAAGGTGAAAGATTATGTTGGGTGAGTCAAAGGTGATGGGGGGGCAAGCAGCAGGGTGACAGGAGGTTGGAAGGCACAGGAATGGACCTGAAAGGTGACACATGCCATACCAAGTGGCTCGATCAAAGCACTGCCTTCGCCTGCAAGGAGGCGGGAGGGGAAGGGAGGCAGGAGGGGGAGGGGGGCGGGTGGGGAATTGGAGTTCAGGTTGCTTGCAATTTGCTGATTAAAGGGTCTCCCTGATCATTAGTGAAATGGATGAGGACAATGGAAGAGCATGCTCTCATACCTATACCTGTCCTTTTTACACAGTGCAACTGCTGCAATAGCCATAGGTCTCATTCACCTGACATTCCTGCAATCTTGGGAGCAGGAGGAGAGAATGTGAAAGAGAGTTCTTGCTGTCCAATAGCCGAGGCCTCAAGGCCAACAGCAGGCAGAACAAGAAAGGGAGGTTAGTCCGGATGCAGATATCCAGGAAAGGTACCCACAAACACAGGCACCGGCACATCAACACATCCAGGAGATGAGAACAAACCACCTCCAGATGTCAGAGAGGCAATGCCAGAGACGTCTGAGGATGTCCTGGGTAATGGTCACTGAGATATGTCAGATTATTCATCAAGACGTGCAGCCACATGGAATTGGTGGGAACCCCAAGCCAGTTGCCCTCAAGGTTACAGCAGGGTTCAATTTCTTCTGCAGGGCACAATGGGCAACATATGTGGCATCTCACAGGCTGACTCATGTGGGTGTATAAAGGAGGTGACCGATTCCCTATTTAGTCATGTCAATGAACCTATCCACTTGACCATCAATGAAGGCAGCCAGGCAGCATGGTCAGCCATGTTCAGTGTTATTGTCGGGTTTCCTCGAGTGCAAGGGGTCATTGACTGCATTCATGTGATCATTAAAGCTCCCTGGGAACAACCAGCTGCATTTGTAAATGGTAAAGATTTTCATTCCTTGAGCATATGCAACACAGGAGAAGAACAGTGCAGGTCTGTGCTCATTTCCCAGGGAGCTGTCACGATGATACATCTTGTACAATTCATGACTCCTGAAGCTTTTTGAAGACCAAACCCAGGTTGGCAGAAGGATGCCCAGTGACAGGGCTATTCCCTGCATACATGGCCAATTGAGAGTGAAGCTGGAGAGTTAAAAGAGCACAAGAAGGAACGAGACTGAGAGCAGAACCAAAGTTAAAAGAGCATGTGAAGTGGCGAGACTGATAGTGGAGCCAGAGGGTTAAAAGAGCATGAGAAGGGGTGAAACTGAAATTGGAGTCAGAGAGTTAAAAGAGTAGGAGAAGAAGCGACACTGAGAGCTGAGTCGGAGAGTTAAAAGAGCGTGACAATGGGGGAGACTGCTTGCACACGAGCAGGGAAGAGAGCTCATCCTAAGTGAGACACAACCAGAGTGAGTGTGGGTATTGGCAATTGGTGCACAGTGGGAATTGAACTGCTATGTCTTTCTCTTTAATTTCTCTTTAATTTTTGTAAGTTCAGTAGTCTAGTTAAAAGGTTGTTAAGGTAGCTGACTGTGTGACAGTTAATTGTCAATCACCTGAAGCCTGATTAGGGCCTGAATAGGTGTTGATAACTAATTGAAGCTTAACTAGTGTACATCATCTCAGCTCACCTCAGCTCTATTTAAGAAAGGGACTATTAGAAGCAAACGATCAGTGTGCTTGCACATGATCAGGGGAGAGAGCTCATCCTGCGTGAGACACAGCCAGAGTGAGTGTGGGTTATGGCAATTTGGTGCACAGTGGGAAATGAACTGGTAAGTATTTCTCTTTAATTTTTGTAAGTTCAGTTGTCTAGTTAAAAGGTTGGTAAGGTAACTGACTCAGCCGACTGTGTGACAATTAGCTGTCAATCACCTGAAGCATGATTAGGGCCTGAATAACTGTTGATTATTAATTGAAGCTTAACTAGTGTGAGTCATCTCAGCTCACCTCCACTCTATTTGAGAAAGGAGTGATGTGAGTGAGACACAACCAGAGTGAGTGTGGGTATTAGCAATTAGGTGCACAGTGGGAATTCGGTGCAGAGGGGAAGAGGGGCTCTTTGCATTTTTTTCTTTGCTATCCAACTTCTTAAATCTACAGAGATTGGTCTTGCTCTGCTGCAGCAGTAGGGGCTACAAGGGAGAGAAATGACTGGTAAGTAGTGGGTAAGGTCGGGTAAAAATTTACTACTTACATCACTTATAGTTAAAGGTCTTTTTGTAGTTTATAGTTTATATATTCTGTAGTAATGAGGATCAGGAAAGAAGGGCCCTAGAGTAATTGATTTAAAATGTTTACTTTAAAGAGATATGTCATGGCAGGAGAGCTCAAAGCTGTGGCGTGCCCCTTATGTTCCATGTGGGAAGCCAGGAACATTTCCAATGCCTGGGACTAGCATGTGTGCAGGACATGTGTCCAGCTGCAGTTCCTGGAAGCCTGGGTTTCAGAGCTAGAAAGGCGGCTGGGGACACAGTGGAGCATCTGTGAGTCTAAGAGCATCTTGGATAGCACCTTTAGAGAGGTGGTCACATCGCAGCTGAAGGGACTTGAGGAAGGAAGGGAATTAGTGACCATCAGGCAGTCCAAGGGGAACAGGCAGATAGTTCAGGAGTCCCTTGGTGTCCCACTCGCAAATTGGTATTCCATTTTGGAGGGTGATGAGGGCACTGGTTCCTCCACAGAGTGCGGACAGAGCCAAGCTTCTGGGACCACAAGCAGCCTGTCTGTACAAGAGGGGAGGAAGAGAGGAAGAGCAATAGTAATAAGGGATTCTATAGTCAGGGGAACAGATAGGCACTGTAGCCATCAACGTGACTCCAGGATGGTGTGTTGCCTCCCTGATGCCAGGGTCCAGGATGTCACTGAATGGCTGCAAGGCATCCTGAAGGGGGAGGGTGATAAGGCAGAGGTCATGGTACATGTTGGTAGCAATGACATAGGTAGAAAGAGGGATGAGGTCTTACATCAAGAATTCAGGGAGTTAGGCAGTGGACTAAAAAGCAGGACCTCTCAGGTTGTGATCTCTGGATTATTCCCAGTGCCATGTGCTAGCGAGCACAGAAATAGGAGAATAGCACAGATGAATACATGGTTTAAGAGTTGGTGCAAGAGGGAGGGTTTTAGATTCCTGGATCACTGGGAACATTTCTGGGGAGGGTGGGACCTCTATAAGTGGGACAGTCTACATCTGAACCAGAACGGGACTAACATCCTTGTGGGTGGGTTTGCTAGTGCTGTTGGGAGGAGTTTAAAATAATTCAGCAAGGGGAGGGGCTGCAGAATGTTAGCAGAATAGGGACACATCATAATACAGTAAAACAATCAAGTCAGAGGGAGTACAGCTGCATTAAATTTCAAAGGAGTAAGGCAAGGCTCTACTTAAATGCCAAGAATATTACAGGTAAAACGGATGAGTTAAGGGTGAGGATTGACATGTGGGATTGTGATATAGTGCCCATCACAAAGACATGGTTGAGGGAGGGCAGGGATTGGAAGCTCAACATTCCCGGATATAGAATCTTCAGGCAAGACAGGGGAGGGGGTAAAAGAGGAGGAGGCATTGCATTATTAGTTAAGGAGTTACAGCAGTAAGGAGAGATGATATCTTGGTGGGGGCATCAAATGAAGTTTTGTGAGTAGACTTAAGGAATAAAAAAGGGGCAGCCACATTGTTAGGTGTTTATTATAGACCCCCAGATAGTCAGTGAGAAATTGAGGGGCAAATGTGTACACCATTCGCAGAGTTGTATAAAAACAATAACAATAGGGTAATTATATTAGGTGATTTCAACTTTCCCAACATTAATTGGGATGGACATAGTGTTCAGGGCTTGGGTGGATTGGATTTCCTGAAATATGCACAGGATAACTTTTTAGTTCAATATATAGAGTGTCCAACAAGGGACGGTGCATTGTTGGACCTAATTCTGGGGAATGAAGCTGGACAGCTGGCTGAGGTGGTGGTGGGGGAGCATTTTAATGATAGTGACCATAACATGGTACAATTTAAGCTGGCTATGGACAAAGAAATAGACAAATTACAAAAAATATTTTGGATCGGGGGAGAGTGGATTTTAATAAAATTGGGCAAGATCTGGCCAAGGTAGACTGGGAACAGCTACTTGTGGGGAAATCTACAGAAGAGTTCAAATAGGAAATGGGGAGGGTACAGGCTCAAAATGTTCCCTCTAGGGTGATAAGAAGGAGTAACAAGCCCAGAGAACCATGGATGACAACAAGAGTTATTCAGGATACGATGAGAAGGAAAAGAGAGGCTTTTAGCAGGTACAAGGGGAGCAAATCAGCGGAGGCATTAGTGGAGTACAGAAAGTGCTGGGTGGAGCTTAAGAAAGCAATTAGGAGAGCAAAGAAATTATATGAGAAATCTTTGGCTGGCAAAAGTAAGGAAAATCCCAAGACATTCTATAAGTATATCAATGGGAAGAGGATAACCAGGGAAAGAGTAGGGCCTATAAGGGACCAAGGGGGCAATCTATCAGTGAAGCCAGAGGGCATCGATAGAGTGCTAAACGAATAAAACACACCCAACTTCACCCATGAGAATGAGGATAAAGGTATGGAACTCGGGGAGAGAGACTGCGAGGCTCTTGGGCAAATTGATATAGGGAGGGACAAGGTATTGGAGGTTTTGGCAGGCGTAAAAGTGGGCAAATATCCAGGTCCAGATGATTGGTGTCCCAGACTGGTGAGGGAGCCAAGGAGATAGCAGGGGCTCTGACCCAAATTTTTAATTCCTCTCTGGCCACAGGGGAGGTGCCAGAGGACTGGAGAACAGCTAATGTGGTTCCACTATTTAAGAAGGGTTGTAGAGATAAGTCAGGGAACTACAGACCAGTGAGTCTCACGTCAGTGGCAGGGAAACTATTGGAGAAAATTCTGAAGGAGAAAATCTACCTCCACTTAGGGAAGCAAGGTTTAATCAGGGATAGTCAGCATGGCTTTGCCAGAGGGAGTTCATGCCTAACAAATTTGATTGAATTGTTTGAGGAGGTGACCAGGTGTGTAGATGAGGGTAGTGCAGTTGATGTAGTTTATATGGATTTCAGCAAAGCCTTTGACAAGGTCCCACATGGGAGAATTATAAAGAAGGAAAATGCACATGGGAACAGGGTAATTTGACAAGGTGGATTCAAAATTGGCTTAGTTGTAGGAGACAGAGAGTGATGACAGAAGGCTGTTTTAGTGACTGGAAGCCAGTGTCCAGTGGCATACCACAAGGATCTGTGCTGGGTCCCCTTTTATTCATCATTTATATAAATGACATAAATGATTATGTTGGGGGGGGTGGTGGTAGGATTAGTAAGTTTACGGATGACACAAAGATTGGCCAGGTGGTTAACAGTGAGGTTGAGTGTCTTGGGCTACAGGAAGATATAGACGGGATGGTCAAATGGGCAGATTAGTGGCAGATGGAATTTAACCCCGAAAAGTGTGAGTTGATACACTTTGGAAGAAATAATTTGACAAGGAAGTATTCAATGAATGGCATGACACTAGGAAGTTCTGAGGAACAAAGGGACCTTGGCATGTGTGCCCATAGATCTCTGAAGGCAGAGGGGCATGTTAGTGCAGTGGTGAAAAAGGCATTTGGGACTTGCCTTTATCTATCGAGGCATCGATTACAAAAGTAGGGACGTCACGTTAGAGTTGTATAGAACATTAGTGAGGCCACAGCTGGAGTACTGTGTGCAGTTCTGGTCGCCACATTATAGGAAGGATGTGATTGCACTGGAGAGGTTGCAGAGGAGATTCACCAGGATGTTGCCTGGAATGAAACATTTAAGTTATGAAGAGAGGTTGGATAGACTTGGGTTCTTTTCGTTGGAGCAGAGAAGACTGAGGGGTGACCTGATCGAGGTCTACATGATTATGAGGGGCATGGACAGGGTGGATAGGGAGCAACTGTTCCCCTTAGTTGAAGGGTCAGTCATGAGGGGACACTAGTTGAAGGTGAGGGGCAAGCGGTTTAGCGGGGATGTGAGGAAAAACTTTTTTACCCAGTGGGTGGTGACTGTCTAGAATGTGCTGCCTGGGAGGGTGGTGGAGGCGGGTTGCCTCACATCCTTTACAAAGTACCTGGATGAGTACTTGGCATGTCATAGTATTCAGGGCTATGGGCCATGTGCTGGTAAATGTGATTAGGTCAGTAGGTCAGGTGTTTCTCACTTGTAAGTACAGACTCGATGGGCCGAAGGACCTCTTCTGCACTGTGTGATTCTGTGATTCTGAAATTGAAATAAAAACAGTAAATTGTTGTATACATTGGAATTACCCTAAATTAAGATTTTAATTAAAATAAATTAGTAAATAATGTAGTAAACACTTTATATAAAGTATCAGGTATGTCAATGCAGCTCGGCCATGTGTAATGTTCACCTTTTGGGAAGAGGGAGGTCATGCAGGCACAAAGTTTCCTCGGTGACCAAATCTGCAGGAAGTGTCACCAACTGCAGAAACTTGAGCCCTGAGTTGCGAAGCTTGAGTGGCAGTTGGTGTCACTGTGGTGCATCCACAAGGCTGAGGATTACATGGACAGCATATTTAGAAGGGTGGTCACACCACAGCCAAGAAGTACACAGGCAGAGAGGGAATGGACCTAAGGGAAGCAGGCAGGTGATGCAGGAACCCCCTGAGCCTATCCCACTCTCTAACGGCTTTTTCATTTTGGATACTGGTGAGTAAGATGGTTCCTCAGAGAACTACAGCAAAAGCCAAGTCCATGACACCACAGGTGGCTCAGCTGCACAGGAGGGGAGGAGGAAGAGTGGAAGTGCTATAGTGGTATGGGATTCTATAGTTCGGAGAAGAAAGCATTTCTGCAGCCGTTGACGTGGCTCCAGAATGGAATGTTGCCTCCCTGGTGCCAGGATGTCACAGAGCGGTTGCAGAACATTCTTTTGGGGGAGGGTGGACAGCCAGAGGTTGTGGTCCACATTGGGACTAATAACATAGGTAGGTAAAGGGATGAGTTCCTGAAAGCAGATTTTAGGGAGTTAGGAAGGGAATTAAAAAGGACCTCAAGAGCAATAATCTCAGGATTAATCCCCGTGCCACGTGCCAGTGGGCATAAGAATACGAAGATTGAATAGTTCAACACATGGCTGGAGAAATGAAGTAGAAGGGAGGGCTTTAGATTTCTGGGATTGGTTCTGAGGCAGGTGGGATCTGTACATGGAGGATCAGCTACACCTTAACAGGACTGGGACTAATGATCACACGGAGAGGTTTGCAAGTGCTGTTGGATAGGATTTAAACAGGTTAGCAGGGGAATGGGAACTGGGGGGAAATTCAGAGGGCAGAGGAGAAAAACTGGCAGTGGCAAATAGTGAAGAGTCATCTGAAAACGAGGATATATCAGAGAGTAGTATCAAGGTAGATAGAATACTTAGAGAGTTTGATAGAATTAGAGTAGGGAATTGTAAGTCTTTAGATGGGTCAGAATAAGTGGTTAAGTAAAAAAGCCTAAATCAGAGTTAATTTGTATGTATGTGGATGCATGGAGTATGATTAATAAGATTGGTGAACTGCAGGCAAAGGTTGACAAATAGAATTATGATATTATTGCTATAACAGAGACCTGGCTCAAAGAAGGCAGGACTGAACATTAAATATTCATGGATACAAGGTGTTTAGGAGAGACAAGCAAGGGAGAAAAGGGGTGGAGGAGTGGCAATATTGGTTAAATATGGCATTACAGTATTGGAGAGAGAATGTTCCAGAGCGGTCAAGGACAGAGTCTCTCTGGCTAGAGGTAAGGAATGGGAAAGGTGCAATAACATTGACTGGCGTAGTATATAGACGACCAACTAGTAGAAGGGATGTTGAGAAGCAAATTTGCAAAGAAATTACGGAGTAGTTATAATGGGGGATCTTCAATTATCCAAATATAGACTGGGATAAGAATAGCACAAAGGGATAAGAGGGGAAAGAGTTCCTGGAATATGTGATCAAGATAGATTTCTGCAGCAGTATGTTTCTAGTCCAATGAGACAATATGCACTTTTGGACCTGGTTCTGGGGAATGAGCTGGCCCAAGCAGATCAAGTATCAGTTGGGAGAGCCTCTTGGGGAAAGTGGCCATTGTATCATGAGGTTTAGGTTAATCATGGAAAAGGACAGAGTACAATCCAGAGCACAGATAATTAATTGGGGGATAGCCAACTTTGATGGGGTGAAAATGCATCTGAGCCAAGTGAGCTGAAATCAAATATTGGCAGAAAAGACAGTGGTTTAACAATGGGTCACCGTCAAAGAAAAACTATTGCAAGAAATGTAAAGGTATAGTTGGATGATGAGAGAGATAGAAGTAAAAATGAAAAGTAAGAAATGCGTGTACAACAGATGTCAGGTAGAAAATACAATGGAGAATCAGGCTGATTATAGACGGACCAGAGGGGAAATGAAAAAAGCTAATAAGAAAAGCAAGGAAAGAGCATGAAAAGAGGCTGGCAGCGAACATAAAAGGGAATCCCAAGGACTTCTATAAGCATGTAAGTAATAAAAGGGTGGTAAAAGAAAGAGTAGGGCCGATTAGGGACAAAAAAAGGCACTTGCATGTGGAGGCCAGAGAAATAGTGGAGGTGTTAAACAAGCATCTGCCTTTACAAAGGAAGAACTTGCTTCCCAGGCCGAGATGAGAGGGGAGGTAACTGGTACACCAGAAGAACTTACAATCGAGAGGAAGGAGGTGTTTGAAAGGTTATCTTTACTTAAAATAGATAAGGTACCAGTATCGGATGAGATGCATCCAAGGGTACTGAGGGAAGTGAGAGTCGAAATTGCAGAGGCATCAGGGATAATCTTCCAGTCTTCCTTAGACACAGGGAATGTGCCAGAAGATGAAAAACTGCAAATGTTACACCCTTGTTCAAAAAGGGATGCAAGGATAAAGTTGGCAACTACAGGCCAGTAGGGAAAATTCTGGAAACTATAATACAGGATAAAATCAATAATTACATAGACAAGAGCAGGATAATTAAGGAAAGCCAGCATGCATTCACAAAGGGAAAATCATGTTTAACTAACTTGCTGGAGTTTTTTGAGGAGGTAACAGAGAAGGTTGATAAAGGAAACACTAATGATGTGGTGTATATAGATTTTCAAAAGGCATTTGATACAATGCCACACAACAGACTTGTAAGCAAAATTATTGGTCATGGGATAAAAGGGAAAGTAGCCACCTGGATAAGAAATTGGCTGAGTGACAAGGAACAGAGAGTATTGATAAATGGTTGTTTTTCAGATTGGAGGAAGGTTTGTAGTGGAGATCCCCAGGGGTCAGTGTTGGGACCCTTACTTTTCCTGATATATATTAATGAACTAGACTGTGGTGTGCAAGGCATGATTCAAAATTTGCAGATGACATGAAGATTGGAAATGGTGTAAACTGTGATGGGGATAGTCTTGAACTTCAAAAGGAAATGGATTTGTTGGTGGATTGGGCAGACAAATGGCAGATGAAATTCAATGCAAAGAACTGTGAGGTGATTCATTTTGGCAGGAAAGATATGGTGAGACAGTATAAATTAAAGGGAGAGCTTCTAAAGGAGGTGCAGCAACAGAAGGACCTCAGTGTATACGTACATAAGTCATTGAAGTTGGCAGGGAATAATGAGAGCACAGTCAATAAAACATATGGTATCTCAGGCTTTGTTAATAGGTCCATTAAGTACAAGAGTAAGGAGGTCATGTTGAACTTATATAAGACTGTAGTTAGGCCTAATCTGGTGTACTGTATGAAGGCATTGGAGAGAGTACAGAGGAGATTCACAAGAATGATTCCCGGGATGAAGAACTGTAGCTATGAGGATAGATTGGAGAGATTGGGATTGTTTTTCTTGAAGAAAAGAAGGCTGAGAGGAGACTTAATATAGGTATTCAAGATCCTGAGGGTTATGGGCAAGGTAAGTAGTGAGAAACTGTTCCCACTCAAGAGAACATCAAGAACTAAAGGACACAGATTCAAAATAATTAGCAAAGGGAGTAAATGTGATGTAAGGAAAAAAAATTTTCACCCAGAGGGTGTTTGGAGTCTAGAACAAACTTCTTGAAAAGGTGGTAGACACAAGTTCAATCGAGGTATACAAAAGGGAATTGGATGGGCACCTGAAAAGAGAGTGTGCAAGGATATGGAGATAAGGTAGGGGAATGAGACTAGGTAGGATGCTCTTTCAGAGAGCCAGTGCAAACTTGATGGGCCAAATTGCCTCTTTCTGCACTGTAAAGATATTGTGATACTGTGATGCCAGTGAGTCATCCCCAGAGCAAGGCAGAGGAGTGCTACCATCAAACTCATGTGTTCACCAGAGCCTTCATTGGGCTTCTTAAAATGTACTTCCACTGCCTTGACCATTCTGGGTGGGGTCTTAAAAATGCACCCCAGAAGGTGTCACAAATAGTAATGGTCTGCTGTGCACTGCACAACTTGGCGCTGTAACGGGAACAGATTTTGCAAGGGGCACAGTGCGAGGAACATCAGCCCTCCTCAGATGGCAAGGATTTGTCAGAGCATGAGGAGAGGGTCATAAATTCAAATGAGCCTTTCATGGATGCCAGGGCCATGGAGGTGTACAAAGGATGTCAGGGACAACCTGATCTATATAATGGATGGTTGCACCATCTACAAGGTTGCAGTGCATCTTGTAGATGGTACAACCACAATCACCTTTCTTTGTGCCAGGTATAACTCCAACCAGCAGAGAGTTTCCCCCTGATTCCCATTGACTCCAGTTTTATTAGGGCTCCTTGATGCTGCACTTGGTCAAATGCTGCTTTGATGTCAAGGGCAGTCACTCTCACCTCACCTCTTGAGTTCAGCTCTTTTTTCCATGTTTGAATCAAAGTTGTAATGAGGTCAGGAGCTGAGTGTCCCTGGCAGAACCCAAACTGGGTGTCAGCGAGCAGGTTATTGCTAAGCAAGTGCCGCTTGATAGCACTCTTGCTTTACTTTACTGATGATCGAGAGTAGACTGATGGGGCGGTAATTAGCCGGGTTGGATTTGTCCTGTTTTTTGTGTATAGGGGATACCTGGGCAATTTTCCACATTACTGGGTAGATGCTAGTGTTGTAGCTGTACTGGAACAGCTTGGCTAAGGGCATGGCACATTAAGAATCACAGTTTGAGTGCTTCACATTTCATCACATCCATCCTGAGTGCTCATTTGTCACCAGCATAAGTTTTCCAAACCTCCTTATGGCTGACTGGTCCAATCTTGCCATGTGTGCCAAATTGCACTCCCTCCTCATCTGCAATCTCTATTGCCTCTTCCTCAGCTGCTGTCAGGAGCCTGAAGTCAGGGACTCCTCCTGTCCTTGATATTTACCTGGCATTGTTGGCCTGGTGTCCTGCATGACAAAGTGCAGAATTCATGACATATCAAGTGACACCAAAACACCTTGTCTGCATGCATCCCCATCAAACATATTGACCTGTCACTCCACTTTGCATCCATGCACGTAAAAGGCAAATTGCCATGTGGCACTAAGGCTGATCACACATGCACTCGTCTGACAAAGCTGTCCACTCACTCATTTGCACTATTGATGACTACATGAGAAGTTCCTGTTGAAGGTGTGCCACTGGCGCCTACCCTGATTGTTTGGAATAGGTTGTTGACCCGTTCCCTGCACTGGACCCAGGTTCTTGCAAGGGCCGCAAAATTGCTCACCTTCTCTGCCATTTCTGTCCAGGCTGCCTTGGGCTGGCCGAGGGACTTCTGATGCTATCTGCGGCAAAGAACACCTCTTGCCTTTCCCTAATGGCCTGGAGGAAAACCTGCCATGGATTGACAGTGGGGTGGGTTTAATGAACCAGTAGTAAGCAGGGGTGGGTGGAAATGGTGAGGGAAGATGTCTGAGGGTCATGATGCCTTCTTCCAATGGACTTAAAAACTCATCACCAATGGATCCTTCAGGCTGCAATACAGGGCCTCCCCATTTGTCCAGGAGGCTCTTTTATAGCCCAACAGAAGCTGCAGCATTGTCAGTTGAGGACAGCTCTCACCAATGGAAAACATCCCCCATCATGGAATCACATGTGTTTCCCATGCATACAGCTGGCACGTTAAATTTTAATTGTAATCTTGTGGGAATCAGCAAAAAGCAAGAGAGTGGAAGTGGCACACACCTCTCGTTACATCATTGGGAGTAGTGCACTGTTGACAAACTCCCCCACCCCCTATAACTACGTCATTGTTTTACCGGGAAGGATTGTTTGGGGCCTTGGAAAGTGAGAAAAGGAGCGCTTGCATGGAAAGTTACCATGGGAGAGAGAAGGGGTGTTGGGGGTAATTGAGAAGCGGACCAGTGTGTTACAGAGGGAAGGCCCCCTCAGAAGGTTGAAAAGGGGACTGGAGAAGAAGATGTGTTTGATGGTTGCGTCATGCCTAAGATGGGAAAATATAATCTGTCAAACATGAAGGCTAGCGAGGTGGAAGATAATGACAAGGAGAACCCTACCTTGGGGCTGAAATTTTCTGTCGGTGAGAAGGGGGCAGAGCCAACTCGCCGATGCAAAAATGATGTGGGATGACAGCCATTGACTAAGGCCATTGACAGGATAATTAAAGCAATTAAAGGACCTGCCCATCCAACCTTAAGGTTGGCGGGCAGGCCAGGAGCCCCAGTGGGCTTCTGAAAAAACATGAAACTCATCCACCGGCGGGATGAAGTTTCATGTAGGGTTTAAAAAAGTTTATTAAAGTTTTTGTGCACTTTATTAACATGTCCCATCTCGTGTGACTTTGTCACATGAGGGGGACATGTTAATGGTTTTTTATTGTTCTATTTTTAAAGTTTGAAAACTTAACAGTGATCTCCCTGAGGCAGCACTTAGCCTCAGGGAGATGTGTACTCTTTCATGCGCACTCTCGCATTTGGGGAATCCCCCAATGCCTGCCCAGGAAGCGCATATTCCTGTCCGCCGTCACGCTGGGTGGGCCTTAATTGGCCCACCCACTTACAATGGTGGCGGGGCCCGCTTCTCCAGCAGGGATTGGTCCCCGCCCGCTGGAGATTGGGTCGGGCCCGCCTGCCTGACAGGCAAAAAATTCAGCCCTTGGTTCCTCATTCATACCTTTCTTACCACTTGATTTGACTATTCGAATACACCCTTGACTGGTCCACTCTCTACCCTCTGTTAGCGTGGTGATTCAAAACTTTGCAGCTGGGTTTTTACTCAGTCGTTCACCCAACACCACTGCATTTTCTAACCTACGTTTGCTCCTCAGAATCACAGAATTGTAATGGTGCAGGAGGAGGCCATTCGGCCCATTGAGTCTGCACCTGCTCTCCAAATGAGCATTATGACTCAGTGCAATTCTCCTGCCTTTTCTCTGCAACCTGCACATTGTTTCTATTTAAATAATCATCTAATGTCCCCTTGAATGCCTCAACACCACACTTCCTGGCAGTGCATTCCAGACCCCCACCACTCACTGTCTGAAGAAGTTTTTTCTCACATCACATTTGCTTCTTTTGCAAATCACTTTAAATCTGTGTCCTCTCATTCTCGATCCTTTTAAGGGGGGAACATTTTCTCCCTATCTACTCTGTCCAGTCCCTTCATGATTTTGAATGCCTCTATCAAATTTCCTCTTAGCCAAGGAGAACAGTTCCAACTTCTCCTCATCAATTTTGAAGCCTTTTAGAGGCAGATTTTCCTCCTCTGTTATCATGGCCTACTTTTTTGATGGAGACAGAGGCAAAGTATTCATTTAACACCTCACCCATGGCCCCTGCCTTCATGAGTAAATCTCCTTTCTGGTCCGTAATCGGCTCTATTCCTTTTTTTGCCACCCTTTTACTATTGATGTGCCTATAGGAGACTTTGGAATTCCCCTTTATGTTGAAATGAAGATCAATAAATACATTAATTAATGAAGAATAACAATTAGCCTGGTCAAGCAACACCTTGATTTTTAAGATTCCCTCTATGACCTTGGCCCTCCTTATGTCAGCAATCTTCTCCAGCCCCACAAAGCTATATGAGATATCTGTGTTCATCTAATCTTTGGCCTCTTGAGTATCCTGATTTTAATTGTTCCCCCATTCATAGCCGTGCGTTCAGCTATCTAGTACTTAAGCTCTGGAATTCCCTTTGCAAACCTCTAACGCTCTACCTTCCTTCCTTTAAAACTCTCTTTAAAACCGACTTCTTTGGCCAAGCGTTTGGTCATCCGTTGTCATCTGACACCTGCAACTCTGTGTCACATTTTGCTTTATAATGTTCCCATGAAGTGCTTTGGGGGTGTCTTATTATAGTAAAGGTGGTATATGAAATAAGTGGTTATTGTTACTACCCTTGGACACCTATCAGATATTTCCTTATTGGCTGGCAACTTGGAAAGACTGTCAACACTTGAGATGGTATTGCAGGATGACCTCAAGCAGTTCTGCTCTAGTATATCTGACTGAAGACTGAAGTATCTTGATGTGAGCTACAGCACTCTGGGCTGCTGGCTGATGGCACCAGCAAGGGCACTAGCTGAATGTCTGGCAAGGAAGTAGGCATGCCGGTCCCTGCATCTCAGATGGGGATGGGCACTAAAAGTGGTTTCACGGGTCCCCCGGTACAGCCACCAGGAGGCTACTTCCATGTATCTGCCAAGCTTTTGCCTTAGTTGATAGCTCACTTGTATGAAGATCCTGTCGGTGTCCCCAAAATGGCCATAATTGGGCACTTAATTATTCAAATTGGCTGCCCACTGCTCCCTGGTGGGTAGCCACTGCCTTTGAAAACTCACCTCCAGTAAAATTGCCTGAAGGTGAGAATGTACAATGTCCTCCTATGTAAATTGCCTCCTGACCCTGTCTTCAAGCCCACCAGGGAGATTCCTTCCTTGCTTCAGCCATTTCAGTTGTAAGGAGTAATCCAAACAGGTCTTGCACCCAGAATACACTTCTTCAAAAGGTGCCTGTAAGTAGCTTTGTGGCTTTCCAATATTAGATCCCCCAGGGACATGCAGGCAATGAAAAGTAGCACTGGCTGCATGCTTGAATAATTTCAAAATGCAGGGAGCATGAATTTTACATGTTGCCTGCATTGCTATTAAGCACACTGGGGAATTTTCGAACTTGCACCATCCCCACTTTCCATCCCCACTGCCCATTCCCACTGTATGCTTCCAAATTTCTAAACCTATTAAATTTGACATTTAGTCATCGTGAACTTTGTATTAATCAGTGTTATGTCTAATCCCATAATCTGAATTGATAAAGATGAGCTATAAATGTGAATAAGAATGCTTTGAAATAAATTAATGATGCCCACACAGTTCAGTAAAGCACTAACCAAATACAGCACACATAAGTTGCAAAAATAACTTCTCTCAGCTACTATGATAACCTTTCCCAATATGGTCCCAACAGTTCTAATGCTGTTGTTTCTGGCTGGTGGGAAATGGATTGAGACTGCCAAAAATTATTTGAGTTTAAAGATCTAAGAAATGATTCTATTGTCTTCCACCGGCGCATGCCATGGTACATTTCAATTGGACCTCCAGAGTTTGAAGAATTGTGTATTTAATAGAATCATAGCATTGTTCATCAAGGATGGCCATTCAGCCTATTGTGTCCATGCCAGCTCCCTGAAAGAGGTACTAATTAGACCTATTCTCCTGCCAATTCCCTATGGCACTGAAAATTGCCCCTTTTTTGTGCATAGATATGAACATACAAATTGGGAGCAGGAGCAGGTTACTTGGCCCCTCAAACCTGCTCTGCCATTCAATAAGACCATGGATGATCTGAATGTAACCTTAACTCCACATTCCCAACTATCCCCAATCCAATTTCATATTACTACTGCCAAGAACTATAAAAGCTGCAATCATTGCCACATGACAGCAAGCTGAACATATAATTATCTGCTGACTTTCAGTATTTTGACAAACTGTGTTGGTTTGATTAACCTTGTATCTGTACTTAGGCCTATCTATGCTCTAGTAGTGCTTAAAGTGTATTCTCAAAGTCCCAGAGGACGTGATGACTCTGGCTGTCTTAAATGTCGATTTCTGTATATGAAAGTTGAGCAAGTGCACTTATCATGAAGTAATGAAAGGAACAAAGAGGCAGGTTTATAAATAAAGCGCCTGACAATTATTGCAAAATTATGTATTTTTTATTTTGAACATGATTAATTTATTTATTCAAATTCTAAGCCATAACATGACTAAAAAGCACACTTAAGAGCTCAATTGGCGAATCTTTAGTTATCAGTAGCATAAGTTTTAAAACTTATATTGATTTTTATATGATGCCTTTTATTTGGAGCATAATGCAAGTTTTGAGATGATGACGTTTTTATGGCAGACAGGGATGAAATGTGGTATTTTACTTTAATAATAATCCTTCTCTTAATGAGCCAAACTTCCAACCAGCTAGTGATAAATCAGTTTTTAACTAGTGTTAAATAAGACCAGTTGTTAGTAGACAAAAAGAGGTATTAAAATATTAATGTAAATAGTTTAGTACCCTTAGAACTCCATTGCGATTTTTAGCTTTTGCAATTTCATGAATTTTATGGACGCTGTGAATCTAGCGGTACCAATCCCGAGAAGCTTTGAGCTTGCCCTTTTTATTGTATAAATGTGCACAAATAGTATTTAGCTATATGTACACTATTTTATTCCGTTATATTGGTATTCTATATTACAGACTTGTAATATAGCACCAGGCTTCTTTTACATATCAGGCTGAACATAAACAGTTTACTCAACACTGGATTAACACTCATGGTTGTAATTATCAGAACTTTTTATTCACGTCTTTTCAAGTTAGACGATTCACTGTTCCGCAAATCTATCATTACCATTCCTTTGGCTATTGCACATGGAAGCTCAGCCCACTACATTTGCTCGATCCAACAATCCCCATCATTTCGGTTTTATTCAGCAGCCTTTATTCGTTTTTCTAGTGGAATCATCCATATGTAATATGTTATTGTGCAAGTGACTTGCATCTTAAGAATCGTCTTTACATCTTTCCATTTATTGGCTGCGTCAGTTGCACGATGAAGGTCCTACCTACATCAGTTTGACGAAGCTGCACCATTACTGGCATCCACTCGCATCCGTATCTAAACAATTTGCGTTTTAATGCTGCTGTCAAACTCAAATACGACCATGTCCTAATACTCTGTTATATTAGGGCATCAAAGTTTGCATGATTTTAGATCATTGTTCAGTATCCTAATGTGTCATTACATGTTGTATCTGTAAAGCTCCAGAATATCATGTATTGTTATAGATATAGTGAAGCTGACTGCTCAAATATCTATTAATGACCTTCGAACATTAACATTGCATTGACATTAACAGAGCCAGTGACGGCGTCGAAATTTGATGCAGAAAAGTATACACAAGAACAGAAACCATTTAACATATTTTAAAGCCAGTTACATTTACGTTTTTTAAAAATATTTTACAGATTAGGAACAGCAAACAAATGACAGATAGATGCACATCTCTTTCTCTCCAAGTATCTGAGTGGTCAATGCTAGATTGAACTTTTCATTCCTGCGCTTTTCTCTGTTATTGTATAGATTATTGTTCCCTATCAAAAATTTAAGACCTGGAGTTTCCATTTTTGAGGCACCACGAAAATGTAAATTTCAATTTCTTTATCTGACATTTCTACACATCAGGCACGGTGTTTGGGAAGCGGCAATCGGGGAAGTTTTTCAGTTTTTAAAATATCATGCTTGTGCCATAAAATCCCATTCGACGAAACGGGTAATTCAGAGCAGGTATTAGTGTGGATATATATTTCCTTAAAACTCATAAAATTGCTGCGAAATGCCAGTAGACTTACGTTTCCGCTTCGCCTGAAAATCCGGCCATATTATAGAGATCTCCTCTCTTCCCCAAAAACGATACAAGCACATGGGAGGATACATGTATTTGAGAGTTGGAGGGGTAGATAATTTTGTGGAATGAAATTTGTTTGAATGAAGGCTTTGATGGACAGACCCAAAAGATCGAGGATACCTGGGTGTATTGCACATAATTCACTTACGCCCAAAATCCGTGATCTTTTAAATTGCACGATCGGTTTCCGTCCAGGTTATACATCTCCCTGGGCAAAATGCAGAGGAAACACCAGGCCTGACATGAGTATTGAGGTATGGTTAATTCATGTGGCAGCAAGTTCTTTCATATTAAACATTGAAGATAAATAAAAACATTGGGGTCCTATAGTTTCTTACAAATGTTTTAAAGGTTTCTTACTGTGTAACTGTTGTGATAATGTAAAAACTAAGGCAGGGAGCAGGGAAACATTGATTTTTTTTCATCTTAAATTTCACTGAATATGTATTGCAAAGTGTCAATGATAGTTGTTATCAAGACTTTCCAAATTACCCCATGCCTGCTATTAGCTTTCCCCTTTAGTGTTGACACACAGGCTCCTATACTTAAATGTCTCCAACATTTTCTGTGATGTTACTATCTCATACAGTTAAATCGTCAGACCGAGCCCTACTACTCGCTTTACTTAACCTGCTCAATGGCCTTGTGTCGGCGAGGCTTTCGCTAGTTCCTGTCGGTGGCTCAGCCTCTGCCTTTTCGCCCTCGTCTTCTGGTTCTGCCAACGGGGCAGGTTCTGATTCTGGCACCAGTTCTGGTTCTGCTTGTGGTTCTGGTTCTGCTTGTGGTTCTGGTTCAGGGTCTTCTTGTTGCTCGTAGGATAGCAGCGTCTCGTTGTAGACCTTAACCAGGTCTTCCACCGGAGCAACACTCTTCGGCTTCTCTTGGTAGCTGATGAAAGGTGCTGGGCTCACATCTACTCCAACCTCTGTCATCGGGAAGAAATGGGTCACTGGTTTGTCTTCTTCCAGCAGTTTGTAACCTTTGGCTTTCTGCACAGAGGCCACGCTGATGGAATGGAATGGCTTCTGGGATGGATAGTCTACATTCTGTTGGGCTGGCTCTCTGAAAGCAAATCTGATCTTCTTCCAACCCAGGTGGCTTATCTCTATGAAATTCAGGAAGAGAGATACCGAGGCTACAGCTAGCATGAAAATGACAAAAACTGTCTTCTCAGTTGGCCTGGAGACGAAGCAATCAACAATATTGGGGCAAGGCCATCTACCGCAGCGATACAATGGTAAGATGCGGAACCCGTAGAGGAAATATTGACCAACCACAAAACCAACTTCAAAAATTGTCTTGAAAATGATGTGGCAGATGTAGGTTCTCAGCAGCGTGCCTTCCAGGCGGAACTTCTTGTTTGTCTTGCAGGTCTCTTTAGTGCCCTCATCCGCAGCTAAAGGCAGCCTCTCGGCGTTCATCTCTTGTTGTCGATGCAAGTCTTCTTCCCTCTCTTTTCTCTTTTCTTCCATCCTTACGTGATGAACCGCGTGGCCGACGTAGACCAAGGATGGCGTGGAAACGAAGATGATTTGGAGAACCCAAAGTCTTATGTGGGAGATGGGAAAAGCTTCATCGTAGCAGACATTCTCGCAACCTGGCTGTTGGGTGTTGCAAACAAAATCTGACTGTTCATCTCCCCACACAAACTCGGCAGCCGTGCCAAGAATTAGGATTCGAAAAATAAACAGCACTGTCAACCATACTCTCCCTATTACAGTGGAATGCTCATTAACTTCTTCCAAAATATTTCCAAGGAAACTCCAATCACCCATTTTTCACGGATTTACCTGTTTAAAAGAAAATAATATATTTGGTTTGAACTAATAAGAATTTCGGTTTATTTTACCTTCAATGGAATGTGACCTCAAAGAATGCAACGGTTAATTTAACTCGCAAAAAAATTGTCATTTCCATTCTATACTTTATCTGCACTTTTATGCCTTGCTCATCTAAGTAACCATTTTTTCGAAACGATATAAACTATTCAGAACCCCAATGTTTCTTTTATCCAAATAGATAATTTACGAAACAAATCCTGAGCAAATCAATTATCCCCCCATAAAAACTGCAGCTGCCACACCTCAGAAAATACAATTTTAATATCATTAGTTAATTATGATTGGCAACTTGCCGAGGTAAAACAACGCCTTATTCAACCTCGCTGCTTCTTGGCACCTGGAACACAGTTTGGGTGGGCACGTTGATACCTAAAGCGTGTCTCCCAGCTGAACGGATCGAAAACGGTAGAGTATGAGCATTAGTTTTTTAGTGTGCAGCAATATTTAAGCTGGTATCCAGACAGCAGACGACGTGTAGTGACGCGAGGAACAATAGTTCACATGACCCATTGGAGGCATGTTGGAAAACAATGAGAGCATGCATGCACAGCTACACTCCACTAACACGTTTCAACAATTCAGGTAGTAAATGCTCAGTTTTAAATCTGACAAATAACACAAGGTAACACATCATGCGCGCAAATATATTGACATAAACATTTCATTTAAATATATAAATATCATTAAATTTAGAATATTTTAAGCGGCTGCACAATGTTAAAAACACAACTAAATGTTATCTTTTATCTGTAATCTTTAATAAAAGCGTTATGCGGCTCTAATATCTCAAATTTGGTTGAAATAATTTCAAAGTTTCCGCGCAGTTCTCCCCTTGCTCTGTGGATGCAGTGCTGTAATCCTAAAGGCATTTACCGATTCTATTAACTAACTTTACCAAGTAATTACAAAAAATAGTCACTCGCTATCACACCAGATGTCGTGTTCAAGTTCAAAGCTATTCAAATTAATGAGATATATGCACTAACATAGAGGTAACTGCATTGCAGTGAAATGAGTTAATAAATAATTTCAATAAATCACTAATTACTCTGAAAGGAACCAAACAAAAGCTGCTTAATAATTTGCATATAGCATATCACTTATGTGCATTAAACTGAATCCACAACTTTATTGAATGATAGGAACCGAGGAAGTGGGCAGACATCTGAACTTTTGGACATTAAATTGGAGATGTCATAATCAACAACTGTTGGCAGAACAATCACTGTCCTTATCAGTGGTCTGCCTTTAGTTACTTTGGTATCCAAAGAATCATGAATAGAACTGACCACTGTAGAATATCAGTGAATAGTACTACTTTGGCATTCGGACAGAATGAAGGTCAGTCATGAAGCAGTTGTAGGTGGGTGACCCATGTTTTCTGTCCTGAGGCATTCCTGCAACATTGGACTGCAGCTGTGATAGTCTCCACCAACCACAATCATCTTCCTTTCTATTCAGTTTTTGTTCTGCTAAACCCATGGGATTAAAATGGCAATGACAGTGTGGATCTGAAAAGGGACAGAACACAGAGAGTAGTGGTGAATGGTTGATTTTCAGAAACAATTATCAGCAGGCAACACGAATATTACATTCTGCCTGACTCAATACTAACAGGCACGTTCCTGCCCACCGCCTGATTGCTTTAAGGTTCAATTGAATTTCTAGAGTTAAATGCTTGTATAAGAAATATAGCAGTGGTGGCATCATAGGATCGAGTATTCAGTTTCCATTTAAAGCAGGTGGAGAAAATACAGAAAAAATAGCTAAAAATGTATAAGAGTCTCAAAACAGGGAGATACAGGTGGCTATTTTCATCTCCAAGCATTAAACTAGCAGTTGTATTTGAAATATAGTCACTGCTATAATATATGGAATGCAGTGCTCTATTTGCACACAACAAGCTCCAACAAACAGGAATGGCAACATTGATCTACTACTGCCTGTCCTTTTAACTATACACCTTAGCCTTTGTCCCTGCCTCATTTTTTTGGTAATCAGATGACTTGGTGACCAGTGGCGGACAGACAGATGAGGAAATTCCTGGTGATGATGCAATGTTACCTGCCCTTACTCTGGGAAGCTCCAATATAGAAATCAGCATGCCCTGTGACTTACAAAGTATGTTCAAGGGGACTGCAGTAGGGGATTCAGCAAGCACAAGTAAACAGCAGTAGGTAAAGCATCAAGTAAAAACAGCCTTCATTATATCTCTGCTGAAGAGAATAGACCTGCCAATTTCAGAGGTGGAGCATTTAAAAGTAAGATAATTCCTGTGCACCAGCAATTGCTGATGGCATTGACTCCATATCAGGGAGCTTCCAAAACATGCTGAATCGCAACTCGCACACTCACAAACCCATCACACATCCACAGGGATCTCACATGTCAGAGGGTAACATCACTAACTCACACACACCCTCACATCTCCATCAGGCTCATATCCTCTGGAGGTTGCATCCTCATCCCGTCCATGCCTTTGCTCACCACACAAACATTTCATGCAGTGCCATGTGTCCTGCTCAAACTCTCTCCATCTATTTTCCTGCAGGAGAAGCCTGCAATACAACATTAGGGAGAAGTCCCAGACCAGGGGTGGAACGGCCCAAATTAGGCCCCTCACTCACTTTGAGGAGTGTGCCATCACGCTAACTGGTGAGGATGAGGACTGTGCCTGCAACAATGGTGAGGTCAGCGGTGAACACCCACGTGAGGATCCTGCACCACATCATCCCTCTCTCAATGCAAATGTGAGTGCTCTCCCTCCTGCTTTTAACTCTTCTGCCAAGCACTAATTATCCCTACTTTGGTTCACAGGGAGCTCTGCGAAGTGACCGACACCCTCAGCTAGCCAATTCCTCAGCTCCACCCACGGCCTCAGCTCCAGCCAAGAGTACGCATCCTCCATTGAAGAGCTGGAAATAAGCAACCTGGAAGATCTGTCAAAGCAGATGATTGCAAACTTGTTTCATGACGTCATGAAACTGATTTTTGGCCTTCTCACCATATTGTCCGCTCACACTGCCAAACACATCTAACGCCAGCTGGCACAGAAAATTCCGTCCCTTGTCTTTTGCACTGATGTGCAGGCTCCCACATCATTGGCAATATTTGTGGCCCATCCTCCTCAGTGTAGTTGTTTAATTATGTAGCATCCTTCACGATTGGATGTGGCAGGACTGCAAAATTTTGATCTGATCCATTGGTTATGGAATTGCTTAACTGTATTTATCGCAGTAGAATTTCTATGCTCTTATGCGTATTCTCTAAATTGGGTGTTTTGAATTGCAATTCTTTACATGAAACAAGTGGAAGTCCATTTGATGCAAATTAGGTTACATATATACTGAAGTCGACATTTGTAATACACATGTATTTACTTTGCATTCTTATTGCAAATAGTACAAATACAGCTTGAATCCAGAGTCAGGGCCCAACCCATTGCAAGATTGGAGCAAAATGAGGAGGAGAAAATCACACTAATTGGCTTCCAAATCACTTTGGGTTTAACACCCAATTTCCACTGCACAAGTTCTGCATCAGTAAAAAAACAAAACTGCTACCAATTGAGATAAGTTTACCCATCCTCAGTGACCTTCTGTGACCAATAGCTTGAAGACCCTTGCCATATATTACAGATTTTACTACAGTGATATAAGTAAAGAAGTCTCTGTACTGGTTTCTTATACCTGTATTTCAGTTATGCTTGGTTTAATAAATGGCAGCATCAGGTGTCACCATGACAGGTGCTGGTGCCATATTTGGAGGGCTGCCAGCCCTGCATTCACTGATGACTGCTGTAAAGGAGCCTTGCAAGTCTAACTCTTTTCAGGAAGCTGAATGGAAGACTGAAGCCACAAAGACAGAAGGAAGATCCCAGATGACCCCATGATTCGGCGACACCTCTCTGCCGGTTCTCCTCCAGGCATATGGGCAAGGTGGGATATCTTAATGCCCACAGAGAGAGGAACACGCCTAGATGCAGATTACAGAGGATGGCAGCAGCCGTGGGGTCACTCCCTGCTTCCCTAAAACTAGATTGGGTACCGCAAGCACACTACTGACCTTATTTGGTCTGCCAAAGTGAATACTACAAATCTCTTTTCCCTTTGGAGCTTGCAGGTAGCAATGTGTTTGATGGAGAGGTACTGACCATCCAATAAGTGGCAATGGGGTCAGGCAGGAAAATATCCTGTCAGAGTTACAGCTGCGTCTCAGTGAGAGGCACCCATCTGTTATTGGTGTCTTCCACAAAGCCCCTTGAGAATGGTCTCATGCAGGAGGTATTTGTGTACCCCCATCATGGACTGCTGGGCCCCCACCAGGAAAGGTGCTGCCCTAGTTTCTGTAAAGAAACTTACATTGTTAATTTTTGTGCTTGTGGAAGAAGACAGCCCCTAACATAAAGGAAAGGGTCAAGACTGGTGGAGCGGCGCTGTACCTTCATGATCTCATGATGATGCAGCCTTGGAAATGCAGTACGGTGACTGTTCCATCGCTGATGGTAAATTAGAAATGCCCACCAAAAAGAGTCAGTGAATGAGTTCAGGGACACAAAGGTGCACCTGGCACACACAGGGCATAGTGTTCCTGTGACTAACACTGGACACATGGAGCTCCATGATAGAGATAGTTGGAATGACACAATGGGAAGCTGAGAAGCCCATAATCCTTCAATGTATCTGTTCTCCCATGGAGGCCAGGATCAGGCCAAACAACAGCGAGCCATGGGCTAGCTGGCTGCCTATGAGGAGGAGGAGGGGCCTCAGAAGATGTGCCATCATGGTATTCCCTGCACCCTCCAGCAGCACAGATGCTCTCACCGTTCATTCATAGATTCAGGCACATAACCTGGGGAACACACGACAGACACACTCAAATGGTGATGGAAGTTATGACAGCTGAGGCCATTAGCAGCCAGAGGAATGTTGGAGGTCAGGTCATTGCTGGGCTTCAGGCTAATCACAGAATCACAAATTTTTAACGGCACAGAAGGAGGCCATTTGGCCTATCATGTCTGCACTGGCTCTCCAAATCAGCATTATGACCTAGTACCATTGTCCTGCCTTTTCCACGTACCCCTGCACATTTCTATTCAAATAATCATCTAATGTCCTCCTGATTGCCTCACTTGAACCCACCTCCACCACACTTCCAGGCAGTGTCAAACCACTCTTTGTGTGAAAGGATTTTTTCTCACGTCACATTTGCTTCTTTTGCAAATCACTTTAAATCTGTGCCCACTTATTCTTGATCCTTTTATGAGCAGGAACAGCTTTTCCCTATCTACTCTGTTCCCCCTACTCCTCATGATTTTGAACATTGCAATCAAATCTTGCCTTAGCCTTCTTCTCTCCAAGGAGATGCCTCTGGAATCTTAAGCAACAGGCAACTGTTGCAGCTGTAGCAAGAGGTAAAGGAACATCTGGCAGAGCTTCTAGAGGCTTTATGCATCATGTGCAGACAATGGCGTGCTAGGAGTGCAGCCACGTCTCTAGCATGTCTGTGCATGGCTTCCTCTGTGAGGAGATTTGTGACCCTCATGGAGAACCTAATGCAGCAGACCACTCACTGGATGCCAGAGATGTGTACAAACATGCATGCCATCGCCTCATCCTTGAGCACTATCCAGCTCTGGCAAGGGAACAGGGGGACAAGGCACTTGCCAGGTTCTCACCCTTCTCTGGTCAGCTGGGAGGTACAAGTACATCTTTCAAGGGAAGAGGAGTGCCTGCTTTCCGCATCTTGGGGCTCCTCTCAGAGAGTTCAGAATGTAGGTCCTCAGTCCCTCTGCGAGTGCCGGTAGCTCCTTGGTAGACGTGACGACAGAGGACGGTCCTGCACCTGTACAGATGCTCTCAGAATGCTAGTGCCCTCCAGCTCTCAGGCAGCCAAAGGATGACCACCAAGGTCATTCCAAACCACAGGCCAGCAAGGTCAGCAGTCTACCTCCAGCTCAGCTGCAAGCACAAGGGAGCACCTCATAGCAGGAAGTGCCTTAAGAAGAGCACCCAGCTGCACTTGGGATTGTCAGCTGAATATTAAGCCTCGTATTTGTTGTGTCATTCAATAAATGGTTCATGCACCGAGGCTGCATCTTCTTCCAATTCTTGTTATGTTTTTAGATCTCACCTACAGCCTGGCTCCCTCAGTGAGATGGAAACAATGGATTATGCTGCTTTTGGTCATTTCCTCAGCCTTGGCAATTTGTAATGTGCAGAATTGTACTCGAACACAATCTGTAAACTCAAGGCCCAGCATATCCCCCACTCTAACATTACCATCAAGCCAAGGGATCAACCCTGGTTCAATGAAATGTGCAGGAGGGCATGCCAGGGGCAACACCTGGCAGACCTAAAAATGAGGTGCCAACCAGGTGAAGCTATAACAGAGGACTACTTGCATGCCAAACAGCAGAAGCAGCTAGTGATAGACAGGGCCAAGTGATCCCACAACCAACAGATCAGATCTAAGCTCTGCAGTCCTGCCGCATCCAGCAGGTGGTGAACAATTAAAAAACTCACTGGAGGAGGGTCCACAAATATCCCCATCCTCAATGATGGAGGAGCCCAGCATATCAGTGCAAAAGATAAGGCTGAAGCACTTGCAAATTTCAGCCAGAAATGCCAAGTGGGTGATGCATCTTGACCACCTCCAGAGGCCCCCAGCATCACTGATGCGTTTCAGCCAATTCGATTCACTCAACATGATATCAAGAAATGGCTGAAGGCACTGGATATGCAAAGGCTATGGGACAAGGGGGACCCTATCATGTTTCTGTGAGGGAGAGGAAGGTGTGAGGGTGGATGCGTGGGAGATGGGCCAGAAACGATTGAGGTCCCTGTCAACCACTGTGGGTGGAAAACCTCGGTTAAGGAAGAAGGAAGACATGTTAGAGGAACTGTTTTTGAAAGTGGCATCATCAGAACGGGTACAACAGAGGCGAAGGAACTGAGAGAATGGAATGGAGTCCTTACAGGAAGCAGTGTGTGAGGAGCTGTAGTCGAGGTAGCTGTGCGAGTTGGTAGGCTTGTAATGGATATTGGTGGACAGTCTATCACCAGAAATCGAGACAGAGAGGTCAAGGAAGGGAAGGGAAGTGTCAGAGATGGACCATGTGAAAATGATGGAGGGGTGGAAATTGGAAGCAAAATTAATAATTTTTTCCAGTTCCAGACGAGAGCATGAAGCAGCATTGAATTAATCATTGATGTACCGGAGAAAGAGTTGTGGGAGGGTGCCGGCGTAGGACTGGAACAAGGAATGTTCCACATACTCCATAAAGAGACAGACATAGCTGGGGCCCATGCGGGTACCCATAGCCACATAGCCACACCTTTTATTTGGAGGAACTGAGAGGAGTTTAAGGAGAAATTGTTCAATGTGAGAACAAGTTCAGCCAGTTGGAGGAGAGTAGCAGTGGATGGGGATTGTTTAGGCCTCTGTTCGAGGAAGAAGCGGAGAGCCATCAGACCATCCTGGTGGGGGATGGAGGTGTAGAGGGATTGGACGTCCATGATGAAGAGGAGGCAGTTGGAGCCTGGGAACAGGAAATTGTTGATATTATGTAGGGTGTCAGAGGAATCACAGATGTAGGTGGGAAGGGACTGGACAAGGGGAGAGAGAATGGAATCAAGATAGCAAGAAATGAGTTCCGTGGGGCAGGAACAGGCTGACGTGATCAGTCTGCTGGGACAGTCCTGTTTGTTGATTTTGGGTAGGAGGTAGAAGCGGGCCGTCCGAGGTTGGGCGACTATCAGGTTGGAAGCCTGTGGAAGGAAGTTCTCCGGAGGAGATGAGGTCAGTGACAGTCCTGGAAACAATGGCTTGATGTTCAGTGGTGGGGTCATGGTCCAGGGGGAGGTAGGAGGAAGTATCTGCGAGTTGACTCTCAGCCTCTGCAAGGTAGAGGTCAGTGCGCCAGACAACAGCACCACCCTTGTCAGTGGGTTTGATGACAATGTCAAGGTTGGACCTGAGAGAACGGAATGCAGCAAGTTCAGAGAGAGACAGGTTAGAATGAGTGAGAGGAGCAGAGAAATTGAGACAACTAATGTCACGCCAACAGTTCTCAATGAAAAGATCAAGAGAAGGAAAGAATCCAGAGGGAGGGGTCCAGGTGGAGAGAGAATATTGGAGGTGGGTAAAATGATCCATTGAACGGGGAGAGGACTCTTGCCCAAAGAAGTGAGCACGGAGACGAAGGCGGCGGAAGAAGAGTTCAGCATCGTGCCGCGCCCGAAATTCATTGAGATGAGGGTGTAAGGGTATGAAACTAAATCCTTTGCTGAGCACTGAATGTTCAGCGTCGGAGAGGGGAAGGTCAGGGGGTATGGTGAATACACGGCTGGGGCTGGGATTGGAAGACAGGATGGGGACAGAGGCACAGGCAGGGGTGGAGGGTCCTGGATGGGTGTTGGTGCCGATGAGTTGTTGGAGCTTGTGTTCCTTTGCACGTGAAAGAAAGAGACAAAGTTTCTTGTTGAGGCGTCAGATGAGGCGAAGAATAAAATGAAATTGGGGGCACGCGCAGCGGTGCTGCTGGAGGGAGAGGTCGAGTGTGTTCATATGGCGGCACATGGCACTAAGTGTGGATCTCAGAATGTGATGGGAACAGCAGTCCGAGAAACATTTTATGTCCTGGAAATACCTGTAATCCTGGGTGGGTTCGAAACATTAGGGATGGAACTTCAGTTGAAATCCATGTGGGGTAAGTCAGAGACGGAGACAGTCACTGAGCAAGGAGATATGGCTGTGAAAGCAGGTTTTAGTAAACACCTTGTCAAACCCCAGGAGAGAAATGGAAAGCAATGAAGGTGAACAAGGCAAAAGAGAGATACAAAAATCCTGACGGAGAGAAGAGCAATACTTCTTCAAGGTAGGCATTCCTTGAAGAGAAGTGACAGTCAATTAAACACTAAGATAAAAGCAAAAAACTGCAGATGCTGGAAATCCAAAACAAAAACAAAAATACCTGGAAAAACTCAGCAGGTCTGGCAGCATCTGCGGAGAGGAACACAGTTAACGTTTCGAGTCTGAATGGCCCTTCAACAGAACTAAGTAAAAATAGAAGAGAGATGAAATGTAAGCTGGTTTAAGGTGGGGTGGGACATGTAGAGCTAGTTAGAGGGCCAGTGATAGGTGGAGATAACCAAAAGATGTCACAGACAAAAGGACAAAGAGGTATTGAAGGTGGTGATATTATCTAAGGAATGTGCTAATTAAGGTAGAAAGCAGATCAAGCAACGTACAAATCTCCCTAGTGGGAGTGGGGTGGGGTGAAGGAATCAAAAAAGGCTAAAAGGTAGAGATAAAACAATGGATGGAAATTCATTTAAAAATAATGGAAAAATGTGGGAAAAGAAAAATCTATATAAATTATTGGAAAAAAAGGGAGGGATCGGAAAGGGGGTGGGCATGGAGGAGAGAGCTCATGATCTAAAACTGTTGACTCAGTATTCAGTCCAGAAGGCTGTAAAATGCCTAGTCGGAAGATGAGGTGCTGTTCCTCCAATTTGCACTGAGCTTCACTGGAACAACGCAGCAAGCCAAGGACAGACATGTGGGCATGAGATCAGGGTGGAGTGTTGAAATGGTAAGCGACAGGGAGGTCTGGGTCATGCTTGCATACAGACCGAAGGTGTTCTGCAAAGCGGTCACCCAGTCTGCGTTTGGTCTCTCCAATGTCGTTGAAACTGCATTGGTAGCAACAAATGCAGTAGACTAACTTGAGGGAAGTGCAAGTGAAATGCTGCTTCACTTGAAAGGAGGGTTTGGGCCCTTGGATGGTGAGGAGAGGGGAAGTAAAGGGGCAGGTGTTGCACCTTCTGCGGTTGCATAGGAAGATGCCATGGGAGGGGGTTGAGGTGTAGGGGGTGATAGAGGAGTGGACCAGGGTGTCCCGGAGGGAACGATCCCCGTGGAATGCCGCCGGGGGGGTGGGGGGTGGGGGTTGAAGGGAAGATGTGTTTGGTGGTGGCATCATGCTGGAGTTGGTGGAAATGGGGAGGATGATCCTTTGAATGCGGAGGCTGGTGGGGTGATAAGTGAGGACAAGGGGGACTCTATCATGGTTCTGGAAGGGAGGAGAAGGCATGAGGGCAGATGTGCGGGAGATGGGCCGGACACAGTTGAGGGCCCTGTTAACCGTGGGTGGAAAACCTCGGTTAAGGTAGAAGGGGGACATGCCAGAGGAACTGTTTTTGAAAGTGGCATCATCAGAACAGATGCGACGGAGGCGACGGAACTGAGAGAATGGGATGGAGTCCTTCCAGGAAGCGGGGTGTGAGGAGCTGTAATCGAGGTAGCTGTGCGAGTTGGTAGGCTTGTAATGGACATTGGTGGACAGTCTATCACCAGAGATTGAGACAGAGAGATCAAGGAAGGGAAGTGAAGTGTCAGAGATGGACCATGTGAACGGGATGGAGGGGTGGAGATTTGGAAGCAAAATTAATACATTTTTCCAGGTCCAGACGAGAGCATGAAGCAGCACCGAAGTAATCATCGAAGTACCGGAGAAACAGTTGTGGGAGGGGGCCGGAGTAGGACTGGAACAAGGATGTTCCACGTACCCCAAAAAGAGACAGTCATAGCTGGGGCCCATGCGGGTACCCATAGCCACATCTTTTATTTGGAGGAAGAGAGAGGAGTTGAAGGAGAAATTGTTCAGTGTGTGGCTATGGGTACCCACATGGGCCCCAAACTGGAGGAACAGCACCTCATCTTCCGACTAGGCACTTTACAGCCTTCTGGACTGAATATTGAGTTCAACAATTTTAGCTCATGAACTCTTTCCTTCATCCCCACCCCCTTTCTGATCCCCCCTTTTTTTTCCAATAATTTATATAGATTTTTCCTTTCCCACCTATTTCCATTAGTTTTAAATGTATTTCCATCCATTGTTTTATTTCTATCTTTTAGCCTTTTTTGATCCCTTCACCCCACCCCACCCCAACTAGAGCTATCTGTACCCGGTTTGTCCTGCTTTCTACCCTTAATTAGCACATTCCTTAGATAATATCACACCTCCAACACCGCTTTGTCCTTTTGTCTGTGACATCTTTTGGTTATCTCCACCTATCACTGGCCCTCTATCCAGCTCTACTGGGCCCACCAGCCCACACCCCCCACCACACACACACACACCCCCAGCCCCCCCACCCCTTAAACCATCTTACTTTTCACCTCTCTTCTATTTTTACTTAGTTCTGTTGAAGGGCCATTCGGACTTGAAACATTAACTGTGTCCCTCTCCGCAGATGCTGCCAGACCTGCTGAATTTTACCAGGTATTTTTGTTTTTGTTTTGGATTTCCAGCATCACAGTTTTTTGCTTTTATCTACGATGGATACGGAATTGGCTTGGTCATAGAAGACAGAGGGTAGCAGTGGAAGGGTGCTTTTCTGAATGGAAAGCTGTGACTAGTGGTGTTCAGCAGGGATCAGTGCTGGGACCTTTGCTGTTTATAGTATATATAAATGATTTGGAGGAAAATGCAACTGGGCTAATTAATAAGTTTGCAGACAACACTAATGTTGGAGGAGTTGCAGATAGTGAAGAGGATTGTCAAAGGATACAAGGTATATAGATCGGTTGGAGACTTGGGCAGAGAAATGGCAGATGGAGTTTAACCTGGACAAATGTGAGGTAATGCATTTTGGATGGTCTAATACAGGCAGGAATTATACAGTAAATGGCAGAACCCTTAAGTGCATTGACAGGCAGAGGGATCTGTGTGTACAGATCCACAGGTCACTGAAAGTGGCAATGCAGGTGGATAAGGTAGTCAGGAAGGCATATGGCATGCTTGCCTTCATCGGCAGGGTTATTGAGTATAAAAGCTGGGAAGTCATGCTGCAGCTGTATAGAACCTTGATTAGGTCACACGTGTAATATTGCGTGCAATTCTGATCTACATTACCAGAAGGATATGGAGGCATTGGAGAGGGTGCAGAGGAGGTTTACCAAGATGCTGCCTGGTCTGGAGGTTATTAGTTTTGAGGAGAGGTTGGAGAAACTCGGATTGTTCTCACTAGAGCGATGGAGATTGAGGGGCGACTTGATAGAAGTTTACAAAATTATGAGTGGCACGGACAGAGTAGATAGTCAGAAGCTTTTTCCCAGTGCGGAAGAGTCATAGGGGACATAGATTTAAAGTGACAGGAAAAAACTATAGAGGAGATGTGCGGGGCAAGTTTTTTATGCAGAGGGTAGTGGGTGTCTGGAATTCGCTGCCAGAGGAGGTGGTGGAAGCAGGTACGATAGTGGTGTTTAAGAGGCAGCTTGACAAATGCATGAATAGGATGGGAATAGAGGGATTTGGACCCCGGAAGTGCAAAATGTTTTAGTTGACGGGCAATATGATCGACGCAGGCTTGGAGTACCGAAGGGCCTGTTCCTGTGCTGTACTTTTCTTTGTTCGTTGTTCTTAACCCCCTGTCCTCGAGGTTATGCTGTGCACTGCAGGCAGCCACAATACCTGAGCCCGTGCCTGGACCATACTGAAAGGCTCCACCAGACCAGTCAAAATGTCTGAATCGCATCTTTCGAAGCCCAATGGTCTGCCAGATGGTTGCTTGGTTTGCCCCATGGCAGATATTTTACCTCTCCTCTACATCCATGTATGAGTTCCTCTTAGGTGTGAGTAGCCATATCTTTAATGGGTAGCCCTTGCCTCCCAATATCCAACCCTGAATATACATGAGGGGCTGGAAAAATTATGGCCTGCTGAAGTACATGTGAATCAAGAACAAAGAACAAAGAAAAGTACAGCCCAGGAACAGGCACTTCGGCCCTCCAAACTTGCGCTGATCATATTGCCTGTCAAACTAAAACATTTTGCACTTCTGGGGTCTGTTCCCATCTATTCATGTATTTGTCAAGCTGCCTCTTAAACACCACTATCGTACCTGCTTCCACCACCTCCTCTGGCAGCGAATTCCAGACACTCACTAGCCCCTGTGTAAAAATCTTGCTCGCACATCTCCTCTAAAGTTTTCTCCTCTCACCTGAAATCCAGGTCCCCTAGTAGTTGACTCTTCCACCCTGGGAAAAAGCTTCTGACTATCTACTCTGTCCATGCCACTCATAATTTTATAAACTTCTATCAAATCGCCCCTCAATCTCCGTCACTCTCGTAAGAACAATCCGAGTTTCTCCAACCTCTCCTCATAGCTAATAACCTGCAGACCAGGCAGCATCCTGTTAAACCTCCTCTGCACCCTCTCCAACGCCTCCATATCCTTCTGGTAACGTGGTGACCAAAATTGCACGCAATATTCCAAGTGTGGCCTAACTAAGGTTCTATACAGCTGCAGCATGACTTCCCAGCTTTTTTACTCAATAACCCTGCCGATGAAGGCAAGCATGCCATATGCCTTCCTGACCACCTTATCCACCTGCATTGCCACTTTCAGTGACCTGTGGACCTGTACACCCAGATCCCTCTGCCCATCAATGCACTTAAGGGTTCTGCCATTTACTGTATAATTTCTGTCTGTATTAGACCTTCCAAAACGCATTACCTTGCATTTGACTGGATTAAACTCCATCTGCCATTTCTCCGCCCAAGTTCCAAATGATCTATATCTCATTGTATCCTTTGACAATCCTCTTCACTATCTGCAACTCCTCCAACCTTACTGTCATCTGCAAACTTACTAATTAGCCCAGTTACATTTTCCTCCAAATCATTTATGTATACTACAAACAGCAAAGGTCCCAGCACTGATCACTGCAGAATACCATTTTCATGGCCACTTTCCAGGTTCCATGCACACACCTGAAGGATCCACTTTAAGTGATTCCTTCTATGAATCTATAATAACACTGTTAAAAATGCAATTACACTACAATAGTCAAGCCCTAACTTTATCTGATCAGTTAGACTACATCTATAAGGCAAGTACAGCAAATTCATGCTATTCCTTGTGATCTCTCAGCAAAAGATTCAGTTAACATTTAACTGTAGAAGGAACTGGGCAATTCTGACAGCAACCTCCTGTGTTTAACTGTGCATGTGCAGTTATCTCCTGCATGATGAGTGCTGTTAACTGCACTGCTATTCCCGTTGCAAACGTCAGCTCCTCAAACATCAGTTGCATGTCATCTGAGTGAAATCCCTTGCAATTCATGAAGCAGTCATGTGTGTAGGAACTCAATGCCAACATGAATGTAATACCCTGCATGTGGGGAATCCAGCAGACTGTGAAAATTCTATCCTGTCTTTGTTGATGGAGAAAATGATGAATGTATTTTCCTTAGTAAACAAAGTTTCAATCACCAGTTTAATTCAAGCATGGACTACTGACAGATGTCACTGGCCAACCTGGAAAGAGCCAAAAGCAAAGATGTTCAGGGCTTCTGACATTTTGACTACAACAGGCAATGACCTACTGTGTACAGTACTTGTCTCCTTATTTAAAGAAGGACATAAATACATTAGCAACATTTCAGAGAAGGTTTACTAGACCAATACCAGGAATGGATGGGCAGTCTTATGAAGAAAGATTGGAAAGGTTAGGGCTTTATCCACTGGGGGTTAGAAGAGTAAGAGGCAACTTGATAGAAACCTTTAAGATCCTGAGGGACTTGACAGAGTGGATGTGGAGTGGATGTTTCCTCTTGTGGGTGAATCTAGAATAAGGGGTTGCTGTTTAAACATAAGGGATTGCTCATTTAAGACAGTGATGAGGAGAATTATTTTCTCTCAGAAGGTCTTTGGAACGCCCTTCCTCAAAAGGTGGTGGAAGCAGGGTCTTTGAATATTTTTAAGGTGGAGGTAGATAGATTCTTGATAAACAAGAGGGTGAAAGGTTATCAGGGGTAGATGCATCGTCAGCTGTTCCAGTATAGCTATTACACCAGCATCTATACAACAATGTCGAAAATTGTCCAGTTTTGTCTTCTCCACAAAAAGCAGGACAAATCCAACCCTATCAATTATTACACTATAAGCCTACTCTTCAGCCTGAGGGAAGTGATGGAATGTGTCATTCACTGTGCTACCAAGCGGCACCTGCAGAACAACAATTTGTTCACTGATGGTGAGTTTGGGTTTTGCCAGGGCTACTCAGCTCCTGACCTCATTACAGCCTTGGGACAAACATGGACAAAAGAGCTGAACTCAAGAGGTGAGGTGAGAGTGATTGCCCTTGACATCAAGACCGCTTTTGACTGAGTGTGGCATCAAGGAGCCCTGGCAGAATTAAGTCAATGGGAGCTGAGGGAAATCTGTCCACTGGTTGGAGTCATACCTAGCACAAAGGAAGGTGTTTGTGGTTGTTGGAGGTCAATCATCTCAGTCCCGGGACATCGCTGGGAATTTCTCAGGGTAATGTCCGAGGCCCAACAATCTTCAGCTGCTTCATCAATGGCCTTCCCTCCATCATAAGATCAGAAGCGGGGATGTCCACTAATGTTTGCACAGCGATTAGTACCATTTGCAGCTCTTCAGACACTGAAGCAGCCCATGTCCAAATGCAGCAAGACCTGGACAAGATTCAAGTCCAGGCTGACAAGTAGCAAGTAACATTCGCGCCACACAAGTGACAGGTAATGACAATCTCCAACAAGAGAGAATCTAACCATCTCCCCATGACATTCAATGGCATTACCGTTGCTGAATACCTATTGCCACTTTCTGCAGGACAATTAACGTTGGGCAACAAATGCACACATTGCCAGTGACATTCATGACCCATGAAAGAATAAAAACATTTACCTTAGCCCCCAGACATTGTTGTAGGAGTTCCCCAGGGTGGTGTTCTAGGCCCAATGAACTTCAATTGCTTCATCAATGACTTTCTCTAAAACATAAGGTCAGAAATGGGGACGTTCACTGAAGACTGCACAGTGTTCAGTACCATTTGCATTTCCATTGTTAGTGAACAGAAGGGTATTTCTGTAACCAAATTAAAGGGTATCACAGAAGGAGAATATATAGAACATTCTGCTGGGGAATTGTGTGAGCTAGAAGTTGTGGTACACATCAGTATCAATGGCATAGAGAGAGCAGATATTGAGCTCCTGCAGTCAGATTTTCAATAGGTAGGAAGGAAGTTTAAAAATTAGGACCTCAAAGGTTGCAATCTCTGGATGACTCCCAGTGCCACACACCAATATGAGTAGAAAGAGGAAGATAGTGAGGCATGTGCAAGAAAGCAGACTTCAGATTCTTGAAACATAGTGACCAGTTCTAGGACTGGAGGTCCCAATTGAAAGGGAACAGGTTGCATCTCAACAGGACTGGGACCAACGTCCTCATGGAGCAGTTCGTTAGTGTAGTGCGGGAAGAGTTCAAACTATATTGGCTGGTGTGGGCATCAGCATATAGAATTAGTAAATAGGAATAGGGTGTATAAAAGAGTGACAGTTGGATAGTACTAGAAAAGTAGGTAGTACCATATTTGAAAGGGGCAGAGTAAGAAGGACTACGAATATTATAAAGACAGGTTTAGAATGATTGCATATGAACACACAAAGGGCTGAATTTTCCGTTCAGCCAGCGGACGGAGCTGAAGCAATCATGGGCCGCACTGCCATTTTGCACAGGCAGGCCAATTAAGGCCCACCTGGTGCGTTTCACACTCTCATGGAGAGTGGGACTTTTAAAATTGTGGCGGGTGTGTACAGATCACCGGTTCAAATGGGGAACCAGCAGTCTGTATAAAAAAATGCCAGGCAGCCTCTTTTAGGCTGATCACCATGGCCAGCTCCAGGTTGTACTGCAGGGAGTCTGCACAGCAGGCTGTGGTACAGGGAAGGCCAGAGGAGGAGGGCAGGCTGCAGGGTGTGGGCCAGGAGCAGGGCAGGCTGCAGGGTAGGTCAGCGAGGGGCCAATGTGCCCCTCGCTTCTCTGATGACTGCCTTGCTGCCCTTGTTGAGGTGGTGGCTGCACGGCGAGAGGTCCTGTTTCCCCAGGATGGGAGGCGGAGGGCCCCCCCATGTGACGAAGCAGGCCTGGCAGGAGGTGACGGAGGTGGTAAGTTCCAGGGATGTTGTGCGGCGAACGTGGATCTATTGTTGCAAGCGTTTCAATGATTTATTGCACTCTGGAAGGGTGAGTACCAAGTTGGCCTTGGCCATTTAACCCAGCAGGTAGCCTTAGCCTTTGAGGGCACTCCCCTGCCCCACATCTTAGTGTCGTTACTGTATTGGGCATTTGGCGCATGCTGGGTGGTCAAGCAGATAGTGACCATGCTTACACCAGCCTTAGTGGTTAAGGAGAAGATGGGTTCTCCCGACACCATGTGTTGGTCTTCGTCACACTTGAGTAGTCTGGGGGAAACCTGCAGGAGATGCAGCTAGGCGCAGACTCATAACTCCAACACATGTCTTATTCACGGTGATGAGATGGTGGAAGGGAGCCTCAAGGTGTCATGGCCAAGTGCCATCTGGTGGCGCTGCACCTAGTTGCGCCTCCTTGCCATGGGCGCTAAGATGCATGTGTTATTGGAAAGTGATTGGACGCCAAATGTGTCCAAGGTGGCCATTGGGGGAGGGGGTTAGGAGCAGCCATACTATAATTTGGTGACCGATCACCAGTAATGTGGACAGGAGCCGCTGGAGGCCTCCGATGGGCCACTCTGGTTGGAGTGTGGCATGCACATGCAAAGTACATGAGCGATCAGCCCCAATAAATGGTGTTCTCTGTTCTGCAGGAGAAAAATGCGCACAACATCTATGAGCGTTCGCACACTGGTGGTGGCTAGCCTATGCTTCTCATCCTCAGCCGTTTTGAAGAACAGGCCGTGGAGTTGGAAAGGCACCATGTGGCCAGGGTGACAGGTGTCGGTGAGGTTGGGGTGGAGCAGCCAGGTATTTGATGCCCACAGTCCCATCCACTCTGTCTTCCCATCATCCAAATCACTGATGATTGCTGCAATCGTTAATGCAGCAACATTGCTCATTCACAGACTAATAGAGTCAGACATGTGGATCACACACAAAGGTTCCTCTAGCACCTTCCAAAGCCGCTCATCCATTTCTGACCACTATCCCCATGGCCTAACCTGCCATGGCATCACTGCTGCACATCCAAATACCTATTGCATCTTAAGAGGGTTTGTACCTCCACCACCCTTTCAGCCAGTGCGGCCCACATTACTCTGTCCAAAAGGTCCTCAGAACCTCACCTGTCAACCTCATGCCCCTCAACTTAAATAAATACCACCACCGGTCATCCCTGTGCCAAGGGGAAATGTTGCCTTCTGTCCACCCGTTCTATGCCCCTCATAACGGTATGAAGATCAATAATCTGACCTGTCAATCTCCTGTGCTCCACGGCAAATGTCACAAGTTTATGCAATGTTTCCTCATCACTCCAACTCTCCAGGCCAGCATGCAGCCAGGTCAGGTACCTCTGCATTCTCCCCACTCCAATGTCAGCCCTCCCGTGAAGCGCAGGAGGTCACAACTGGACACAGAAGTGTAGATGTGGCCTCGACAGCGTTTTCTGCACTTGCAACGTGACCTCCCTTTTCTTACATTCTATTCCTCGGCTAATTAAGGCAAGTTTGGCTTTGACCTTGTTAAATGCCTTATGTTCCTGTTCTGCTACCTTAATGGGCCTGCCCAGCAAGGTCCCTGTAATCGTCCTTACGTTCCACGGTCCAACCATTTCTCCTGTATTCCCGTACCTTGTTTGTCCTGCCTAAGTGCATCACCTCACAGTTATCCATATAACATTCCATGTGGCATTCCTTAGGCCATCTGACCAGCCTGTCTGTATCTGCCTGTGATGTTTGGGCCTCCTCCTGACTATTTATCGCCCCACCAATGTTCGTCTTCCTAGGCTCTGGAAGATTGAGCGCATTATGAGCCAGGGGGGAAAGGGATGAATTGTGTTACTGACTGAACACTAACTGATCCACTGTTTGTTGTTAATTTCAACATCACCAAAGCATGGCCGCAATGAGGATGTCCAGATGCCCCCTTCCACACCTGAGGGGCATCAATTGTCACGAGCGTCACACCATTTCAGCGAGGCAGGTACCAGCACAGCGACTACCACAGCAGTAGGGAATGTAACATCGGCTAGTGTCCCGGGTCACAGTGGAGAGGGCACTTCACATTTGCTGGAGGAGATGGCCCAGACAGAGCGTGCCGATGGCGCCAGCAACCAGAGGACTGCAGGGGACCAGGCACATGCTGGGTCGGGCCATGATGATGTGCCTCTGGAGTTGTCAGCCATGCAGCAGCTGCAAGAAAAGCGGCCGGGTGCGCGGGAGCATCTGGCAGTGTTGCATGAGGGTGTGCTTTAGTCGGACTCTGTGGTGGAGGAATCCAGTCAGAGCATCAGTGATGGCATGAACTTCACGTCAGAGCGTCAGGCTTCCTCCATGGAGAGATTGGCGACTGTCATGGAGAGGGGCTTCTAACAGGTTGATCAGCTTCTGATGGAGTTACACTCGGACCTGCAAGCCCTCACAGTGCTACTGGCCACAGGTGGCCATTGGCAATGTGGGACATGCGCTGGGCACCATCTGCGGTGAGCAGGGAGGTCCAATGTGACCTCACGTTGGCGCAGCAGTTGCCTGTCATCACTGCAAGCTCCTCTCAGGGCGCTCCGGATGAGGGCAGCAGCTCCTCCGCCCCTCTGCCAGTGATCGTTGCATCCGTTGAGGCTGCGACAACTGGGGAGCTGCCAATTCTGGAACTGGCCACTCCATCCCAGGCGGGGCCAGCACAGGCTCCACGGGCCAGAGGATGGCCACCAAGGTCATCGAGGCCAACAGGACAGCAGAGTCAGCAGGCTGTCTCACAAGCCATTCCGACCGATGGGGCAGCACCAAGACGTAGCACCCGTAAACGTAGGCATACGGCATGTTAGGCACTCAACGGGTTTGTCACTGGTGATGTTGTGTTGGCCTGAGATTAGGGAATTTATATTTTTCAATGTTGAAGCAACGTTTTCTTTTGATTTTTGTGGCACTATCTGATGGATGGGAATAGAGTCCAAATTTGTTACCATGGCTGATGGTGTCTCCTTTGTGCTGCATTTGTATGTTTCACAGACATCTCATGAGTGTTTGAATGGACATTGATGTTTCTGTACTAAGCCCTTAGTTGCAGCTGATGAAGTGGAAGATGTAGCACTTAAGTGCCTCGTATGGAAGTGCTAGGCAATGCTGGTCCTGCAGATCCATTTGTGTGGAGCTAGCTGAAGATTTGTTGGATCGAAGTCTCCCAGATGTCCCTGCCTCCTTGGTGTAGTAGTGGGTCGGCGTGCTGCCCTTCATCATCACCCTGTGCTTCCTCATCCTCTGAGCCACTGCTGGATTCATCATGTGCAGCCTCATCCACTGCGTCAAGGTCTTCATAATCAACTGCATCCCCCCTTTCCAGTGCAAGATTGTGCAGAGCGCAGCATGTTACCACTATCACAGAGACACGATCTGGGGGGTACTGGAGTGCGCCCCCTGAGCAGTCCAGGCATCGGAAGTGCATCTTGAGAAGACCGATCGCTCTCTCCACCACAGCCCTTGTGGAGCCGTGGAGCTCCTCAGCTTCTGTTCTTGGATGGCAAAGAGGCGTCATGAGCCACCTTCTGAGGGGACAGCCCTTGTCACTCACCAGTTATTCATCCAGCCGAGCCGGAGCACTGAAGAGCCCTGGCACCTGGGAGTGTCTGAGGATGTAGGCATCATGGGAGCTGCCTGGGTACCTTGCACAGACTTGCAGAACCAGCATCCTGTGATCACACACTATCTGCACGTTCATGAAGTGGAAGCCCTTCCTGTTGACAAAGGCACCGGGCTCACCTGCTGGCGCCTTGATGGCCACATGTGTGCAGTCTATAGCACACTGGATGCGGGAGAAGCCAACAATGGCCACTAAGCCTCTGGTTCGCTGTGCCTGACTTGCCTGATCAGAGTGGAAGTGGATAAAGGTCAATGCCCGTCTGAATAGAGCGTCTCTAACCTGCTTGACACAAGTGTGGACAGCTGATTGGGAGACACCACAAAGATCATCCACCGAGCCCTGGAAGGAGTCAGAGACATAGAAGTGGAGGGCAACTGTGACCTTCAGAACTGCTGGCATGGGGTGTCCGTCCACACAGTTAGGGGAGATCTCAGGGCCAATCATCTGACAAATATAGTTGACTGTCTCCCTTGACAATCGGAACCTCCTTCGGCACTGCACCTCAGTTATATTGAGGTAACTGCTTCGCTGCTTGTACAGCCTGGCAGCAGGATAGTGGTGTCTTCTGTGGCCCCTTCCACCTTAGACAACCTCTTGGCCCTGTGCCCCTTGTGCCTGTGCCTGTCCTCCCAAAGGTGGCTCCCCTGGAGGCTGATTGTCCAGTCCTGGCCTTCTCCTTATTCTATCCCTCCCTTCCTCCTCAGAGGCGCTGCCTCCAGTGGAGATGTCAGAACCCATACCCCCAGGCTAAATGGAGGCCTCCAGAAAGCTGCAGGCCTGATAAAGATTACTGTCTGCAGGTTGCTGAGCTGAAGCTTCAAAGTACAGAGAAAGCTGCTGGAATTCATTCTGAACTCCTACAGATCACACAGGCAAGTTTAAAATACTCGCTGCAATAAATACTTCACATAAAACTTTGACAACCCCACTAAGTCCACATATCCCACCTGTGGATGAGTTTTGTTAAAAAGTCATTTACCCGTCTGCCCGTCGGGCCTGTGCACCGAGCTGAAGATCGCACGGGTGCCTCAAATTCGGCATTGATTGCCTAGTTAAGCGCCTTAACAAGCCCTTTAATTAATGGTGGACGCGCGTTGCGCTTCATCACACGCCCGCCCAGCTAAATATCACTATGGCACGCGGTGACGTCAGCACGCTCGCCCAACATCACCTCACGCCATTTTAAGCACTGACGTGCAGGGCTGCCCCCACACACACCACCCAGAAAATTCTGCCCAAAGTGTGGTGGATAAGGTTGGTGAGCTTTAAGTACAAATAGCCATTTGGGAACATGATGTAATAGCAATAATTGAAATGTAGCTTAAAAATGGTGAGGACTGAGTGCTTAATTTTCAAGGATACAATGTGTCTGAAAAGATAGGGAAGGAGGAAATGGAGGTGAAGTAACAGTATTGACTAGGGAACACATTGTTGGGTTAAAAAGGGAGGATGGCCTTAAGAGGGTAAGGAAGAATCCATTTGGTTAGAGTTACAAAGCAAGCTGGTGGTATTCTATAGGCATCCAAATAGTGAGAGAAATAGATGGAGCAGCATAGCTGCAGAGAAATCACAGAGATGGACTACACAACATGGACTGTAGCAGTTCAAGAAGGTAGCTTGCGACTACCTTCTCAAGTGCAATTAAGCATTAGCAACAAATGTTGTCTTTGCCAGCAACATTTCATTCCGACATGCTGATAGGAGGGAGTTCTGGAAGTACTGGAAAGGCTGTCTATGCTTAGACAGGTTAAGTCACCTGGTCTGGATGTCGGGTTGCTAAAGGAGTGTGCTTAGTGGAAGAGCTTGTCATTATCTTCCAATCCTCAATCTTTGCTTGATATGTGGGAGATGTCAGAAGGTTAGAGAGCGGCGAATATTAATGTCCTGATGAAAAAAAGGATGTAAGGGTGTTCCTTGCAACTATAGGCCAGTCAGATTAACACCAGTGGAAGGTTTGTTTTTACAAGCAATAATCAGGGAAAAGGATCAACAAGCATTTGAATTGAGTTAATTAAGGAGAGTCGGTATAGACTTGTAAAAGACAGATCATGCTTGACTAATCTAATTGAATTGTTTGATGAAGCAACAGAGAAGGTTGATGAAGTGAAAGCAATGAATATTGTTCACATGGATTTTAAGAAAGCATTTGACAAAATACCACATAAAAGGCTGGTGAACAAGTGGAATACATAGAACATAAGAACATAAGAAATAGGAACAGGAGTAGACAATTCAGCACCTCGAGCCTGCTCTGCCATTCAATAAGATCATTGCTTATCTTCTTGTGTTTTGATTTCCACATTCCCATCTAGCCCCAATAAACTTTGGTTCCCTTGCCTACCAAGAAGCTATCTACCTCTGCCTTAAAAATATTCAATGTCCCTGCCTCCAGCACTTTCTGAGGCAGAGAATTCCAAAGTCAACAACCCTCTGAGAGAAAAAAATTCTCCTCATCTCTGCCCTAAAAGGGCGACCCCCAATTTTAATAGAATAGAAAAGTCAATGTCAGCTTGGATAAAAATTAGCTTGAGGACAGAGAATAGCGAGTCACGCTAGATAGATGTTTTTCAAACTGGAGGATGGTAGACAGTAGTGTTGCCCATGATTCAGTGCCAGGACCCCTGATTTTTTGATATATGTAAATTATATGGATATTGGAATATGGGGTTAAATTTCAAAATTTGCTGACAATACCAAGTTCAGAGCTATTTCAGACAGTGAGGATGATACTAATTGACTAGAACAGGCCAAAGATAGTCTAGCAGAATGGGCAGACAGTTGGAAGTTGGAATTCAATAAGGAGAAGCGTGGGATAATGCATTTTGGCAGCAGGGAGAGGGAGACGGAATAAATGACACAGTTCTAACATGGACAGAGAGACCTGGAGGCTCATGTGTATAGATCTTTGAAAGTGGCAGGACATATTGAGAGAGTGGTTAGCAATGCATATGGGACCTTGGACTTTATAATTAGAGCTGTTGAAGCTATGCTGAATATGTATAAAGACCATGTTAGGTCAAAACTAAAGCATTGTGTCCAGTTCTGGTCACCACACTTTAGGAAGTGAAGGTCCTTGAGAGGGTGCAGAGGAGACTTACCAGAATGGTTCCAGTGATGAGGGATTTTAGCTACAAGGTTAGGTTGGAGAAGCTGGGGTTGCTCTCCTTGGAGCAAAGGAGGTTGAGCAGAGATTTGATACAGGTGTACAAGATTATGACAGGTTTAGATAAGGTAGACAAAGAAAAAACTCTTCCTTAGCTGATGGTGCAAGGATGATGTGACATAGATTTAAGGCTTTGGGCAAAGGATGCTGAGGCAGTGGGGTGGGGGTGGGTAGGTGGGGGGCGCAGTTGGTGGAGCGAGCGTAATGACCTGGAACTCATTGCCAATGTGGGTGATGGAGAAGTGGAATGGGCACTTGAAGAATCTGGGGATGGAGCAGGCGAATGGATTAATTGGATTGCTCTACAGAGTGCTGGCATGGCCCCCGTGGGCCAAATGGCCTGCCATAAGGACTCTATGGCTCTGTGACTCGATTACTGTCATACGTTATTTCTGCTTCATTTTATTTTCTATCCCTTTCATTATCCAAGGAGCTTGATATTTCCTTGACCTTCTCCCGCTCAGGGAATGTATCTCGATTGTACCTGTATTCATGTCCTCTATATAGGCAGTTCATTGTTCTATTAAAGTTTTGCCTGCAAATCTTTGATTCCAGTTCACCAGGGCAAATCTTTTCTCACCCCACTGAAATTGGCCTACCAATTAATTATTTATCCTCTAGACTACCCTTGTCCTTCCACAAAACCACATCCAGCAATGCCTTGTTGGGCCAGAAACATACTGATTAAGAAAATCTCCTGAAAATGTTTCAAAATCTTTCCCCCTTCTCTGATGTTTACACCATCACTATCGCAGCTTATGTTTGCAGAATTAAAGACCCTGTTTATCACTACTACATCATTTTTGCACTTCTCGATAACTTCGCTTTGGTCAATAAAGGACATAAAGAAGACCCCAGCAACTGCAGGCCAGTCAGTTTAGCCTCAGTGGTGGGGAAGCTTTGAGAAACATTAATTCGGGACTAAATGAGTAGTCACTTGGCAACTAAAGAATGCCAGCATGGATTTGTTAAGGTCAAATTGTGTTTAACTAACATACTTGAGTTTTTTGATATGGCAACAGGAAGGATTGATGAGGGTAATGCTGTTGCTGTGGCATACATGGGCTAGCAAAAGGCATTTGATACAATGCTGCACAGCAGACTTGTGAGCAAAGTTATAGCTCATGGAATAAAAGGGACAGAGCCACATGAATCCAAGCTTAGCTGAGTGACAGGGAACAGAGAGAAGTGGTTAATGGATGTTTTTTGGGCTGGAGGAAGATTTATAGGTGAGTTCTTCAGGGGTCAGTGTCAGGTGCTGTTCTTCCTGATGTTTATTGATGACCTAGAACTTGGTGTATATAGAAATATAGAAAATAGAATCAGGAGCGTGCATGCGGCCCTTTGAGCCTGCTCCACCATTCAGTATAATCGTGGCTGATCCTTTATCTCAACGCCACACTCCTGCTCTCTCCCCATACCCCTTGATGCCTTTAGAGTCCAGCAATCTATTTCCTCCTTAAATATATTCAGTGACTTGGCCTCCACAGTCTTCTGCGGTAGAGAATTCCATCAGTTCACCACCCTCTGAGAGAAGTTTCTCCTCATCTCAGCTCTAAGTGGCCTGCCCAGTATCCTGAGACTGTGACCCCTTGTTCTAGACACCCCCAGACAGAGGAAACATCACCACTCCATCCAGCCTGGCCAGCCCTATCAGGATTTTATACATTTCAATGACATCCCCACTCATTCTTCTAAATCCCTGTGAATACAGGCCTAGTCGGCGCAATCTCTCCCCAGTCCTGCCATCCCTGAAATCAGTCTGGTGAACATTCGCTGCGCTCCCTCTATGGCAAGTGTATCCTTTCTTAGGTAAGGTGACCAAAACTGCACACTCTACTCCAGGTGTGGTCTTGCCAAGACCCTGTACAGCTGCAGTAAGACATCCTTGTTCCTGTACTCAAGTCCTTATGCAATGAAGGCCAACTTACCATTTGCCTTCTTAAGTGCTTGCTACACCTGCATGCTTGTTTTCAGTGATTGGTGCACAAGGACACCCAGGTTCCTTTGTATATCAACATTTCCCAATCTATAACAGAATCACAAAATCACACAGTGCAGAAAAGGCCCTTCGGCCCATTGAGTCTGCACCAACACTTGGAAACACTTGACCTACTTACCTGGTCCCATTTACCAGCACTTGGCCCATAGCCTTGAATGTTATGATGTGCCAAGTGCTCTTCCAGGTACTTTTTAAAGGATGTGAGGCAACCTGCCTCCACCACCCTCCCAGGCAGCGCATTACAGACCGTCACCACCCTCTGGGTAAAAAAGTTTTTCCTCACATTCCCCCTAAACTTCCTGCCCCTCACCTTGAACTTAAGTCCCCTTGTGACTGACCCTTCAACTAAGGGGACAGCTGTTCCCTATCTACCCTGTCCATGCCCCTCATAATCTTGTATGCCTCAATCAGGTTGTCCCTCAGTATTCTCTGCTCCAATGAAAACAACCAAAGTCTATCCAACCTCTCTTTATAATTTAAATGTTTCATCCCAGGCAACATCCTGGTGAATCTCCTCTGCATCCCCTCCAGTGCAATCACATCCTCACCATTTAAGTAATACTCTGCCATTTTATTTTTTCAACCGAAGTGGACAACTTTACGTTTATCCACGTTATATTGAATCTGCCATGTATTGCCCTCTCATTCAACCTATCTAAATAGCCTTGAAGCCTCTTAACACCCTCCTCACTGCTCATGTTCTCATCAACAAGCTTGGAAATATTACATTTGGTCCCCTCATCCAAATTATGGATATATGTTGCGAATAGCTGGGACCCAAGCAATGATCCCTGTGGTTCTCCCCTAGTCACCACCTGCCGCTCCGAAAAAGTCCCATTTATTCCTACTCCCTGTTTCCTGTCTGCTAACCAATTCTCAGTCTATGATAATATATTCCCTCCAATCCCACGTGCTTTAATTTTTCACACTAACCTCTTACGTGTGACTTTGGCAAAAGATTTCTGAAAATCCAAATACACCACTGGTTCTTCCTAATCTATTCTGCTAGCTATGTCCTCAAAAAACTCAAGTAGGTTTGTCAAGCATGATTTCCCTTTCATAAATCCATGCTGACTTTGTATAATCCTGTTGATATTTTCTAAGTGTCCTGTTATCACATCCTTTATAATTTTCCCTACTACTGATGTTAGGCTAACTGGTCTATAATTCATTGTTTTCTCCCTCCTTCCTTTTTTAAATAATGGGGTCACATTTGCTACCCACCAATCTGCTGGGACTGTTCCAGAATCTACAGAATTTTGGAAGATGACAACCAACATATCCACTATTTCCATGGCCACCTCCTTTAGTACTCTGGGATGTAGATTACTGAGCCCTGGGAATTTATTGGCTTTCAGTCCCATTAATTTCTCCAGTACTATTGTTTTAGGAACATTAATTTCCTTCGATTCCTCCTTCTCACTAGACCCTTGATCCTTAGCACTTCTGAGAAGTTATTCCTCCGTGAAGACAGAACTAAAGTCATTGTTTAATTGCTCTGCCATTTCCTTGTTCTATATTATAAATTCTCCCATTTTGGACTGTAAGGTCCCCACATGATCTTCACTACCCTTTTAATTTTTATATACTTATAGAGGCATTTACAGTCCACTTTTATTTTCCTTGCAAGTTTACTCTAATACTCTATTTTTCCCCTCTTAATCAATCTCTTGGTCCTCCTTTGCTAAATGCTAAACTGCTCCCAATCCGCAGGCTTGCTACTTTTTCTAGAAACTTTATATGATTCCACTTTGGATCTAATACTATCCTTAATTTTTTTTTGTTAGCCTTTCCTGTTGTATTTTTGTGCCAGAAAGGAATGCAAAACTGTTGCAATGCATGCATTCTTTTCTTAAATATTAGCCATTGCCAATCCACCTCCTTTTAATAAAGTTCCCCAGTCTAACTTAGCCAACTCATGCCTCATATTTTCATCATTTCCTTTGTTCAGATTTAGACTAGACTACTTCGCTTTCCAACGAAAGGAGAATCCTATCATGTTATGGTTATGTTCCCTAAAGGACCCCGCCCAAGATAATTAATTATCCCCTTCTTATTGCACAATACCAAACCTAGGATAGCCTGTTCCCTAGTTGGTTCCTTGACATACTGGTCTAAAAAAATCTTGTACACGTTCCAAGAATTGATCCACCACAGTATTATTGCTAATTTGGTTTTCCCAGTCTATATGTAGATTAAAGTCACCCATAATTACTGTAGCACCCTTGTTACATGCATCTCTAATTTTGTGTTTAATGCCGTCCCCTATCTTATCCCTACTGTTTGGAGGCTTATAGACAACTCCCACTAATATTTTCTACCCCTTGTTGCTCCTTAGCTCTATTCAGCATGATTCTACATCTGGATTTTCTGAGCCAACATCCTTTCTCACTATTGCACTGATATCATCCTTAACTAACAATGCCACCCCACCTCCTTTTCCTTTTTGCCTGTCCTCGCTAAATATCAAGTACGCTTGGATATTCAGTTCCCAGCCTTGGTTACCTTGCAGCCATGTCTCCGTAACTGCAATAACATCATACCAATTTATATCTATTTGCACATTAAGTCGTTGACCCTTTTGCGAATGCACCGTGCATTCAGATACCACGGCTTCAGACTTATCTTTTTAACATTTTTACACATCCATTTTTGTACAATGGCCCTATTTGCTGCTAGCCCTTGTTTTCTCTCTTCCACTTTTGCTTTCTACTTTTCTGTCTTTCATTCCTATCTTTGCTTTCCTCTCTTGTGTCTTCCTGCTCAGGTTCCCACCCGCCTGCCAGTCTAGTTTAAACCCTCTGTCACAGTACTAGCAAATATCCTTGTGAGGATATTGGTCCTGGTTCTATTGGGTGCAATCCATTCAGCTTGTACAGGTCTCATCTTCCCCAGGGCACAATGTCAAAATTTTCAGACTTGCAGTTATTGTGATCTGTGAAGAGGAGAGTGTAGAACTTCAAAAGGACATAGGCAAGTTGATGGAATGAACAGACAAATGGCAGATGGAATTTAATGCAGAGAAGTGTGAAGTGATTCAAAAGGAGCGTAGAGAGGCAATATCTAATAAAGGTCAGAATTTTCCATATTTCTCTGGCACTTGGAGGGCTGCTGGAGACCAGCCAGCTACGGAGTCTGAGTCAGATGGTGAACCTCTGTGAGCAGCTGCCGACACAATGCTGGAGATGCAATGATAGGTGGTGGAACATCAGGCAGAGGTGCGGCAGTCACTCAGTAGACTAGAGTGAAGGATGGATGAATCCACCTGCATTCTGTCTGATATCATGGTTCCAACATGCGAGCGCCTCAAGGTCACCATCGGAAGGTTGGCAGCCACCATGGAGACGTTGGTGCAGCAGGTTTTGCCAGCTTTGCACTCAGTGCTGGACTCCATGGCCACACATACTGGTGGATACCATCAGTGTCTAGGCGAGAGGGGGACAAGGCACCTTGGCCTCCCTCCAGGTGAGCATCAGCCAGACACCCCAGGGGCCCCCACTCAGAACACTCCAAGGGTGTCCAACTGCTCCAGTTTCTCTCTGCTTGTGACCCTATCCCTAGCTGCTCAGACTGTGAAAGGTGCATTTGCCCCTAAGCAGGAGACCCTTATCAGGCTGGGCCTTCCAGGCTTCAGGCCACCAGAGCAAGTCCACCAAGGTGATCACAGACATCAGGATGTTGCAGTCAGCAGGCTGCCTCCACCTCTACTGTGGCCGTTGGGGCTGCAACCAGCTATACGAATTAGGAGCAGGAGTAGGCCACGCGGCCCCTCGAGCCTGCTCCGCCATTCAATAAGATCAAGGCTGATCTGAATGTAACTGCAACCTCACATTCCTGCCTACCTCTGATGACCTTTCACCCCCTTGGTAATGAAGAATCCATCTAGCTCTGCCTTAAAAATGTTCAAAGACTTACAACCCTCTGAGAGAAAAAATGTCACCTCATTTATGTCTTAAATGAGCCGCCCCTTATTTTTAAACAGTAACCTCTATTTCTAGATCCTTGCCACCTCCACCCTGTCAAGACCCCTCAGTACCCTAAAGGGTTCAATTAAGTGGCCTGTTCTAAATTCCAGTAGATACAAGCCTAACCTGTCCATCCTTTCCTCATAGGACAACCTGCCATTCCTGGTATTATTCTAGTCAACCTTCCCAGAACTGCTTCTAATACATTTACATCTTTTTTTAAATAAGGAGACCAGACACAATACTACAGTTGCGGTCTTGCCAATGCCCTGTACAACTGAAGCAAAACCTCCCAACTTTTGTAATCAACTCCCCTCACAATAAATTATAATATTCTATTAGCTTTCCTAATTAGCTGCTACACTTGCATACTACCTTTTGTGATTCATGCTTGGACATCTCTGAATTTCAGAGCTCTGTAATCTCTCACCATTTAGATAATAAATTTCATTTTTATTCCTCCTGCCAAAATGAACATTTTCACATTTGCCCGCATTATACTCCATTTGCCAGATCTTTGCCCACTCACTTAACCTATCTATGTCACTTTGTAGCCTCCTTGCGTCCTCTTCACAATTTACTCTCCTACCTATCTTTGTGTCATCAGAAAATTTAGCAACTATTCCTTTAGTCCCTTCATCCAAATCATTTATATAAATTGTATTGGTAGGGTTAGAAAAATTAAGAAACACTCAAATCACTTTTGGATCACAGGTGTGCAACCACTGTAAAAATATTGAACTTTGTTAGTATATGTTCATCAATGGCTTGGTAAACTGAAGGCATTGTGATCATGTACATATGAATCCTTTTGTTTCGAGGTTGAGCTATCCTCCCACTCAGTGATATTTTCCCACTGTGCGATTCACATTCATGTGATGTCAACCTCACTGAAGGTAGTTTTTGTGCTCTTGTGTGATGTAATGGAGGTGTGTTAAAATCTTAATTGGATATCTGTGCTTAATGCACTTGTACACCATTTCCCTCATGACGCATCATTGTGTGAGAACAGCTCAGCAACCTTGAGGGATTAGCAGCAGTTGTGACTCCTCAGCGGTAGTGCCAAAGGGCAAAACCGGGACAGGAGGATGATATCCCCAAACGAGTCCTCATCTCATTAGTCACTATAATTTCTCATTAATGTGGCGATGACTGCATCGAGTAAGTTGCCACAGCGTTCATGCTGCTGTGTCGACTCTCACTTTTCAGAGCAAGTGCATACAGGGTGCAGCATTTACCTTCTTAAAGGTTGTGGCCTGGTGAATCATGAGGCTGGTAGGTGCAAATTGGAATGCTAGACTTGCTCTTGATGTGAATGATTGGACATCTCTTTCAATGCAACGGAAAAGCAATAAGGGACAGGAGGAATGTCACCATCTTCCATTACCTTCACTTTACTCCTCCTGGAATATAGTAGCAATTAAAGTGTCAGCATTTCGTCTTCCATGTTGTGCTTCCTTGATGGTATTGTCTGGTGGAAGTTGATCCTCATCACCCTGTTCAGGTTCCTGGCCCTCCTGCTCTTCACCTTCCGAGGAACTATCATCTTCCTCCATTTCTCCCTCTGGCAAAGGATCATCCCTTTGCAGCAACAGCTTGTGAAGGGCACAACACACAATGATGATGCAGGAGACCCTATCTAGAATGTATTGCAGTGCCCCACCTGAGCGGTCTAAACCATGGGAGCGCATCTTCAGGATGCTCAATTAAGCGCTGCGTGGAGCTGTGAGCTGCGTTGTACCTCTCCTTCAAAGCACTCTGAGGCCAAGGGTGTCGTGAGCCAGTGTTTCAGTGGGTACCCCTTATCCCCCAAGCAGCCATCCCTGCAGACACTCAGGCCCTTTGAACATCTTAAGCACCTGGGAGTAACTCAGGATGTATGAGTTATAGCAACTCCCAGACTACCTGGCACAAACGTGAATGACGTGCTTCTGATGAGCATACACCAGTTGAACACTGGGGAGCCCTTAATGCCACATGGTTGTAGTTGATTGCACCCTGCATTCTTGGGAAGCCTGAGATAGCTGCAACCCATTGAATCTCGCAGCCTGGCTTTCTTCAGTGAGTGTAAACCTCACATAGTGCTGTGCCTTGCTGTAGGGGACATCTGTGACGTCCTTGATGCATCTATGTGTGGTGAACTGCAAGATGCTGTACAGGCCCCTATGGATCCTTGGAATGGCTGCAGGCAAAGGAATTGAGTGCAGTGGTCATCTTCAATGCCACCGGCAGCAGATAGCATCTGATTCCATGAGCCATTAGTTCCTCATGAAGAATGTGGCAGATGTGATCTACCAGAGCTCAGACAAGCGGTGACATGTGCGGCATTGTCTCTCACTCATCTATAAATAGGAGAGTCTTCTTCAGTATACCCTAGGTCTAGTGAGTCATCTCCATGTTCTGGATCAATCCTGCTGAAGCTCATGTTCTTGCTGTGGCTCTCCTGCATCCTGGACTTTAGGCAGGGCCTCCTCCTCAAATTGCGCTCAGCATCGCCTGACCCTTCTTCTCCTCCTCCATTGTATTCGAGCCCTAAAAAATGCAGCATTGAGCCTTGGATCCATAATTGTTTCATCCTTCTCTCTGAAATGACAGATTGAACAAATTAATGAATAATGGGTGAACATAGTGAAGATCACAATCTTGAACCAATAGCAATTGTAATGGTCTATACTGTTTTTGCCCTACTAACCTTGTCGCTGATACAGCCTTGTATCTGAGGCGATAACATACACATTGAGATAACCAAGATGACATCCCTGAGACTTAACATCTAAATCCCACAGAGGTTGGAGAAGGTTTGGATGACATGCGCTACCTGACCTAGATCAGTGCATGAATCTCAGATCTGGTATACCAATTAACAAGTTGCTCAGTGACTGGATGCCCTTTGGCCCATTATGAATGCCAATCCTGGCAAGCACATGAAAGTCTTCCATTGATGGCATGCCTCCAGATCCCACAGCAATGTGGTTAACTCTTAAGTGCCCTCTGAACTAGGGCAATTAGGGCTGGCCTGCCCAGTGATGCCCACATCCCATGAACGAATAAAAAAAATATGCAGCACCTGTGACTCCTCAACAGTTGCCTGCACATCCAAATTTCACATTCCTTTGTGTTAATGTTGAAATGCAGCAAGTGTGATGTTAAACCAGTCTCCCCTACATTTCCCTGTTATAGCATGGCAAAAGGAATGGGTTCCAATGGCCAGCTTCCCAAGGAGGTCTTCCTCTTTTCTCACATCTCTGACTCCACTTTAATGTTGTGGCACCAACAAGTTAGTTGGTGCCCCCAGAAAGGACCCCTTATTCCAGCAGTGCGCTCCTCCCAGACTGCCTCAGGCACTCCCCTGCAGATTCGCTTCTACTTCCAGGTTATAACTGTGCCATTAGTTTGAGAGTGCAAGATGGTCGTACTCGGCTATTAATTTGAGACCAGCTTCAATGCTCCGTCTCACTGTCCATGTCACAGAAATTTACCTGAAGCCTCACAATGTGAAGGTAGAGCTCCCTACTGTCATTCTCCAACCTCTTCCAATAATACTAGATCCATTGTTGTTGTGGTCGACATTTCTATCCTCCCCCGAGCCCATCAATGTAGATGTGTCCATGCCTGATGTGGACTTCTACCCTTTCCATCTAGTGGCTGTGTGCACAGTCACCTACAGAGGAAACCACCCCCATCACCCCAAATACAGGCTGCAGGTACCTTTATTTGTATTTTCCCCGAATACAGGCTGCAGGTGCTTCCCATAACCATTACCACCCCATCTAGAGTCCAGTACAGATCCAGACAAGTCCATGGACTGTGACTGTGAAAACGCCCTGCACACCAATCTGTGCACTATCCCAATTGAGCACACAGCCCATGCCCCTCCCTGGAGTGGGAGAACAATGTGCGTGTCATACATAGCCCTATAGCATTGCTCGCTGCAGCCCAGGACTTTCTGTATCCTCTTAGTCTTGACTGTGAAGTCCACAGAGCCCCAGGACTATCTCAACACTGATTTCTGACTGTGAGCCAAGGAGTTTCGCTCCTCTCTCACTCCTGATTGGGAACCCAAGACTCACTCTGAGCTGCTCGCACCAGACAAAGAGCTTTGAATTTCAATGAGTTCTCCATTGCACTTAGGACTGAACACTACAATGTCTCCCTTCCCAACCTACCACACCACACTCCCTTTATGAGTCTCCACTTGACCCACCCCTCTTGGCCCACACTAATACACCCCCTCTTTTCCTGTTCCGCAGTTTGCATGCATCACCTCCCATGTATACATGTGGTATCCCATCCACCCCCTTGTTGTCAGCATTTCAGTCTCCCTTGTCAGGCTCCAGCTTCCTCTCCCTCTTTCCTCAGCCAGCAATCATTCCCCCTTCTCCTCCACCTCTGTGCAATGACTTCCAGCCCCTCTCCCTCTGCCTTCTATCGTTCTCTCACCACACCCCCCAACGCTTGTAATGCCTCCTTGCCCTTTGCCCCCACTGTTCCTCACTCTTCCTCAACCCCTTGCAATGCCCTTCTGCTCCTCTCTCCCCAACACCCCTCACCCCAGTTGAAATGCTGGTCTTTGTCTGAAGGTTCAGACTGATCTGAATACCACTGCACAGTCATGTTCTTCTAGACTACAGAGGCATCCACCAGGAGCAGAACCCAACACCCCCAGCAGTGTGACATTCCATTGGCATCGTGACAAGACCACTGCAGCGGTGCGGCAGGTAGAATATGAATGTTTTACTCACTTTGAAGTTGCCTATGAAGTGAGGTCTGATCACTGCACACCACTCTTTTTCAAACATGATTCAGACCAAGATGATTTTCTGTTGGCGTGACATAAAATTGGAAGGCGGAACATGACACCAGCAGGCAAGTAATTTAATAAGCATTCATGATAATTAATGCAAATGGTATTCACGCCATTGGCCTTCACACCTTGGTGAGGCCACAGCTGGAGTACTGTGTGCAGTTCTGGTTGCCACATTATAGGAAGGATATGATTGCACTGGAGGGGGTGCAGAGGAGATTCACCAGGATGTTGCCTGGGATGAAACATTTAAGTTATGAAGAGAGGTTGAATAGACTTGGGTTGTTTTTGTTGGAGCAGAGAAGACTGAGGGGCGACCTGATCGAACTGTACAAGATTATGAGGGGCATGGACAGGGTGGATAAGGAGCAGCTGTTCCCCTTAGTTGAAGGGGACATAAATTCAAGATGAGGGCCAGGAGGTTTAGGGGGGATGTGAGGAAAAACCTTTTTACCCAGAGGGTGGTGACGGTCTGGAATGCGCTGCCTGGGAGGGTGGTGGAGGCGGGTTGCCTCACATCCTTTAAAAAGTACCTGGATGAGCACTTGGCACATCATAACATTCAAGGCTGTGGGCCAAGTGCTGGTAAATGGGATCAGGCAAGTAGGTCAGGTGCTTCTCACGTGTTGGTGCAGACTCGATGAGCCGAATGACCTCTTCTGCACTGTGTGATTCTGTGATTCTGTGATCTACGGGATACCTGACCCACCATTAACCTGCCATTGGGAGAATTGTAAACTGTTTTCATGCAAGTGGGATTCTGATTTTTTGGTTCCTGATAAATTCTCCACTCGTGCCTGCCATGAAACCCACCATGGGCAGGATGGGAAAATTCTGCCCAAAGAGTACAATTCAAAAGGAGGTCCAGGAGCAGAGGGGCCTGGGTGTATATATGCACAAATCATTGAAGGTAGCAGAACAGGTTGACAGTACAGTTGAAAAAAGTACGCAGCATCCTTAGCTTCACTAATAAGGTCATAAAGTACAAAAACAAGGAGGTTATGTTAAAATTGTATAAAACACTGGTTTGGCCTTGGCTTGAGCATTGTGTCTAGTTCTAGGAACCACATTTGGGAGAGATATGAAGGTGTTGGAGGGAGTGAGAAAAGATTCACAAGAATGGTTCAAGGGATGAGGAACTTAAGTTATGAAGATGGATTGAAGAAGTTGGGACAGTTTTCTTTCAAGGAAAGAAGGGTGAAAGGAGATTTTATACAGGTATTCAAAATCATGAGGGGTCGAGCAGAGTAAATAGGGAGAAACTGTTCCCCTTGGTAAAAGGATTAAGAACCACAGATTTAAGATAATTGACAAAAGAAGCAATGGCGACATGAGGAAAAGATTTTTTACACCTCAAGTGTTTAGGATTGGAATACATTATCTGAGACTGTGGTGGAGTCAGGTTTAGTTGAAGTATTGAAGAGGGCATTGGATTGTTATTTGAAAAGGAAGAATGTGTTGTGCTACAAGGAGAACCAGGATAATTGCACTAGGTGAGATGCTCCTTCAGGGAACCAGCATGGAGAGGATGGGCCGACTTACATTATTTTGTGCTGTAACTCTTCTGTGATTCTATCTGTTTCTTTTAATCCTTTGTGCATCTTGTATTTCTTCTGTAATGTTCCATCCTGGTTCCCATCACCCTGACAAGTTTGTGAAAGCCTTCCCCAACAATGCTAACAAACTGCCCACGGGGACATGGGTCAATACCTGTTGAGGTACAACGCATTTGGCCTGTGTAGGTCCTGTTCCCCCAGAACCGGTCCCAATAGCCCAGGAATATGCATCATATTCCATGCCATGTTAGAGCAATAATGTGCTCTATCCTCTATTTCTCTACTCAACAGCAGGTGCCTTGGGAGTAATCTAGAGATTACTACTTTTGACATCTTGCTTGTTAGTCTCCTTCCTAGCTCCCTAAAATCTGTTTGCAGGACCTTGTTCTTATTTCTACATGTGTCCCTGATACCGATATGGAGCATGATTATTGGCTGTTCACCCTCCCACCTCAAGAGTGCTGTACAGCACTCAGTGACATCCTTAATCCTGGTACCAGGGAGACAACATACCATTGTGGAATCACGTCTGTGATTGCAGAAGAAACTATTTATACCCTAACTTTAGAGTCCCCTATCACAAATTTATACTTTCATCACAATTTTTGAGGGTAAAATTTTTCGCTCAGCGGGTGGGCACACGCCTGACCCAACCCACCTGAACATAAAATGACGCGCGATGACATCAGGCATCCTGATGTCATCGCGCACTTGTACAATATTTTAGTCGGTGGGCCACACCGGAGTCAGCAGCATGCCCACCGACAATTAAAAGGTCTATTGATTAAAATGAATTTTTCACTGCCCATCCAACCTTACGGTTGACAGGCAGGCAAAAACACCAAGCAACCTTTGCACTTTTTTGGAAACCTCATCCACGGGCGGGATGAGGTTTCCAAAATCAAATAAAAATGAAATAAAATCTTTAATTTTTTGTTAATAATATGTCCCTGCCCATGTGACAGAGTCACATGAGGGGACATTATTTAAATTTTTTTTTTCATTTATCTTCATCTTCCTAAGGCAGCTCCATGCCTCAGGGAGATTATGCAGCGCTCATTTGCATGCATGCGTGAAGGTCATGCTCGGTGCCACTCACGTTTTTGCTGGGCGGGCCTTAATTGGCCCGCCAGCGTGAAATTGCCTTCCGGGCCCAATTGTGGGCCCCGGTTGGCTTCCTGAACACCCTCACCTACCCCTGCCAAGCCCCCACACCAAGGGCAAAATTCAGACCCTAAAGTTCCTGCTGCTGTCCTGTACAGCTACCATGGGACTGGCTCTGGCTGCATTCCCCAGAGGTGCTATCATTCTCACCACTATCCAGAACTGAATAGTGTTACGAATGCAAGACTTTACAAGACAGTTATGTCTTAAAATGTCTCTTTTTAACTTAAAGTGAAACAGAATGTTCTGGGTGGGGTGACAGTGGTTTAACTCTGCCCGGAGTCAAGACCATGTGAATTGTTGTCATGGGGAAAGAAATCTAAACAGAAACCTAATTAGAATCAAGTGACGGTTTTCACATCTTGACACAGTAACCCCCAGTAAAGGAGCTGCTTTGTAAAACACAGAGACATAGACGCATGGACAGAGAGAGAGAGACAGAAGCAGTTACTGCTGTGAAGATCTGGAAAAAACTGTTTTTGAGCTAGCAAACAAGCAAGGTATGGTGACAGCTGGTTCTCTGTTCGAAGAGCAGAGAACAAAACAGACAGGACATTCAAATGAAGAATGGTGGCCATTAGTGAAATATACATTGTCCATCTGCTTCAAAAAAAACTTCTTCCTTTCATGGTATCCTTGTAGTTTCCAGTACCATACCTCCTCCCCAAAGCTCTCAATCCTTTTGTGCATCTTCTTACTGGAATAGGTGTCTACAAGTTTCAGCCACATATTACAAGCGATAATATAACATTATAGTTTCATCCTGTGGGCAAACACATTGTTCTGATCATGACAAAATATCAGGCTTCCTTGCAAGGCCTGTGGGATATTTTTGGTCAAGTCATGCCTGGTTTTGATTGGACATGTAGCACTCGTAAGCCTTGGCCAATCAAATTTAATTGTGGCTGCATCTCAGCAATGCCATGTATGCCATTGGAATGGGGATCATAGAGGAATTGAGGTATCTCAAAATTCGAGGCCACTGCACTGCAAACACAATTAGGTTAATTTTCATCTTCATCCACATGGGGTGATAATCTGATTGAGCAGATCAGCAACCCATTATAGAACCCATGAAGTTTTCAGTCACTGGTAGTCCGCCTTATTGAATCTCTTGTTTTTAACAGAAATAAAAGATATGGAAAGGATCTAAAATCAGTGCGTTCCAGGAAGCCCATGTCTCCCAAGTTTGAATAAGTAATATTTCAGCTGAGCACCACACTTTGTCATGCATTGCCAGGTAGTGAGAGTGACAGCGAAGCACCGAATGAATTGCCGAATCAATGAGTTAAGACGGGTGTTGGCAGCTGGGCATTCAAGCTTCACAGATCTTGTTTATAAAAAGAGAAAAAATAATTTAGCAGATTGGCCACAACTGCAAAAACAAGCAACAATCCTACTTTCATTTGAATAGATTTAATAGAGATGAAATTAAAATTCAGTCAGGATTTGTATAATAGTAAGTGAATTAATGTTTAGAGCATGAACACAGAACAGGTCTAAAGTCATTTATCAAAATTCATTGTTTAAATAAGGTACTAACAAGATTCATAAAGGCAGAACAGAGACTATTTTTAACTATAGTTGGGGAGTTGAGATCTGTTGCTTGCAATTCCTGAGCAATGTGGGAACTTCAGAATACCTCATGTGTCTTCGGTAAGCATATGTGTTTAAAGTGTCTCCAGCTGCTTAGGATTTCTGAGCTTGAGGGGCAGCTTGAGTACAAAGAACAAAGAAAAGTACAGCACAGGAACAGGCCCTTCGGCCCTCCAAGCCTGCGCCGATCATATTGCCCGTCAACTAAAACATTTTGCACTTCCGGGGCCCGTATCCCTCTGTTCCCAACCCAGTCATGTATTTGTCAAGCTGCCTCTTAAACATCACTATCGTACCTGCATCCACCACCTCCTCAGGCAGCGAATTCCAGACACTCACTACCTAATAACCTCCAGACCAGGCAGTATCCTGGTAAACCTCCTCTGCACCTTCTACAATGCCTCCATATCCTTCCGGTAATGTGGCGACCAGAATTGCACACAATATTCCAAGTGTGACCTAACCAAGGTTCTATACAGCTGCAGCATGACTTCTCAGCTTTTATACTCAATACCCCTGCCAATGAAGGCAAGCATGCCATATGCCTTCCTGACTACCTTATCCACCTGCGTTGCCACTTTCAGTGACCTGTGGACCCATACACCCAGATCCCTCTGTCTTTCGATGCACTTAAGGGTTCTGCCATTTACTGTATAATTCCTACCTGTATTAGACTTTCCAAAATGCATTACCTCACATTTGTCCAGATTAAACTCCATCTGCCATTTCTCTGCCCATGTCTCCAACTGATACATATCCCGTTGTATCCTTTGACAATTCTCTTCACTATCTGCAACTCCTCCAACCTTAGTGCCATCTGCAAAATTACTAATTAGCCCAGTTACATTTTCCTCCAAATCATTTACATATACTACAAACAGCAAAGGTCCCAGCACTGATCCCTGCAGATCACCACTAGTCACAGCTCTCCATTCAGAAAAGCACCCTTCCACTGCTACACTCTGTCTTCTATGACCAAGCCCATTCTGTATCCATCTTGTCAGCTCACCTCTGATCCCATGCGACTTTACCTTCTGTACCTGTCTGCCATGAGGGACCTTGTCAAAAGCCTTACTGAAATCCATGCAGATAACATTCACTGCCCTTCCATCATCGATCATCTTTGTCACTTCCTCGAAAAACTCGATCAAGTTAGTGAGACACGACCTCCCCTTCACAAAACCATGCTGCCTCTCACTAATGTGCCCATTTGCTTCCAAATAGTAGTAAATCCTGTCACGAAGAATCTTCTCCAATAATTTCCCTACCACTGACGTAAGGCTCACCGACATGTAATTTCCTGGATTATCCCTGCTACCCTTCTTAAACAATGAAACAACATTGGCCATTCTCTAGTCCTCTGGGACCTCACCCATAGCCAGTGAGGATGCAAAGATTTCTGTCAAGGCCCCAGCAATCTCCTCCCTTGCCTCCCTCAGTACTCTGGGGTAGATCCCATCTTGCCCTGGGGACTTATCCACCTTAATATTCTTCAAGATGCCTAACACCTCTTTTTTGATCTCAACATGATCCAGCTTATCTACACACTCTTCTCTGGACAAATCAACCGCTAAGTCTTTCTCTTTGGTGAATACTGATGAGAAGTACTCATTCAGTATCTCTCCCATTTCTTCTGGCTCCACACACAGATTCCCACCTCTGTCCCTGGGAGAGCATCAGAGCATCATCAAGACAGAGAACGTCCTGGATTGAACCTTTGAACCTTCCAGGAGGTGGCCATTCATAGCCAGCGCAAGTTCAGAATGTTAGATAGGTGGTCATCTGAACAGTAGGAAAAGGCAGGAAGTGCAAAAGTCCTCAGGATTTGTGCCACTCTTAAGCAAGTATTCAGCATTGGAGAAAGTTGGAAGTGACAGGATCTTGAAGGATTGCATTCATGACCATGGCAGTAATGGACAAGCAAAGCAGAGAACAGCAAAAAGTAGAAATGCAGTTGTAGAAAATCCCATAGTTAGGCAGACAGGAAGGCATTTTTTAAATAATTATTGTGAGTCCTGCATGTGTCTTTTCTCCCTGGAACCAGGGTAAGGGATATTATGGAGAAGGTGCAGAATATTCTGCAGGGAGATGGGAGTAAGCCAGAAATTGTGGTACATGTCAGCACTAATGACATAGAGAAGGCAGGTATTGAGATCCTTCAGTCGCATTCAGCAGCTCGGGAGGAAGTTAAAAAATAGGACCTTGCAGGTAGTAATCTCTGGATTACTCCCAGTGCCACATTCAAGCGAGGGTAGCAATACGAAGTTAGGGAGGATCTATGTGTGGCTTGAACCATGGTTCAGGAGGGAAGGCTTCAGATTCTTGGGGCATTTGCACCAGATCTGGAACAGTACGCACCTCTTCAAAAGGTAGCAAAGGTCTGGGATCGATGTCTGTGGGAGGTTCACTGGTGTGCTTGAGAAAGGTGTAAACTACGTTAGCAGGGGGAAGGGCACCAGCATGTAGAAATAGAAAAAGGAATAAGGTGCATAAAGGAGTGACAGTGTTGAATAGTACTAGAGAAGGAAACAATACAATATTTAATAGCAGCAGACTAAGTGTGCTCAAAGCTATCCAGTGCACTCAAAGCTATCAAATATGTTCAGCAACCTGCAAAGAAAAATACAAAGGAATTAATCACTTATATATCAGAATTTATTCAGTTTTTCATTTAGCCCCCAGAAAATCATTCTGCTATATAGCACATGCTAGAGAACACCACCTGATCCCCGTCGGTTAGAATGATAGAACCATAGAAAAGTTACAGCATAAAAAGAGGCCATTCAGCCCATCCTTTCTGCACTGGCTGAAAAATAAAAAACTAGCCACCCATTCTAATCCAACTTTCCAGCACCAGATCTTGCAGGTTGCAGCACTTCAAGTGCAGGTCCAGGTACCTTTCTGCCTCCACCACCAAACAAGGCAGCAAATTCCAGACACCCACTACCTTCTAGGTGAAGAAGTTTTTCCTCATGTCCTCGCTAATCCTCCTATCATTCACCTTAAATCTGTGCCCCCTGGTAATTGACATCTCCACTAGGGGGAACAGGTCTTTCCTGTCTATTCCATCTAGGCCCCTCATAATCTTGTACACCTCAATTAAGTCAGTTCACAGCCTCCTATGTTCTAAGGAAAACAACCGTAGTCTATCCAATCTTTCCTCATAGCTGCAATTTTCAAGCCCTGGCAAAATTCTTGTGAATCTCCTCTGTACTCTCTCCAGAGCAATATATCCTTCTTGTAATGTGATGACCAGAGCTGTACATAAGGCTCCAGCTGTGGCTTAACCAGCATTTTATACAGTTCCATCATTACATCCTGCTTTTGTATTCTATACCCTGTCCAATAAAGGAAAGCATTCCATATACTTTCTTTAGCACCTTATCCACCTGTCCTGCCACCTTCAGCAACCTGTGAACATGCATTCCAAGGTCGCTCACTTCCTCTACCCCTCCCAATATCCTCCTATTTATTGTGTATTCCCTAGTTTGCCCTCCCCAAATGCATTACCTCACATTTCACTGGATTGAATTCCATCCGCCACTTTTCCGCCCACTCAACCAAACCATTGATATCATTCTGGAGTCGACATCTATCGTCTTTACAATCAACTACACGGCCAATTTTTGTGCCACCCGCCTCTCACATTTAAGTCCAAATCATTAATATATACAACAAATGGCAAGGGAACCAACGCTGAGCCCTGTGAAACACCACTGGAAACCGCTTTCCACTTGTAAAAACATCCATTGACCATAACCCATTGTTTCCTGTCACTGAGCCAATTTTAGATCCAACTTGCCCTGTATTCTTTGGGCTTTTACTTTTCTGACCAGTCTGCCATATGGGACCTTGTCAAATGTCTTACTAAAATACATGTAAACAACATCCACTGCACTGCCCTCATCAACACACCTGTTACTTTCTCAAAAAATTTGACTAAATTAGTAAGGCACACCTTCCCCTAACAAAACCATGCTGACTCTCCCTGATCAATCCATTCCTTTCTAAGTTTATCCTATTTCTCAGAATTTATTCTAATAATTTTCCCACCACTGAAGTCAGACTGACTGGCCTATAATTATTTTGCCTATCTCTTGCACCCTTTTTAAATATTGTTACAATGTTCCCAGACCTCCAATCCTCTGGTACCTTGCCTGTATCTAGTGAGGATTGGAAAATAATCCTCAGAGCATCCACTGTTTCCTCCCTGGCTTCCTTAATGGGATCGCTGTTCTTCTTTCTGGATGGTCACACTTGAGAATATCCATGATTGTTCTAACATTCCAAGTTGCAAAATTTAAACTTTTCTTTCTTTGATCAGAAAAATGGTGATCGACAGTATGGTTCTCCAGCCAGGAGAAAAAGGGAGAGTCTATTTTTAGGGCACTTTTTAAATTCCCCTTCCCCATTTAAGGTTAGCACTGGATATCCAGAAGAGAACTTCTCAGTCACAGATATTGCTTCCCCAAAGTTACACCTGTCCCAACACAAATGTCCAATGGCTTTCATGAGCCTGTTGTCTTTGTGCAGATTCTTTGACTAAGGACTCCTAGGTTCACACTCCTGTCCCTGTTGCCAATTATCCATTGCCACAGGACTTGGCAAATGGACCCTAGTAGAAGCTTGCGTGTGACTGTATTTAACGTGAGGACCTTGGGGCGCTGGTATTGTCCACACGATCTTGATGGGTTGGTGGTCAGATTTTGGTGTAAAAATGGTAACTTATTTCACGATGATCGGGACCACCTTATCACTGCAGCCTTCTTCTGCCTTCGCAGCCTGTGAAATGCACAATCTTCCATCACCTGTTCCACGTTGAGGACTTTTTGGACCATGCGTTGTGTGGCACATCCCCCTGTGACCCTACCAACAGCCAAGATCTTCCAATGACATCGCTCAAGGGATTGTTAGAGCACAAAATAGTACTGTGGGTTAGTTTTGCAAGTTTGCGATGTCAACAGAGGACCACACAAATCGAATGTTTGGAGGCATAGTGGAAGTGCAGTTTGCTGATTTGGACTGTGAATGTGGAGCTTTTATGGGCAAGGCTCCTGGAAGCATAATGGACTGAAAATTATCCTAATTTATTAATCATTCATTTGCTAGTTATGGGAACTTGCTGAAGGCAAATAGATTGCCATATTTGCCTATTTACCAGAGGTTCAAAAATATTTCATTTGTTATTAGGTTGCTGTAAGATTGTCCTGAATATACGAAAAAAACCAAATAAATAAGAGTTCTGCCTTTCTTCCACAGTGTTCCTAACTTTATTGCTGGGATGATACAAACATATTAAATGTTAATTTCTGTGCCAAATTGTGTTGTTATATTATTTGCCACATACCTGGGTCCTGTATTTTTGAAACACTTCAGCTGATCATATTTTGCAAATGAGTGAGCTGAAGTAGTTTCCCTATATTTTATTTCAGCACTTTGAAGGGACTGTTCCTTCCAGGATACCCAGTCCATTCCTCAATCACCTCCAACATCCATTCCCCTTCCCATGGCACCATCCCATGCAAGTACAAAAAATGCAATACTGGCTTTTTTACCTTCTCCCTTACCACCATCTAAGGACCCAAAAACTCCTCCCAGGTGAAACAAGCAAGTTGCTTGTACTTCTTTCAATTTAATATATTGTATCGCTGCTCATGATCGGGTCTCCTATACACCAGGGAGACCAAACGCATATTAAGTTATCACTTTGCTGAGCACCGCCATTCAGTTCACAAGTATGACCCTGAGTTCCTGGTCATGTGCCACTTTAATTCTCCACCCCATTGCCACTCTGATCTCTCTCTGCTCAGCCTCTTATATGATTTGAATGAAGCTCAACAGAAGATCTATAACAGCACATCATCGTTCAATTAGGCACATTACAAGCTTCCAGATTCAACACTGAGTTCAACAATTTCTTCTAATTTTTTTGGACTCTTAATGATTCTGCTGTTGCCAGTTAGAGCTCCTCTGGACTCATTTTTTGTTCCTTTACTTATGTCATTGTCACACCTTTTAACCTTGCTTTTGTCTCTCCTGACTTCCACCTTATCACAGACCTCCCCTTTTGTTCTTTCTTTCCCTACACTCTTTCCCTTGTTACATTTCTGGCATTTTCCTGTTCTGATGAAAGGTCACCAACCTGAAATGTTAATTCTATTTTCACTCTCCATTGATGCTTGACTTACTGAATAATTTCAGCATTTCGGTTTTCATTTCAGATATCCAGCATCTGCAGTATTTTGATTTTATATTGGTTATCCATTGGTTAGTGGTCAAACTAAACTACGGGCGAGATTTTTCCCTCGGTGCACTAAATGTGGTGGCAGGCAGGAAAAACAGCATTTTGGTGGGTTTTTATATTTTGGGTATTGTCCGTCATCTGGCTCATTAAATATGCATCAGCTGGAATTACGTTGTATCATGGGCAGCCTCTGATTTGCTTGACTTCAGTGCATCATTTAAAGCGCACCCACGCACAGCTTTCTCAATGTCTGCATTCCAGGACTGCTGCAGGCGAGAGATGGCCCCCAAAGCCAAGAAACATTCTGCCCTCAAGTTCAGTGATGCCTCACTGGGCCACCTTCTGGATGTGGTGGAGGCCTGCAGGGAGGTGCTCTATCCCTGACATGGCTGGAGGAGGTCCAGAAACCTGCGGTTTGGGAGGAGGTGGCCACAGTTGTGTGTCCAACGTCGTACAGAAGAGGTCAGCCAACCAGTGCAGAAGCAGAATGAATAAGTCAACCAGCTCCTCATTCTCAACTCACACACTCACAAGCCCATCAGAAATTTGCAGGATGACGCTCCAGAATGATCTCTCATACTACCAGCTCAAGGGACATCATCACTTTCCCACCATCTGGGCTCATGTCCTGTGTAGTTTGCATCCTCATCCTGTGGATGGCTCCACTCACCACCCATGCATGCCAGGCTGCCTTTGCATGTGTTCTCCTCACATTCTTTCCATCTGTAAATGCAGGATGAGCTTGCCCACAATAGGAGGAAGCAATCCCAGACCAGTGGCGGCGTGGCTGAAATAAAGTCCCTCACTCTCTTTGAGGAGCAGACTAATGAGTTGGCCAGAGATGACTGGGACTATTTCATGTGGCAACAGTGAGATTGGCAGTGCACAATGAAGTGAGGATCGTGCATCAGCTGATCCCTCAGACAACGATACAGTGAGTCCATTGTCCTGTTTTTGAGTCGCCTGCCATGCACTAGTTTTCTCTATTCTCTTTCATTGGCACCTCTGGAAAATGCTCCAAGGAGACCATGAGCCAGCCCTTCATCTCAAGCCCTGAAGACATGTCAGATAAGGATCTGAACAAAGTAATGGAGAAGACCTGTCACAGCATTCACCCACACCCTCCACCAGTGCAGAGACACACACCTTAGTGGGACTTAGTTCTAGAGCAGGCTCGGTGTCTCAAACTGGTGAGCACAGCACAGAATCCAGTCCACAGGTGGAGGCAGGGACATCCAAGGTTGCCAGCATTTGGAGAACTGCTGAAGGCTAGAATTCTGCTAAACCCGAGTTAGATGATGAGCCCCTGGACTCGGTCCTAACTCAGTTGGTGGGGCTGCACTGATAATCAGGAAGGGTTGTCAGTTGCATTCCACAGATTGCAATATATGATGGGGGAGCCCATCTACGTTCAGTCTGATGTTATAGCACTGGCATGCCAGAGCACCAAGGTCAACACTGGAGACCCTGCTCTAGGACATAGCACCTGTGCTGTTGCGGGAGTTGCACTCCATCACTGTAGGCATTGGTGGCATCCAGCAGTGGCTACACAAGAGAGGACCAGGGCACCTCAATCTCACTCCAGCTGCCCCTTCGCCTCAAGGAGTCATCCAGGCCCTCAGACGCCCATAAGGATGAGGACCAGCAGCTGTACACCCCGGGGCCATCCACCCAGGTGACTCCAAGAGTGTCCAGCTCATCCGAATCCCCTCTTCCTGTGATCCCATTGCCTCCAGCCCCACAGGCTAAGATGGGTGCATTTGGCCCACAGCAGGATTCCCAAAGCAGGCCAGTTCCCTCCAGGCCTCAGCCCTCCACAGGATGCTCACCAAAGTTATCACAAACAACAGGGCATCATAGCCAGCAGGCTGCCTCCACCTGTGGATGTTGGGGTTGCACCAAAACATTGTGGTAGGGTTAGGATAGAAAGAAATATTTGAAAGAAACATGTGTTGACCACATGTATATACTTCTCACCACTGCAGATAGAATGGCACCTTTTTCACATCTCCTGTGTATGCCTCCTCTTTATGTTGAGCTGTGTTGTAGTCAATGAGGTGAAATACCATGGTCCCTCCCGTCACTTATTGCAGATGTCGCTATCATGTGTTTCTGTTCAATGTTTTGTGCATCCATCTCACCACAGTGTGTGTCTGTTTTCAGCTCGTTTCTGACATCAATGATACCTCACCCTCGATGTAAAGTGTTCTTGTGGAAGGCATCTTATTTACATGCTATGCAAGGTCATGTCGTGTTCATTCGTGGCTGTGTAAGACTGAGGCTGAGGTGTTCACCTGACTCTTCTGCATTCTTGAAAGGTGAAGGTGTACTGTAGAAGGATAGAAGTCGAAATGCCTGGAGAAGGGGAGTTCCTGGAACTCCATGTAATTTCTGTCATCTGGCAGGGTTTTCAATCTATGAGCCTATACTCAGATCTTGTGTGCCCTCCTTTCTGCTTTGCACATTGCCAATCCTCCAAGTGTGCATCCGCAATAAGTGTGAGCACCTTCCTACTCAATGTACTGGAGATGTAGCAACATTATTGTCGTGGCACTTGAAGCTACAACAGTGAGCATTTCCCACCTTGTAAATGTCTGCATTATGCCCACAAGACTCTCATCACAATATAGGGATGCAGCGTTGGGCCATACGTTCTGCTTAGTGTCTCCTCACCTAAATACCTGCTAAGATTCAGCAATGATAAACTCACAAGGTGACACATTGAGGTCAATGGAGACTTTGAGCATGCTCTCGATGCACATATGTTAGTTTGATGGGAAGACACTGTTGAGGGCCGCAAAGGGCTAGAAGCAAGGATCTAAAGAAGCTGGTGTGTATTGTTTATTATCAACAAAGTGTCACTTTGAGGGCTCCATGCTGTGTTTGCATTTTTGAGTTCACAAAGGCCAGGGCTAGCCATTAGGGGAGATCATTTGGGTTAAAGAGAGGGCATTTTGATGTCTGTCAGGCAAGTGTGTGAACATGGTAATCCTGAGGTATCCATCTCCATTGAAATGTCCGGCTAAATGCAGGCCCACATCCTGAACTGAGAGTGCCGAATAGCAATGTGATGCAAATGAAGGTGACACAGAGGACTGAATGATCTCAGAATGGATTAACACCTGCAGATCATCCTCAACTGCCTTGGCACTAGTGTTGCCTATTAGTATCACCATTGAGATTACACTGAATGCATTGTTCTGTTGCTGGAGATGGATCTCTTTGAGGATATTTGACAGACTGAAAGCATACTGCTGTGAGCCCACTGAGTACTGTAGAACAGCTCCTGCCTCTTGGAGGCTACTGTAGTGACTGGGATCCTGGAGGGACACTTGAAGAGGCAGCGCCTTCTGATGTTTGATTTTGGGACTCCCTCCTCCAGTTAGCACCTCAAGTGCACATGCTCTCCAGGCTTCATGATCCTCCAAAGGATCAGGACAATGTGAGCCTGATTTTCATATTGACGTGGATGGTTGAAATGAGAGGAATAGCAGCGCTGGACCATGATGGTGGACAGTTGTCCAAGAGGTAACTCAATTCTACTCATCACCATCTTCATGGAATCTGGTGGCTATGCGGGCTTCATGTGCAAGCCTGCCTCATCTGGCCCACACTATGGTCTCTTTCCCTGCAACCTTGTCTTTCCTGACCTCATCACCCTCATCCCTTTCCATATCCTCCTTATCAGAGGAGACATGCAGCTCCTCCATGTTACCATCTGGCAAGCCCTGCCCCTTTTGAGGCGCCAGGTTGTGCAGCATGCAGCAAGCCATGATGATCCGTGAGACTCACTGGGGAGGGTATTGGAGTGCTTTGCCAGATGTCGAGGCATTGTAATTGCATCTTTAAGATGCCAATGGTTTGCTCCACCAATGTTGTCAGGGAGCGGTATGAGCATCGTTGTACTTCTCTCAGCTGGTTGTTGTGGATGTCATCAGCCAAGTCCTTTGCAGGTACTCTTTGTCATCAATGAGCCAATCCTGGATCCTGTGTGGTAACTCAAAGATGTCCGGGATCTGCGATCTACTCAAGATGTATGAGTTGTGACACTTCCTGGGTATCTGGCACAAACCTGCATGATTTGTTTCTTGTGGTTGCAGACCAGTTGCACATTGAGTCTTTCGTGTTGATATACTGGAGTGCCTGTTGCCAGGGAGCATTTATAGCCACATCAGGGCATATCAGGGCACTCTGCAACTATGCCCCCAAAATTGCAGCAAAACCCAGTACTCTGGCTTCCTGGCTAGCTTGATCTTGTGCACGTAATTGTAGACCTTGGCAAAGAGGGTGTCCGTTACTCCCTGTATGCCTGCCACCAATGTGTGGAAGCTTGAGAAATGCCACAGAGGTCCCCAGTGGAGTCCTGGAAAGAGACACTCGTGTTGAAGTTTAGAGCGGCACTGACTTTCAGAGTCACTGGCAATAGATGTCATTCCAGTCCCCATGGCGTCAACTTCTGGAGAATGTGGCAGATGTGAGCCACCAGATCCCTGGACATACAAAGGTGTTGACAACACTGTCTTTTGCTCGCCTACAGAAAAGGCATGCATGTGCTGTACAGCCCTGCTCTTGAGAGCCGCTAATGCACAACATTTCTTTGAGCCTCATTCTCTGCGTCCGAAGGGAGACCTGCTGCCCCTTACTCATGAGACTGCAGCTCCTCCCTTTGGTGAGCCTGTCGTTGCAATCGTCTCTGCCTTCTCTCCTACCTGTATGTGATTATGCAAGCAGCAATAAACCCAGCCTCCATCTTCCTGAAGGTCTCCTCTCTGCAGCATCAATAAAAAGAAGACATGAGTGAGCATCGGCCTTCAAAGGTCCTATTTCTGTCAATGACTAGTGAGTGACTGTGGGTTCAAGGAACTGGTACCATTGTTGGTACCTATTTTCTACTGAAATCCAGATGGTCTCCCTCTTTCCCACACACCCCCCACCCCCACCCCTCCCCCAGCCTCTGCCTTTACAGCAGTAAGATTTGGCCAGGCGCTTGGATGTGCTGCTTGTAAGACTATACGACTACACTTTTGGTATACAGGTAAGGTCAAATGTTTAGTGAGGGAATGAGTTTATTTCAGTGGGGGGGGGAGTGGGGGGCTGAAGGTTTCCAACCTGCTAGCCCTAATCCTCCTGCTTTTAACAGGCATCTGCAACTTGTCCAGTCGTCCACTTGCTCTTGACTTTGTTATCGCTCTGGGGAATTTCCACACTTAGAACGAGGAGTTATTACAAGGAGATCAATTAGTGACAGTATTCAGGATTAATCTTGCATGAATGAGCTTTTTTGCTTAACTCTTCTGATTCCATGTATTGTCATTGAAGGGCTCCTAACATTTCTCAGCTGCACATCTCTACTCATTTGGTCATACACAGTTCAGTTGGGTATCCCTTTAATTGGCCCCTCCAGTGCAGTGCAGCACTCCTCCTTGAGGTCCTCAGAGTCCTCCCCACCAGAGTCTCATTCTCATTTTCTGCTCTGCCATATCTTTAGGTTTCAAGATGGTCTTGCTGAGAATTTACGACCAGACCAACTTGGATCCTCCCTGTGTGACTGTGGAAGCCCGTCCCATCGTTCTGGATGAACATAATGTTCAGGTTTCCCTCCCTCTAATAACACTCAGTCCTCCCCCTTTAATCCTTCATCCCATTGTGATAGTGGATATCCCTGGATGACCCCCTGAATTATTTGAGATGAATGTGCCTATGCTCTACGTGAACCTTACCCCTTTCCATCTTGAGGCCTATAGCCATGAAACCTTTGAGTGCCCCCTCCTACCTGAAAAGTTTGACATCATTTGCATTTAACAGCAGTCATTTGCACTCATTTGATATCTTTTGTGCTCAAAAACAATAATTTAGCTATCATTTGCCATCAATTGCACTCAAAAGCAATAATTTTTAGTCATTATTTGACATCGATTGAATTCAAATCAATCGTTTAGCTATCATTTAACATTACAATTACTGTAACTGATATCAATGTCATCAGTTGCCCCAAACCAGTGCTCAAACATTTGCAATTAGCAACATCACTTAAGCATTCAGACACCAAAAATGATCAAATTGTTTATTGTCCAAATTTTTGAATTTCAAACATAACTTCAAACATCAAAAAAATGAGTTAACTTTGGAAAAAGCAGACTCTGTTTTGATGAGGTACTTCTATGTTTTTCTTTATAATCTATAACTTGTGCAGCACAACAGTGCACCCCCGCCCGCCCACCACTTCCCCTCGCCCCCACCGCACCGACCCTGCACCAACCAACCCCAGGCTGCAAAGGTTCTCTCCTCACCAGCTCCCACTGCCCTGGAGAAACTTTCTCTCCTACTATTCCTCCAATTTTCTCCCCCACCACTCCCCCGCCGAGTAGTTTTCTCCCCTACCAGCACCCCAAGCAAGTTTCTCCTGCCACTACCCCACAAACTTTCAAAAGTCAAACTTTTAAGTTGGGCGAGCCAGCATAAGACAGTATTAGGCCATATGATCAAAAGCTTGGTCAAAGAGGTTAAATGGGTTTTCAGGATTCAGGGAAAACCATGGGCTGCCTTCCCCACAGTGCATGTTTCTGATCCCTATCTAACACTGACGTCGGGATCCTGAAGCCTGCGGGAAAAATCCTCGCCTAGATATCTCGAATGGAGGGCATGATTTTTCAGTCCTGCCATTGGCGGGACTGGGAATTCCTGACAGGAAGGTCTTTCAGTCCTTTGCATTTACCTTAATAAGTGTAAAAATCCAAACCAGAAAAACCTCCCATTCTCTACCCTCCAGATTGCAGCAATTCTCTTCCTCTCTCCTCCACCCCTTCTCTCTCCCCCCTCCCTACCCCCCCCTCACCCCCTTATCCGCCTCTCCTACCCCTCTTATTACCCCCTCTCCCCAACCCTTCTTATTCCCCTTACCATCTCTCCTCAGCTCTTTCCCCCTCTTCCTTCTTTCTCGTTCCCCTTTTCCTCCCTTCCCTCTTCCCCTCTCCTCCCTCTTTCCCCCTTCTCCTCTTCCTTTTCCTCTGTCTTTCCCCTCCTCACTCTTACCCCTCCTCCCTCTTTCCCCTCCTTCGTCTTCCTTTTCGGCCTTTTCCCCTACCCCTCTTTCCTCCCTCCTCCTCCTTTCTCTTTCCCCTCCTCTTCCTCCCCTTTGCCCTCCCCTCTCTTTCACCCTTCTTTTTTCCCTTCTCCTTCCCCTCTTCCCCTTCCATCCTCTTCCCTTCTTCACCTCTCTATCACCACATCCCCCTCTTCCTGCCTTTCTGCTCCCCTTCATCCCCGCTCCCCTTCTTCCCCACTTCCTCCCTCCTCTCTCTTCCTCCCTCCCCCCTTTTCCCTCCCCCTTCTCTTCCTACCCCCCCACCCAACTGGAGATCTCAGCTTATAGGGCTGACTGGAGACCGGAAGTGATGTTTTCCAGCTGGCCTGCTGTGGATTTGAAGTTGGCACAACAGCATTGAGGACCATTCCGAGGTGAGTATTTGGGAGGTTGGCGGCGTGGGGGGGGAGAGAGGTTTTGCGGCGGTTGAGAGAAGAGGAGGTCAAGAGAGGTTGGGGGGAATTGAGAGAGGTCGGGGGATAAAGAGTTCAGGGAGAGAGAGAGAGTGTGGGAGGCCCACGAACCCCCCAGCATCAGTGAGGCCCTGCAACATCGGTGGCATCAGTGGGGCCGAAGGCCTAGACTGCAGAGAGAGGGGGAAAGTTTAGTGACTGGAAGGAGAAGGAAGAGAGTTTGGAGGCTAAAGAGAGAGGGGGGATAGTTTGGAGGCTGGAGACAGGTGGGGAGAGGGAGGCTGGCTAATTTGGAGGCTGGAGGGAGAGAGGGGCAAAGTTTGGAGACTGAAGGGAGAGAGGGGGAGAGTTTCAACGCTGGAGGGGTGGGGCGGGAGAGTTTGGAGATGGGAGGGAGAGTGGGGAGAGAGTCAAGACTGGAGGGGGAGAGAGAGAGGCGTGACTTTAGACCCTGAGATTGGGGGTGAAAGAGATTTTTTAGACCCTGAGACTAAGGTGTGGGGTGGGTGGAGGTTTTAGACTCTGACAGTGGGGAGGGGAGAGGCTTTAGGCCCTGAGACCTGGGGAAGTGTGGGTGGTAAGTATAGAGGTTAAAATGAATTAATTGGGTCCCTTGCTATTTGTTGCAAATATTAATGATTTTTACTTAAATATAGGAGGCATGACTGGGAAATTTGCAGATGCCACAAAAATTGGCCATATAGTTGATAGTGGAGAGAATAGCTGTCAACTCAATAATGATATCAATAGTTTGTTGGAGTAGGCGGAAAAGTGGCAAATGGAATTCAATTCAGAGAAATATGAGGTCATGCTTTTGGGGAGGGCAAACAAAGCTAGGGTACAGACAATAAATGGGAGGATATTGGGTGGGGTAGAGGAAGTGAGAGACCTTGGAGTGCTTGTCCACCTGTCCCTGAAGGTGGCAGGGCAGGTAGATAAGGTGGTAAAGAAAGCATTTGGAATGCTTTCATTTTTGGATGAGGCATTGAATACAAAAGCAGGGATATAATGCTGGAACTGTATGAAATGTGAGAATTTTTAGTACAATTCTGGTCACCACATTACAGCAAGGGCATGTTGCTCTGGAGAGAATGCAGAGGAAATTGACAAGAACGTTGCCAGGGCTTGAAAATTGCAGCTATGAGGAAGTATTGGATAGGCTCAGGTTGTTTTCCTTAGAACAGAGGAGGCTGTGGGGTGACTTAATTGAGGTGTACAAGATTATGAGGGGCCTAGATGGAGTAGATAGATTTAAGGCGAATGGTAGGAGGATTAGAGAGGACATGAGGAAAACTCCTTCACATAGAGGGTGGTGGGTGTCTGGAATTTGCTGCCTGGTTTGGTGGTGGAGGCAGAAACCCTCAACTCATTTGAAAGGTACCTGGACCTGCACTTGAAATGCTGTAACCTGCAAGGCTACAGACCAGGTGCTGGAAGATTGGATTAGAATGGGTGGCTAGTTTTTTTTTAAGCCAGTGCAGAAAGGATGGCTGAATGGTCTCTTCCTTTGCTGTAACTTTTCCATGGTTCTATCATTCTAAATGATGGGGATCAGGTGGTGTTCTCTAGCATGTGCTATATAGCGGAACAATTTTTTTGGGCTAAATGAAAAATTGAATAAATTCTGATATTATTTAAGTAGTTAATTCCTTTGTATTTTTCATTGCAGGTAGCTGAGCATATCTGATATCTGATAGCTTTGAGTGCATTGGATAGCTTTGAGCATGCTGCAGATAGCTTTGAGCGCATTGGATATAGATTTGAGTGCTCTGGATTGTTTTGAGTGCACTATCAAATTTGATGTCAAATTGATTCTAAATAACAAGTTTCAATGTCAAATTCTAATTGAGTGCATTAAGCACACTTGAACACAAAAATTATGTTGAAAGTTTTGGGCAGGTACATTACGTTTTCCCCATCCAAAGGCTGAGGCCGGTGTGGCCTATTGATTCACCCTGGAAGGGTTGATTATCTTGATGGTAAGCATTCATGATATTCAGATTTATTCAAATGGCGCCCCTAACATGGCACGGTGAGAAACACATGCTGCCATTGAGGCCTGGAGTGAATGATCGCAACCTGGGGCGGGCATGGGCAGGTGCGCCTCTGGTTTGGGAGCGTGCTGCCATTTTATGTGGGCACGATGTGCTCCCTGTGCTGATGGGGGTGATTCCCTCAGCTGAGTGCTGCCTCAAGGAGATTGGCTTGGAATTAACATTTTTAATAGAAATTATAAAAAATTTCCATGACATGTCCCCTCATGTGACACTGTTGGACGGGCAGGTCCATTAATTACCTTAATTAGTTTTTCAATGGCCTCAATATAGTCCGTTGACAGGTCGGCGGGTGATCAGCTGACCTGAAAATGGAAATGATGCAGGGTGACGTCAGGAGTTCCACCCAACGTCATCCCGCATCATTTTACGCGTCGGCGAGCAGGCCCTGCCCCTGTTCGTTGACTGGAAGATCCTGTCCCTGATTTTATGCCGATGGGAAACTGATTTTTTCACTGCTGTAGTACTTTCCACTCCCAGCCACCATGATGCCTGTCACAGGAGGGAGCAGAAAATCCTGCTCTATATCTTATGAAGCTTCAGAGGTGATTGTGCAGGCTGGAAGAAATCAGCAACCTAGGTAATTCAAGACTATATTTTCCTATTGACATGAAACAGCAAGGGAGGGTGAGAAAAATTGCTGTTCTCGGCGGACAATCTCTACCCTCTTTCGAGGATACCAAAATCACAATTATTGCTTACAGTTTATTGGCTGTGCCTAATTTGCCCAAACATTTCTGTTGCCATGCATAGGATGCAACTGAGATGGTAAATTATTTAAGTAATATTTAAATATTTATTGGATCTCTGTTGTGTTTCACTTAAATATTAAACATTCCTCAGTTTCATTTACTTGCTACAAGAGGCTGTTGCCTCTTACTATATAATTCAGCAGTACATATATGAAGTTGAAGCTCAACAACATTTTGATCGATCCAACGATTTTCATAGAGAATCACAAAGAGAAAGACAGCTTTTAGGGTGCATTCACACATAAGAAGGGGGAAGGCAGTGGTATAGGGGTATATTCACTGGACTAATGTTCCAGAGACCCAGGGTAATCCTCTGGGGATACATGTTCAAATCCCGCCATTGCAGATGGTGAAATTTGAATCCATTAAAAGTCTGATGATGACGATGAAGCCATTGCCAATTGTTGAAAAAAACCCCAAAACCTATCTGGTTCACTAATGTCCTTTTGGGAAGGAACTCTGCTGCCCTGATCTGCTTTACATGTAAATCCAGACCCAGAGCAATGTGGTTGACTCTTAAATGCCCTATGACCAAGAACAATTAGGGAAGGGCAATAAATGCTGGCCTAGCCAGCGACACCCACATCTTATGAATGAATTAAAAAAAACAAAGGAGCAGGAGTAGGCCATTCAGCCAGTTGAGTCTGCTCCACCATTCAATATAATCATGGCTGATCATCCACTTCAACACCATCTTCCTACACTATCCCCATATCCCATTGGTATTTAGAAATCTGTCAATCTCTGCTTTAAACATACTCAATGACTGATCTTCCACAGCCCTCTGAGGTAGAGAATTCCAAAGATTCACAACCGTCTGAGTAAAAAAATTCTCCTCATCTCTGTTCATAGTGACCTCCCCCTTATTTTGAAATTGTGTCCCCCGGTTCTAGGCTCCCCAACCAGGGTAAACATTGTATCTGCATCCACCCTGTCTATCCCTTTAAATATTTTGTAGGTTTCAATGAGATCAACTCTTATCCTTCAAAATTCTAGAGAATACAGGCCTACTTTCCCCAATCTCTCCTCCTAGGACAGTCCTGCCATCCCAGGAACAACTCTGGTGAAACTTCGTTATGCTCCCTCTATGGCACTAACATCCAAAATAAGGGGACCAAAACTGTGCACACTACTCCAGGTGCAGTGAAACCAATGTTCTACACAATTGAAGACTTTGCTGCTCCTGTACTCTTGTATGAAGGTTAACATACCATTAGCCTTCTTAATTGCTTCATGCATCTGCATGCTAGCTTTCAGTGACCTATTGACGAGGACACCCAGGTCCCTTTGTACATCTACACTTTCTAATCTCTTACTATTTAAGAAATACTCTGCACATCCATTCTTCCCACCAAAGTGAATAACCTCACATTTTCCACATTATATTCCATCTGCCATGTTCTTGCCCAATCATTAAGTCAGTCCAAATCCTTTTGAAGCCACTGTGCATCTTCCTCACACGCACATTCCTACCTAGTTTTGTGTCATCTGTGAACTTTAAAACATTACATTTGGTTCAAACATCCAAATTATTGATATATATTGTGAACAGCTGGGGCCTAAATACTGATCCTTGTGGTAATCTACTAGTCACAGCCTGCCAAAGTGAGAATGACCTATTTATTCCTACTCTCTGTTTTCTGCCTGTTAGCCAATCCTTAATCCATGCCAGTATATTGCCTCCTATCCAATGTGCTTTAATTTTGGTAACCAACCTCCTGTGGGAGACTTCATCAAAAGCCTATGAAAATCCAAGTATACTGCATTCATCGATTCCCCTTTACCAATTCTGTTAGTAACATCCTCATTAAACTCCAACAGGTTCATCAAACATGATTTCCCATTCATAAATTCATGCTGACTATACCAGTCAAGTCATTATTATCCAAGTGTCCATTTATCACAACCTTTAAAATAGATTCTAGCATTTTCCCTACTACCGATGTAAGGCTAACAGGTCTGTAGCTCCCTGTGTTTTCTCTCTCTCACTGTTCTAAATAGTGGGGTGACTGTCCAATTTGCAGGAACGGTTTCAGAATCTATAGAATTTTGGAAGATGATCACCAATTTGTCCACTATCGCCACAGCTATTTTTTAACACTGGGATGTGGAATATCAGGTCCCTGGCACTTATTAACCCTCAGTCCCATTAATTTCTCCAAACAGCCTTCTTACTAAACCTAATTTTCTTCAATTCCTCATTCTCCATAATCACTTGGATCTCTAATTCTGGAAGATTTCTTGTATCTTCCTCAGCGAAGACAGACACAAAGTAATTATTTAGCTTCTCTGCCATTTCTCTATTTCCCATTATAAATTCTCCTGGCTCTACCTATAATGGACGCACATTTGTCTTAGCCAAATTTTTCCTCAGAAGCTTTTACAGTCTGTTTTTATGTTTTTTGCAAGTTCACATGCTTATTCTATTCTCCCTTTCTTTATCAACTTCTTGGTACTCCTTTGCTGTATTCTGAACATGACAATCATTGGATTGGTGTGGAACAGTTTGGCTTCAGATCAATACCACAGTTAATGTAAATATAGCCAGAACCTAGAGTTGGGACCTGGACAGACAGCAAAGTGATTTCTCTTGGAGCAATTAGTCCCACTCAGCTTCAATTCTAAGTCAGGTTGGGGCTTAACACCTGATTTGCACTCTGAGTTTAGTGTTGGTCTGTGCTTTGCATAGGAATGCAGTTGCAATTTCAAATGTATCTATCATTCACATCAAATTAGAGTCTTGAGCTGTCAAGAAAGGAATCTAGTCTTGGTTGTTATTTCCCAAAAAAACTTTCAATTGTTTTTATCTCACTTGTGGCTGTGTATTTTTTTTCTATCTGCTTTATAACAATTTCCACATCTGTTAGAAACGTTCTCAGTTTTGATCTTTTATTATAGCTTCAGGCTTTTTTCAGGAGTCCAACGTTGCATGATTGACAGTTGGATCAATATGTACAAAAGACTGTAGAGCTGCATCTTCATTTAAATATTGCTTGTTGGTATAGTAAGAGGCAACAGCTCAGCCATATGTGGGACTGAATGTAAAAGGATTTTGAACAAAGACATTATGTCATGATCAAGCAACGTGTTTCTATTTAATAGGTGCTGTCATGCGTGATATGAGATTGAACCATTAAAGCAGACCGCGACCTCTGCTAATCAGGGCACGTACAGCAACAAGATTATCTTACACTAATCTGCTTGCGTATGGCGCGCCATCCATTTCCTGTTCTTGGTGTTTTTGCTGACCTCAATGATCAGAAAAAAGTTACAATGAAAGATTGAACAATATGCAATTGATTTGTTGAAGCATCCATTGCAACACATGCAACCATTCTATGCCTGAGTGATTATTAATACACACCATTACTGAACTCTTTTCAAATGTGTGCTATACAGGGACTTTTCTGTGTTTCAGTCTCAAAACTGTTTTATTTCAAATCTGATCCCGAGGTTCACCATTCCATTTTCTAAGATCTTCCTCATGATTTTCACTCCCTGATTTATTTACATAGTTTGGTGATTTGGTGTTTTGAATTTCATCAATGTTTCCATGAAATTAACTTACAAACGTGTCTGTTTGATTTTTAAACTTTCTCCTTTTCCCTGATTATTGATTCTCAAATCCTACCTACTGCCAATGTTAAACTGACCTGCCTGTAGTTTCTAGGAATCTCCTTACCCATCTGCTGCTCCAATTCTCTGGCATCTCCATGGTAGCTTGGGAAGGTTGGAAGATTATTACAAGCCCGTTTGCTATCACTGCTCCCACTTCTTTGAGCAAGCTGAGGTGCAAATCATCTGGACCTGACACCGTATTCTCTACTCCTTCATCATTCAAGGAGCAATGGCTTTAGTTCCTCTACCTTTTATCCTTGTGGGGATGTACTCACAGAAGCACTGAATCACACAGTGCAGGAGAGGCCTTTTGGCCCATCGATTCTGCACCGACACGTGAGAAAGACCTGACCTACCTACCTAATCCCATTTACCAGCACATGGCCCATAGCCTTGAATGTTATGATGTGCCAAGTGCTTATCCAGCTAGTTTTTAAAGGATGTGAGGCAAGCCGCCTCCACCACCCTCCCAGGCAGTGCATTCCAGACTGTCAGCACCTTCGGGGTAAAAAGGTTTTTCTTCACATCCCCCCTAAACCTCCTGCCCCTCAGCATGTGTCGCCTCATGACTGAACGTTCAACTAAGGGAACAGATGCTCCCTATCCAGCCTGTCCATGCCCCTCATAATCTTATACACCTCGATCAGGTCGCTCCTCAGTCTTCTCTGCCCCAATGAAAACAACCCAAGTCTAACCAGCTTCTCTTCATAACTTAAATATTTAATTCCAGGCAACATTCTGGTGAATCTCCTCTGCTCCCCCTGCAATCACATCCTTTTTACAATGTGGCGACCAGAACTGCACACAGTACTCCAGCTGTGGCCTCAACAAGGTTTTATACAACTCCAACATGACCTCCCTACTTTTGTAATCTATGCTACGATTGAGAAAGGCAAGTGTCCCAAATGCCTTTTTCACTACCCCACTAACATGCCCCTCTGCCTTCAGAGATCTATGGACGCACAGGCCAAGGTCCCTTTGTTCCTCAGAACTTCCTAGTGTCATGCCGTTCATTGAATACTTCCTTGTCAAATTATTTCTTCCAAAGTGTATCACCTCACACTTTTCAGGGTTAAATTCCATTTGCCACTTATCTGCCCATTTGATCATCCCATCTATATCTTCCTGTAGCACAAGACACTTACCCTCACTGTTAACCACCTGGCCAATCTTTATGTCATCTGCAAACTTACTGATCCTACCCCACAAATAGTCATTTATGTTGTTTATATAAATGACGAGTAAAGGGCTCCCAGCACAGATCCCTGTGGTACACCACTGGACACTGGCTTCCAGTCACTAAAGCATCCTTCCATCATCACCCTCTGTCTCCTACAACTAAGCCAATTTTGAATCCACCTTATCAAATTACCCTGTATCCCATTTTTCCTTCTTTATAGGTCTCCCATGTGGGACCTTGTCAAAGGTTTTGCTGAAATCCATATAAACTACATCAACTGCACTACCCTCATCTACACACCTGGTCACCTCCTCAAACAATTCAATCAAATTTGTTAGGCATGACATCCCTCTGACAAAGCTATGCTGACTATCCCTGATCAAACCTTACTTCTCCAAGTGGAGATAGATCATCTCCTTCAGAATTTTCTCCAATAGTTTCCCTACCATTGACTTGAGGCTCACTGGTCTGTAGTTCCCTGGTTTATCTCTACAACCCTTCTAAAATAGCAGAACCACATTTGCTGCTCTCCCAGTCCTCTGGCACCTCCCTCATGGCCAGAGAGGAATTAGAAATTTGGGTCAGAGCCCCTGTGATCGTCTCCCTTGCCTCCCTTAGCAGTCAGAGACAGGCCTGTTACAAGGCAGAAAAGGAACGAGAGTGATCGGAGGAAGGGAAAGCAAAACTTGATGCTCCTTCAGGATGATAGGATGGACTTGGATGGCGACAGGACGGTGCGGAGTGGGGTGTGGGGGGTGGGGGGTGTGGTGGTTGGAAGCTGGTCTCATAATAGATCTGGAGCAGCACCATTGTCTCATCTGATTCTGCAGAGGTGCCCAGTGCAGCCCTGGAACAAGCCACTTACAAAGAAAGGTTCAGTGCGACAGTGACTTTTACAGTTGAAAAATAACCTTAGAAAAAAATCATTGGGTGGGGGGGCGGGTTCTGAAGGCATGTGGGAGGAGTCGACTATTGCACTTTTGGGTTGATTGAAGGGGCATCCTAATAATTTCTGCTTCAGGACAGGGAGAGCAGGCTCGGCTGAGACATGTTAGGAAGACTCAAATGTTAGTTGAAGGATTTGGGCAGTTTAATTCATGATGTGTATTCTTGCGAGAATCCATCATGCTTGGAGCCAGAATTTGATTGGGTTTGAATGACTAATCCTTTCATAAGAATGCGCAAAGATAACAAGGATCCAACTATAAAGGGGCAATGGCTAAAGTGCATATGCCAAATGCTCTGAAGACCTCTACAACTCTCTGCTAACAGGTTCAGGCTTTACATGCCTCAATGATCACAATCACTACATTAGTGCAAGGCTGGGCTGTAGCCTTATGGAAAGGAGACGATCCAACAGTGCCCTGACTGAGGCTCATAGCACCTGGCTCTGGCCTATAGCATTTATGATGGGGGGGTGGCAGGAGTGGCAGGGTGCAGGGCTGGGGACGTGGGGAAGCCTCCAGTGATCCTTAAGGCTTGCAATAGCTGCAAGTGATGATCTGGGGCTGGAATGCCTGGAATTAGAGCTACCTAAGGACTTCACAATGGCTTGTGACTGGAAGGCGATCATTGCAGGGTTACATCCAATCATGTCTCTGTTCAATGTTTCCACAGAGACAAGGAGGAGTGAAGAATGGATGTTGCAAGCAGCACTGTCTTTTTCATGGCAATCAGGTAACTGAGGAGGAGAAGAAAGGCCTGTCACCATCAGGCAGGGCAAAGGTAAGAGCCTCACCCTAAGGAACACAGACCAGCAAAACCATTCCACAGAGGGATTTGGTATGACCAAGGGTGTATCAAAGATGCTTCGAATATCTACTGATGAGCGACAGACAGTGATGTGGATGCCTTCACTTGTCAAGGCATGTGGCGGATTGCATCTACATTCTTTGGGAGGAGCTGAGTCCACAGGCACAGGGAGGTGATCCACTGCCAGTGGCTGTAAAAGTTACCGCTGCAGTGAACCTTTTTTAGGGAGTGGCTCGTCCCAGGGCTCCACTGGAATGGCTTGTTCCAGGGCACCTCTGCAGAATGTCACAATCCTCCACTCATAAATGTATCTGAGAGGTTACCAATGTTCTATTCACTGAGATGCACAATTATGTCCAGTTCTCCCTGGATGAAGCCAGTCAGGCTGCCAGAGCAGTGGGATCTCCAGCTTCCCACAGGTGCAGGCTGCCATCAACCGCGCATATGTCTTTAAGAGCTCCCTGGCAGCAGCCAGTAAGATTCATTAACCAGAAAAGGCTTCCACTCTCTTAATGTCCAGCTGATCTGTGACCATCAAAAGCAGATTATGCAGGTCTGTGTGAGATACCCTGGGAGCTCACAAGACACTTACATCTTGAGTCACACACAGGTGCCATAAATCTTCAAGGGTTGGCTCATCAGTGACAAAGGCCACCCACAGAAGACATGGCTGATGATGCCCATTCGGCGACCATGCTTGGTGCTATGCAAGCCCAGACTTCTGCCATCATTGTTGTGGATCTCAGTGTTCAAAGGAGCAAGCAGGCTTTCACAGCAGTCCAATAACATGTGCTCATGCAGATTATTAGGATTGAAAAGGGCCCCAGCATGGTGGCAGTGGCACTGTTGAGGACAAATGTGTTGTCCTCTCTCAAGATAACAGCATTTGTGCTCCCAACACTGTCATTCTGTTACAATTGCTCTTATCTGTCAGGCAGCCAGCTGAGACTGCTGTCAATCATGCTGAGGTGGTGTAATCCAAAGCCCCAGTCCTCAAATCTCACAGCTGCTCAAGAGCATCCTGCAACATCATCTGCACTCTCCCCAATAAAGGTCAGTAACTTTCCACCCACCATGCTGCAATCACTACATAGAAGCATGAGACCAGGCCAAGACAAGATAGGCGTTAAGGAAATGCCCATGATGAATAGTTAATTTTTTGATTGTACAATTGGATGTGTTGTTGAACGTATGTTATATGGAGGTATTTTCGTTGGCACCTTTTATTGTTGGATGGTAACTAAGGGAACACTGTGAAATGGTGTCAGAGCTTTATTTTCTGGTGGGGAATGGTGCAGCTATGTTGTCTGGAGAAGTTGTCTCAGTGGAAACAAAACTTCATAAGCTGCTGTTTGATAGCCCAGCCAGTTACAAGTGGGCCAGGGGGCTTCTTCCCTACCTCCTTCTGCTTTTCCTCCTCCTCTTGTTCATCATCCTCCTCCACTCCTCCTCCTGAGCTGGCTTCAAGAACCCCAAATGTAATGACTGTGCCCTTGTAATGATGAAGTTGTTGAGGACACAGAATACCTCTCTGAAACATACTGCAGTGCTCCACCCTAAGCAATCAAGGCAGTGGCACCAGTGATTGAGAAGGCCTATTGTTTGTTTCACAATCTTCTGAGTGGTTTCATTGTTCTTGTTGAAGGCCTGCTCTGCTCACAGGGTGGGATGGCAGAAGGCGGTCATTAGCCACCTGTTGATGGGGCAACCCTTGTTCACCAGCAGTCAGCCTTGAGTTCTTCTAGGAGAGTCACAGTGGGTTGGGCTGACTGGCGCATTGTAAATGCATCATGACTGTGGATAGCAGGCATTCACTAAGTTGATGATATTGGCATAGTCTCTCACCAACTGCATATTTACCAAATGGAAGCCATTGCAATCCCTGTAAAAAGGGAATGCTTGCATTTATTTAACATCTTTCACGATCACTGGACATCCCAAAGCACTTGGGTTGTAGGAGGTAGCACAGCTCAATAAAACACATTCTTGTTGAACCTGTAATGCCTCCAACACTGTTCCTGGGTCAGGTGAAGGTAGAAAAAATGCACTCTAAAAATCCTTGGTAGGTAAGGCCTTCTGTGGCGAGTCCTTCTCAATTTCCCTATTTTCAGAGCTTCAGCTCTCTGCCTCCTCTGTTACATGTCCTGAGTGTGCTGCAGGTCAAGAGGCACTGGAACATCTGTTCCCACACCTGTTCAGGTAGTCCCACTGTCCTCCATGACTGCAAAGCACCAATTCCCAAATCTCACTCCAAACACCCAACATAATACTTCGATAAACTCAACATAAGCAGAAAAAGGTAAAGTCACCTCACCTGTTAAGTCAAATCATCTCACCTGTTAAATCAAATCACGTCACATGTTAAGTCAAATCACCTCGCATGTTAAATGCCCCTTTAAATACTGAGGGCCCATTGTGCAGTTGAATGTAAACCTTTGCTGAGTGATATGCACACTCCTCCAACTGACCTGCATTGTTTAAATTTGGTAAAGGGGCATCACATCACCTGGTAGGGCTATGTAACATCAGGATATTTTCAAATCTGTGGCTTCTGATGCTCACAGGGGAGCCAGACAAGTACCCTTCTGAAGATGGAGCACCTGGCAGGCTATGCTGGAAGTGACTGGAAGTCCAGCAAACCCCAGCAAGATGGCACTTGCCTTCCATTGTTTTTACTTAGAAGAAAGAAAAGAGGTCTCGTGCTACCTCCAAAATCCCATGGCATGAACAGGCTTGGAGAAGCCATCTTCATAAGTGTTAATTAATATTCAACAATGCAAATTTTAGGTGTGGAGCTATTCTGTTATTCTGTATCAGGTTTGTTCAACCTTAATGTGTGTGTGTGTGTGTGTGTGTGTGTGTGTGTGGGGGGGGGGGGGGGGGGGGGGCGGCGGGGGTGGATACATTGCCATTTTTTCCCCTCTCAAGGGACCAATGAGGAAATTTCATAAAGATAAGACTAGGCACAACATTAAAGAGGAAGAAAAAAAACTTGCTGAGCAAAAATAAAACAATATCAATTTGATATTTATAATTTTAAAAAGAGTAATTAATAAAGATGACCATTTTGTGGTAACTTTGACAAACGGACCACAGGTCATGATCGTTTATTCGAGCAATTGCAAGGAGAGAACCATCTCAAGGCAGCTTGAGTTAGCACTTTGTTAAATTACAAGTGTTTAGCATATTTATACTTTACTGATCACATACATCTCTGGCATCAGGTACATCCCACTTTTCACCCAGGCAGAGACCTTCCCTCCTATCTAAGCTGGGACCATCTGTCTTTTCCCTATCTGTTGAAGAGCACACTTAATCTTAGTTATTTTCCAACTTAAGTCTCCAATCTGACTCCCAGGACACCCAATCTATATTATTTTTAATTCTTTCATGTCCGGTCTAGCTCCCAGGACCTTGCTGGTGATTGCAAGCCCTGCCGGTGTACAAAGTTTATCTGGTTTAACTGTTTAACTGTTGATTTACAGGTTTGCGCTGGCCTGCCTGTAGATATTTTTAATTTAAGTAATTCATTCCCTTATAATGAATTATCCCTTACCTTAAATTCTCATTTACTATCTTCCCCCTAACAGTCCCCCCTTTTGGCCCTTGGCCTTGCCCAAGGTAGCCAACTACAGTGGTACTGTCCGTCCCTTTACGCACCACCACCCATTGATACTGGCCAGGTATCCAGCTTTGGCACATAAAGGGTACTGGTCAGGCCATCTGTATCAACTGGTCCTTCAATTCAAACCTCTGACTTGCCAAATTCCTTCTCCACCTGTTAAAACTCCCCCAGTGCCACATTTTTTGTGACTTCCAGGTGTGATGAATCAAGTATGTTGGATATATAATCAATATCAGCTGAAGTAAAACTAGGGCAGGGGAGAAAATCCGAATCCAAGATGTATCTGTATGTTTGAGCCCCAATTCCATAGGTCCTCCAACCATGTGGAAGAATGTATTTGCTCGATACCCTCCTTTAAGGCTCTAACCAATTGTTGCAGTGTATAGTAAGTTCTGTATATCTGCTGAGCCTGTCTCCAGATCGCGGTTAAGTGCCTAGGTAATAAGGGAATTTCACAGGAGAACTGGTGCAAATACTGTGTCAGGTTATCCCTAAGGCCTTCCATGACCTGAATAGTAGTCATTCCTCTCTTGTATATTTCTACCCATTCCACCTTCCCCACCCTAGCTGGCACCTGTGGGTGTACGCACACTGAATGATTATGGATCATTCTCATGTCCGGGTTACTGCTTGGTCAATTGTCACGTATCTTTAACTATATGTAATGCCTCCATTTACTTTTCCTCCATCAACTGTTTTCATGTCTACAAGTGCCCAAGTATCATCTGTCATAATTACTTCATATGGTCCATGCCACCTGCGGGCAAACCCTGTTCGCTCCGGGCTCACCTTGACCATCACCTTATTTGCCACTTGAGAGGGCGGGGGTCCATTGTTGCTCTTTGGATTTGCCTGTTTCCATATCCTTAATCACCTCTCGGTCTCTGACTTCCTTCCTTAACTCATGCAATTGCTTACTTATTTCCCTCACATAGTCTTGCATCCTTCCTTTTAGTGGTCCTACATCTCCCATTCCTACTATGATTCCTTCGGGTAACTTCATTGCTCTCCTTGTCATTATTTCAAATGGGGTGAACCTAGTGATCCTGCTCGGGGTAGCCCTAAGGTGCATTAGAATATTGGGCTATTCTCTGTCTCTTGAATTACTTTTGCTATTGATGTTTTTTTTAAAGTTTGGTTCATCCTTTCCACCTCTGTGGCTGGTAGGGAATGTGGAAGTACTTTTTAATCCCCAGATATTTACATGTTTCTTTGATGATTCTTCCTGTGAAATGAGTTCCCTGATCTGAATCCATCTGGATAGGCCCCCTCCACCCCTTCCAGTCCACTATCTCCTGCTGCTGTCCCACGTCGGACCCCAATTCCTTAAAAAGCCAGCACAACTCTACAGTGCATCTTCTTATCCTATCTTTCAATGGCTCAGTATCTTCACTTCTAGTGATGGCTCTCTCTGGGAGTCGCTTAGCTCTGTCTGTCATCATAGTGTTAATCCTGTGGTCTTACTTTTTGTAGCTCGCAGGCACATTAATGCAATCATTAATATATTTATTTAGCCTTTTTCCAGCTTTCCCTTTATCTATATCCATCTTACAGTAAATTGTTGTTAAGTATTATTTCTCTTTATATTTCAATTGCCTGAACTAGATTCCACATTGTTTTACCTCTAAGTTTTTTTTTTCCCCTGACCATGATCATCCTAATGTTCTCTTGAGGTCAGTTTCTCTATTGTCTTATTTGTTTTTAATGTTTCCTTGCTCTTTAGGCCGTATTAACTATTCCATGTCAATGAGGATCTCTGTCTCTAGATCTTTACTTATCTGCCCCTGTGCTGTTCCAAAGTCTCAGTTGATGGCCAGATTATCAAATTCACTTCCCTTAAAACAGTTGGTATATTGTGTCCTCTTTTCCTAACTCTTTCTCCTATTTGCCTCATACCATTTTAGACTTGCAACAGCTACCATCTTATTTTGTTCAGGTCATCTGGGGAGACTTTAAAGTCCAATAAAATATTTTTATAACAGTTTTAAAACAGAAATCAGGCATTGACATGTTCCTTATCTTCTTCTCAACAACATTTTATTGTCTCAAAAATAATCTACTAAATTGTGTCTGACCCGTTTCTTTTAGAATTATCCCAGATTCATTAACTCGGCCAAAAATTGGGTTTCTGCCAAACTTTGTCAAGGTCTTGAACTTAACTTCATATTTTGGGAACAGACTTGCAAATACAAAAGCTTGCAGCATTTGAATTAGTGCCAATAGTTGTCAAAAACCCTTTAAAATGAAAATTTCCTTTTGAGAACTTTATCACAAAACAAACCTCAAAATATAAACCTTGTAAGAACTGTAATGTACACTGTCAAAATTAAAACTACCTCTTTCTCACATGTATTCATTTGTATCCAAATTAAAAGTCCCATATGTTTCTCGGCACATTCTTTATCTTAGATAGCATCCTCGTGATTCAAAAGTAATCTTCTAAACTACACTGCACTTTACACCTCAAGCCTTGTCCCAAATTCAAATAACAGTGCTGTTGGGATGCAGATTTCTTTTCATATTTAATTCATCTCTTCAAAATAAACCATTTTTTATCCATTGAAACCACCTAGACTGTGTGTTTATGCCTTTTGGTTTTGCTAGAACCCTTTGAACTTCAGGTAATTTTTTCCCTCAGAATTTTAGAATACTAACTCATATGAGTTAATGTAACTTGTATGTTTCAATCCCAATCAGCTTGGAAGCTGGAGATACTAGTCTGCAATGGCATGGGAAAGGTTGGTTCATCTAACCCTGTTTAGCTTTACGATGCCTTCAAATTGCGATTTTTTTGCCAGAAATCTCCACTCAAACCTTATACTCAAAACTTTGGAATGTTTTAGTATACTTTTCCTTTAATCTAACATGGGGCTAAAGTGCTGAACTTCACACACAAATAACAATTTAAGGAATGAAATGCATACAAATGCATCCTTGCACACAAACAAACAAATAGTTAGAGGTTTGTATTTATATTCCTGTATCCTTAACTTAACAACTTAAAACTCATATTTTAAACAAAACTTCAAATAGCAGTGGGGGAAATAAAGGGATCTTGAAGGCTCCACCTATAGGGACAATCAAACTGACGAAAGCTCACATTTCCCCTGCCTGTCAGTGCTTATTAATTCCCCTAGGTGTACAGCCCTTTTTTCTCTTTCTCTCTCTCTCTCTTTTCAGCACAAGCAGCTCTTGTAACTTAGCTCAATTCATTTTTTAAGTTACAGAAAATTCAGTAGTGGGCCTTTCGGGTCCCAATCAATCACCCTTCCACATTTTCTTGATTAATTCTGACCACTGTTCCGCTTTTGACCTCGTGATGGAGTCCCCAGTCAAGTTCCATAGCACTTTCCTGTTTTCCTGACAGCATTCTATTTTGTTTGCCTCTGCACAATTAATTCGTGCCGCTCTGACAACTTAGTTACTCACAATATATACGGTCTACTTATTTCTTTGGGGCCTGGCCTCCCTGCGCGACTTCAGCTAAGGTTTTATTTCAAACCGTAGCCTGCCAGCACGGCTCACCTCCTATCTTCAGTAGTGTTCTGGCCTCCCTGCACGGCTTCGGCACCGCTAGCCCGCCAGAACAGCTCTGCCTCCTACCCCAGCGCCTCTTCTCCCTGTCCTGCCCTGAGTCCTCCTCTCGATTCTTTGATACTTGGCCTGACTATTCTTGGGTGGGCTTACTGAACTAACTGCGGGTGGTAAATAAAATATACCTACCCACTTTGCAGAGCCGTCCCGAGGGTCTGATCAAAGTATCCTGCTGACTATGCCAAACTGTTGTGGTAACTTTAACAAATGGACCACAGGAGTCTGAGATACAGGTCATGATCGTTTATTTGAGCAATTGCAAGAAGAGAACCATCTCAAGGCAGCTTGAGATAGCGCTTTGTTAAATTACAGGTGTTCAGCATATTTATACTTTACCGATCATGTAAATCTCTGGCATCCCACTTTTCACCCAGGCAGAGATCTTCCCTCCTATCTAAGCTGGGACCATCTGTCCTTCCCCTATCTGTTGAAGAGCACACTTAATCTTAGTTGTTTTCCAATCTAAGTCTCCAGTCTGACTCCCAGGACACCAAATCTATTTTATTTTTAATTTTTTCTTGTCCAGTCTAGCTTCCAGGGCCTTGCTGGTGATTGCAAGCTCTGCCAGTGTACAAAGTTCATCTGGTTTAACTGTTTAACTGTTGATTTATTGGTTTGCGCTGGCCTGCCTGTAGATATTTTTAATTTAAGTAATTCATTTCCTTATAATGTATTCTCACTTACCATAAATTCTCACTTACTATCTTCCCCCTAACAACCATTAGAGTTAGAGAGGGTCAGAGTATGTTTGTCCTGCTCACTCTCAACCTCAGGGTGCATACTCACTCACTCACCCTCACAAACTGTACGTGTTGGTGTGTGGGGATGAGGGTGAGTGAGAACCCTGAGACTAGGAATGAGCGCATTCTTTCTCTCTCCTCCATACACTGTCTCTCTGTCTTTCTCTCTCTTCCCCAATCTCTCTCTCTCTGCCCTACACAAACAGTCTTTCTCCCCCACACACCCTCTCTCTCCTCAAAAAACACTGACTCCCCCCAGACATCCTCTACATTCTCTCCTTCCCCAGGACACTCTCTCTCTCCTACTCCACTCCTCAAACACACACTCTCTCTCCAACCCCCCCCAAACACACACACACACACACACATGCACACTCTTTCCCCCGCACACACTCTCTTCCCCCACCCACACACACATACTTTCCCTCCCCCCCACACACACAGCCTCTCTCCCCCCAACCACACATACGCTCTCTCTTCCTATATAAGCAGTCTCCCCCACATACCCTCTCTCTTTCTCCCACACTCACTCTCTCTCTCCCTCACCCTCCCCCTTCCCAACATACTCTTTCCCTCGCCCCACACACACTCTCCCCCAAACACTGTCTCTCCCCCACACTTACTCACTCTCTCTCTTTCCTTCTCGCACCCCCATCCACACTTTCTCTCACTCCCCCACACACTCTCTCTCTCCCCTACACACACTTTCTCTCTCTATTTCCCACATTTTCTCTCCCTCCCCACACATTGTTACTGTTTCTCTCTCCCCCAAACTCATTCTCTCTTCTCCAGACACACTCTTTCCCCCACCCCACCCCTGCACACATAGTCTCTCTCTGCCCCTCAAACACACACACACACACACATTCACTCTCTGTCCTGCACACACTCTCTTCCCCCACCCACACATATGCCCTCTCTCCCTGCCACCCGACAAACACATGCTCATACACACCTTCTCTAACGTCCAGTCTTCCTGCCCAAACACATACACCCTCTCCTCTCCCTCACACACTCACTCACACTCTCCCTCACACATATACTCTCTCTCTCTTACGTGTACCCTGTGTGGGCAGAACCTATAGCATCTGTTTGGGTCAGGCATGCTCAGTGGCATGAGAGGGCATGGCGAGAAAGCCAAAAATTGGTTTCACAATGTTGTGAAACCAGTTCACGAGCATCTGCTTAGCCCATCAATGGCGGGCCGCGTTTCCCACCATCAGATGTTGGGAACCCCATTGCAATATATTTGCATTTCATTATAAGGCCACCGGAATCATCTCCCCCACTGCTGGATAGTCCGTCTGTTCACAAAGGTATATACAAGGCATGCTCTTGGCGGGTTGCATTCACGGGGAACTCGGAGGTGAATGCACAGTAACATTGCGCAGTGCTTGCCCGGGCTGCTTGTTAGATTTCATGGTTGAGGTCCATTGGCAGGGGCAAGAGCTGCCCTGCAACTGAGGCACGTCATTGGAGGGGGAAAAGGGCGGCCCTGCGGTTGTGCACAAGCACTGAGGGTGGGGCGAGGGAACCGGCCATGCATTAGGGAAACCTTGTACAAAATGACCATTCCTCTGCAGCTGAGACAGTTCAGATGCAGTCGCATTGATATGATTGGAGTCGGGTGTCTAGTTTATCTGCCCACTCAAACAATGCAGAGGCATGAAGCTTCATCAAGCGACCCAGAGCTTTTCACCCCTCAGGCACAGACAGCAAACTAATGAGTGTTTCTGTGCACTGCAGAACAGTTGGACGACTGCTCATGTTGTACAATCCCCTTGCTAAAGCTGGCCATGGATCAGTCAATGGTGGAAGAGCTCACAGCCCCTTGCAATGTCATCGTTCAGGTTTGGACCAGGCTCCCCCATGGTTCAAGCTAACAGTGCAGCCTTGCAGTTGTGGGTTCAGAGAATGCCTACGCCTGAGCTGAGAGCAGTAGATGAAGCTGCCACCAATCGGTCAGGTGGAGTGGGGCAGAGGAGGGTGGGGTTTCGGGCAGCCATGTAGCGCACACAACTCTGGCCATCCAAGTGGTGGCCAGCGCTCTCTGGGATGCATTAAGGGGCCTTCAAAGATAAACAAGAGAGATTCTTAGAACAGCCAAGCTAACCCACATGCCTCTCTCTTTCATCCTGCAGGAGTGGTACATCAGGAGCTCTATGCCTCATGGCGTACAGAGAGTGAAGCTGACAGAGAAGAGCGCGATGGAGGTGCCGGGCCACACAGAGAGAGTACCAGCACCCTCAGGCTCCTGTACACACCACTGAAGAGATATGGTGAGCCATCACTGGTTGGCGCCTAGCTAGACCCAGGGTCTATAGATGCCACCTTTCATTCCTCCAGATGACCGAGAACCAGTGTCACTGAAGAGCACAATTGTAGAGGGAACTGGTCGGTGACATCTGCCACTACGGCAGGATTTGGCAACCCGGGACATAAAGGACATCCACTGCCCACGGCTGTGAAAGTGACCACGGCACTCAATACTTACATCAATGGCTTCTTTCAGGGCTCTTCAGGTGACCGCTGAGGGATATCGCAAGCCTCCACCCACAAATGCATCCATGAGGTCACAGATGCCACCTTCACAAGGGCACACAATTTTGTGCATTTTGCCAGGGACCAGGAAAGCCATAATGCAAGACCGTTGGGATTTGCCCAGATCTCGGGTTTCCCACAGGTGCAGGGTGTGATCAATTGCACTCACGTGGCTCAGATCTCTGTCACAACAAGCGGTCAACTATTTCAACCACAAGGGCTTCCATTTGCTGAATGTACAGCTGGTGTGCAACCACCACAAACGCATCCTGCAGGTCTGTGCAGTTTCTGAGGAGTGTGCACGACTCCTACATTCTCAGTTGGTCACAGATCCCTGACATCTTCCAGGGTCCACAGAGGGACAAGGGCTACCCACAGAGGATGTGGCTGATGACACCTGTGCAGTGGTCTCAGACTGCAGCACAGCAATGGTATAACAAGGTTCATGCAGAAACTCATAACTTGGTGGAGCAGACCATCAGGAAGCTGAAGATGAGGTTCTGGTGCCTGGACCAGTCTGGTGGGGCCCTGCAATACAGTCCACAGAGGGTGTCATGCATCATCATCACCTGCTTCATCCTTTACAACCTGGTGCTGCAACAGGGAGAGGAACTGGCTGAGCAGGAGATGGAGGAGCTGGAAGTCTGTTCTGATGAGGAGGATGTTGACAGTGATGAGAATGAGGAGGTCCTTGAAGGCAGCGATGACGGCGATGATGCCCTCGCACTGGCCAGACAAGGCAGGCACACTCAGGTGGCCCTCATAACTGCTGGATTTGTGGAGGATGATGATGACATGCAGTGAAGAGACACCGTAGGTCCTTATATTGCATTTGTGAATGTTTGACTCCAGTCTGGCTTATTGCAGCGCACATACCCTCTGTGAGAATGTTCCTGTCATGGAGACACAGTGGAGACCCTAACAGTCACTCGATTGCAGGATGATGATGATGACAGGCAGTGAGGACACTCCACAGGTCTTCACACAGCCTCTGAGAATGTCTGACTCCTGTCTGGCTGATGGTAGCTCACTTGCCCTCTGTGATCAGGGTCATAACATAGAGACGTAGCCATGAAACTTTGAAAGCACCTAATCCTTTGTCCAACTTGAGCACCTGACCCCTTCAGGAGCACAGCATCACTGGTCACAGATGCTGAAGAGATGGCAGGGTTGTGTGGGTGGGGGCAGTAGCCGGGTTTAGCCCCACCTTAAAGCACACAGAGAGAATGATGGATCTCTGTGACGCCTGTCCACGGCATTCTGGCAGCAATGACAAGCACCATCGAGGTGCAGGCAGCACGAATGTTTCCAGGCAATGTGAGGCCGGACCATCACTTTGGTCTGAGACACCTGCTTTTATCTTGTGCAGAAAGGTTTCACATTTGAGTGACATGTACACTGCTCATCAGAACAAGGAGCCATAGGCAGGGAGACATTGTTGAGAGTTTATTTATAATAGTGAACATCATGTACAAGTGATTAACACCCATGCCCAGGCTGTGCAAACTACAGCTTCCTGAGGCTGCAATCCCTTTTCAGTTACTTGAAAAACCTTTTATTAATGTTTTGTTTGCACTTCAGCCCCACAGATCTGATCTACGGACACCAGGTGCGGAGGGGGGCCGGGAAGGAGGAGGACCTGCTTGTGAACCTGCTCTTGAGCCTGGCCAAGTTGGCTATTAACAAGTCCAGGCAGCTGGTGATCGATGCGGTCGTCCTGCCTGATTATCTGTCCCTCTTCCACAGCTACATTCGCGGCCGGGTGTCCCTGGAGAAGGAGCACACGGTGTCTGCCGGCACCGTCGAGGCCTTCTGTATCAACCCCTTTAACCACACTTTGGTTTAATGTTTGTAAGTTTCCTTTAAACTTTGTTCTTGGTTTTACAGCTGACCTGACTTAGGGGCTGTGTTTGCTTTATCCCTTATTTTGTTGATTTAGTTTAATTGGTTGACTCAAAAGAGTTACAGCTGATGGGGCTTAGGTGCACCTTGTTGCCTGAGCTGGGATCTGCTGCTGTAGTTGTGCTGGCTGCTTCCTTGCTTTTGGTTTTACACTTACTTCTACCTACTTGACTACAGTCCTTAGTTCCTCAGCAGTTGAAGCTTATAATGCACACCAAGTTTCCTCACCCAGTTATGCAAAGGTTTTGCAATGAATGTGGCTACCTTAAGCACTTAACACAGCGAAACTATGAGAAAACCTGATGATTGATTTCTCAATACCTGTCACATATTCACAACAACACCCACTTAGACATGCCCTCAAGGCAGACAGATACACACACACACACACACACACACAGGAAAAGAGGTAGCATGCACTTAGCTTTAAAGTCAATTTAGTCACGATTATTCTTGATAAAATCAAAATACTGTGGATGCTGGAAATTTGAAACAAAAACAAAAATTGCTGGAAAAACTCAGCAGGTCTGACAGTATCTGTGGAGGGAAAGACAGAGTTAACATTTCGAGTCTGTATGGCTCTTCAGATTTTAAGAGAAGTAGAAATATGGTGAAATATATACTTTTTAAGTGGAGGGAGTGGGCCACATGGAGCTGGATAGAGGGCCAGTGATAGGTGGAGGCAAAAGATGTCATAAACAAAAGGTCAAAGGGGTGTTGATGGTGGTGATACTGGCTAAAGGAGGTGCTAATGGTGACATTAAGAGTAGAAAGCAGGATGAGTAAGTGACAGATGGCCCTGGTGTGGGGAGGGGATGGTGTAGGAGAAAAGATCAAAAATACGGACTTGAAACGTTAACTCTGTCTTTCTCTCCACAGATGCTGTAAACCTATTGAGTTTTTCCATGATTATTCTTGAGTCCTTCAAGATGGTAGCTGGAAACCTTGCAGGCTTGATAACTCTTATGATTCACTGAGAAAATAGAAGTTGGATGTTCCTGACGAGGAACTCATAGTGGCTTACTACTTGCAGGCTTTGTTCCAGCTAAGTGCAGTTGAACTCCTGTAGTGAAGACCTGGCTTGGTTCTTCAAATCAGTAGTTAAATGATTAGCCCCATATCTCTGTCTGTTAGTGGGTTCTAGGCGGGGTTCTTCCTGATCAAGATCTTTTCCCTCTGTGGTTTCCTTGACTTCCAGATTGACAGACAAGAATCTGTTCTCAAAAAGGTATTAGTAAATCACAAGCTGCTTTCTGTCAGGTGATCATAGTATTGGTGTTCCTATTGTCCACACAAATGGTCCCTGACAATGTGAGCATTGACACACAATGGGCTTTGAATTTTGACCATTTCCACCTCCTTGCGATAGAATGATTTTCTTCATACCCATTCTGTGGAATTTCTTTCTGCAGCCACTAAGACTGTAGGGTCATTGTGGATTGGGTTCTCTAGGTATCTGGACAACAGCAGCTGTTAAATCCATAGGAGAGTAAAGTGTCCATTTTTCCAAATAACTGCCTGGGTGTGACATATTCAATGCAATCATAGCTGATAGTTATATCAGCTCTGATTTCCTGCCTTATCCCCAACTTCCTTGCTGGTGGAAATTTGGAACTCTCTTTTACAAATTGCAATTGATGTGAGATCAATTATAAATTTTAAATCTGAGACTGATAGACTTTGTTAACCAAGGAATTAAGAGATATGGGGCAATGAGAGCAGCCAGCACAGAGTGGTCACAGAAAACAGTGCATCATATACAGACTGCAAGAGTGCAAGTGATAATTCATTGTAGAGGGGGAAGGGACTGCTGCATTTTGTTTCAATACCTGTAATGGTTTCTGTACACCTGAGGCAGTAAATATTTAACATTTTTGTCTAGTGTTTTCCTGCTTAGTGCAAGTTAGTTTTTTTTCCCTATAAGCTAAAGGCAAACTTTGAAAAAGATATAAATAATATAGATTAAGATATTAGCTCTGATTTCCTGCCTTATCCCCAACTTCCTTGCTGGTGGAAATTTGGAACTCTCTTTTACAAATTGCAATTGATGGTTGTGTGTCTGAATGCAGTAAGTGGGAGTTTGTGAACAGTGAGACTCTCCAGAGTGAACACATCTCCAGTAAATGACTATTTCTCAAATCTCTCCAGCTTAGAATGAAGGAGCTGGAGTGCAAGTTAGTGATACTCCAACACGTAAGGGGTGGGAAATAGTATCTGGATAGTTCATTCCAGACTTCAGTCATGTGGCTTAAAGAAGTGGAGGTTCAAAATAGTGCTGGTGTAATCAATAGTGTACATAGTGAGGGAACCCAGAAAGATAGAGATAAAGATTGGCAGAAATTGATTCTATTCAAAATGTACAAAGTATTTTCTAACTGTGAGGATAAGGATAAAGACTGTCAAAAGGACAACCAGAAGGCGGACTATGGTAACTTAGAGCAGAGGGCTGTCCAAATGGAAAGGGAGGCGGAGTGGGGGAAAATGTCATGTTGTAGTTGTAAGGAATTCATTAATTAGGGCATATATAACATCCTTTCTAATCAGAATTGAGAGTCCCTATAGTGTATTGCCAGTTTAATGCCAGGGTGAACAAATCTCAAAACAGCTTGAACAGATATTGGAGAGGGAGTGAAAGGATAGATCATTATGATTCATGTTGGGACCAGCAACATGGAGGAATGTCTGATCATAGAGTTATAGAGTCCTTGAGATTTGGCCCATCAAGTTCATGCCAGCTCTCTGTAGAATGATCCAGTTTCATTCACCCGCTTTATCTCCATAATGCTCCAAGTTTGTTTCTCTAAATGCCCATCCAATTCTTTTGAAATCATTCATCATTTCAGCTTCCAACACTCTTATCAGTGAGTTCCAGGTCATTACTGCTCACTGCATAAAAAAGTTCTTCCTCACACCCCCCTGCCATTATTTGCACAAACATACTGCATACTGGCCAAGGAAGTTCTCCCAAACGCATTCAAGAAATTTCCCCCCTCCTTACCCTTTACCCTAATACCACCCTAATTGATATTTGGGTAATTAAAATATATGCAAAGGGTCCTGTTTGGTGAGTATCAGAACTAGGAGCAAAGTTAAAGAACAGGACCTCAAAGGTTATAATTACTGAGCCGCATGCAAACTGACAATAGGATAAGTACATTAGGGAAGTACACAGGCGGCTGAAGGAGTGTTGGAGTTCCACTTTGGCACCAGTACTGGAGCAGGAAGGAGCTGTACTATTGGGATGAGCTCCACGTGAATCAGGCTGTGACCATGGTCCAAGTGGAAAGAGTAAATAACGCAGTGACAAGGATTTAAATTAGTAAATGGGGAAGAGCTCAAATGAAAAAGATAGCATTAATAACATTTCAAAAAATAAATGAAAGGGAGGAAAGGAGAGTTACAGTCAGAAATTGTGCTTTAGATACACCAGGTAACGGGAAAAACAAAAAAAATGTGAAATGATTAAACCAGGAGACAGCAATAAGAAACATGGGAGTAAAACACTTGAGCCAAAGAACAGGCTAGGGTGTGTTGCCAAAATATGTGTTCTCTATGCAAACACAGAGTATAAGGAACAAATTGAATGAAGTTCAGATGCGAGTTCAACTTGGACGGTATGGCAGAATGAGATATGGCTGGAAGATGATCAGGACTGGGAATTAAATATCTGCAGGAAAGATAGGGATAATGATAGAGGAAGAAGAGTAGCCTTAATGATTAAGGATGAAATCACTTCAACGATAAAAAGGATATAAGGAAAAATAAGCAGGAAGTGGAGACTTCATGGGTAGAATTAAGAGATAGAAAAGGATTTAAGACTGTCATGGAAGTTGTGCACAAGCTCCCTGGTAGAAGCTGTGAAATGGTAGATTGCATGTCTGCAGGAATTAGACAAGCACGTAACAAAGGTAAAATGATTTTAACAAGGAATTTTAAGATTCATATAGATTGAAATAAGCAGACAAGCACAAATCAGAAAGTTAGCAAATCTCTTGACTGGAATAATTTTCTGCAAAAATACACCCTGGATTCAACAAAAAGGTATACCATATTATACTTAGTGATGAACAATGAGCCATATTTAGTTAACAGACTAACAATGTGTGAACATTTATCTGATAGCAATAATAATATTATGGAGTTCAAGATAGTGTTTGAAAGGCTAAGCAAAGCTGCTAAGATACTGGCTTTTGGAAAGGTTGACTTCAATGTGATGAGAAAAAGACTGTCCACAGTCAACTGCACATGATTGTTAATGGATAAAAATAACAAAAATCAGTGGCAGGTGTTCAATAAAAAAAATTAGTCTGACAAAGAATCAGTCCATATCCCTAAGGGGCAAAAGCTCTATCTTGTAATAAAAATAGCCATGGACAACTAAAGAGGTAAGAGAAAACATAAAACTAAAAGAAAAAACTTTCCTGAGCTACTAATACCATCCAGTTCCCTGGGAATGGTCTGAGACTGAATGTGCAACTTTAGGGTGAACTTTTCCATCCTCATTAGTAGTGGCCGTCATGGCAGGCAAGAGCAATCAATAGGGCAGGAAGGCCAAAAATCCGTTTCACAACATTGAGAAACCAGTTTGTGATCATCCGCTCTGTCCGTCAATGGCCCGCTACAACACATCGGAGATGTCATTTTAATCTGCATTATTACAAAAGCCCTGCTCACCAGAATCATCCCCGGCCAGGTCAAAGTTACTGCCTACATTGGCGGGAAAATGCGCTGATGCAGAATACATCTTGACACATGTGACATGCAGAAGTCAAGATGTATCGTTAGGGCCTTGCTCACATCACAGACATCCAAGGAGCAGAAGATGCTGGAGCCTAACAGCTACCAGAACCTGGAGGAATACATGCATTGCATACTGGATGAGTTCTCATGCTCATGGCTCCGCCGCAAAGCAGCTCACGGAAGGTTGAAGGTCACTGTTAAGGTCTGGAGTTTGCTTCGGGACATCAGTGTCTTGGCCATGGTCTGCTACAGATGATCATTGAGGAAGGAAGGTCTAGGTTTGACTGGAAGAGGAAGTTTTATTGGGGGGGGTCGGGGGGTGAGGTTGGGAGGGGAGGTGGGAGTGTGGGGGAAGTGGGTGTAATGGGGGACAATGTGACAACTGAGGAGGTAGGTGTAATGGTGGAGGAAGGTGTAAGGGAAGGGGTTGGGGGAGGAAGGATTAAGGGTGGAGGGAGGATTAAGGGTGGAGGAAGGAGTAAGGGTGAAGGAGAGCATAAGGGGGCGGGAATGCCCAGGTGAATGTGCAAAGGAGGGGCCTTCCACTCAGGAGTGAAATTAGGACAGGTGTGAGAGGAGGGAATGGTGAGAATGAGGGAGGGCAAATAAAGCCGGGAGGGTGAGTGTGCAATGGTAGCGGTAGAAGGGGGGACTTTAAGCTGCCTTCTCTTGCTGAGTGATTTTTGGCCTTCCTGCCCTATTGATTGCTCTTGCCCACCATGACAGCCACTACTAATGGGGATGGAAAAGTCCACCCTAAAGTTGCACATTCAGTCTCAGACCATTCCCAGGGAACTGGATGGTATCAGTAGCTCAGGGAAGTTTTTTCTTTCAGTTTTATGTTTCCTCTCATTGTTGGTGACTCGAAGGCAGATGCGGACCCTGGGGGTAAGAAAGAGAAAATCAGGAAGGTCAATGTGAATGGGGGTGGAATTCCTGGGAAGATAGGGAACGTTCACTGGACACCCCAGAAAGACAAGGGATCTGGCTGGTAGGTGACACTGGGGAGGTAGAAGGTGATGCCGGAATGGGGATTCAACATTGACGGGGAAAGGACAAGGGTGACGGGGGGTGGGGAAAATATTGGAGAGCTGAAGACATACTTTAAAACAGTCATGTTGTAAAATTAAAAGTGAAAGGAGCCTCCTGTGAGGTGGGCACAAGTGCTGCACGGGAGTGCAATTATTGGTTGGCAGAGATGCAGGTCAGCTCAGATGGACAACTGAAAGAGAATCCCAAAAGGCAGCATTGAAAATGCTCAGGACGTCGAGATGAATGTGACAGAGGAAGTCTCCATGTGCATGGGAGAGTGCTTACATGAGGCTCCAAAGGGCCCTGCCACACACACACACACTCCTCCCTCCAGAATCACTCGCGGTCTGAACTGCTTGTGGCAGAGGGGAGGAACTGCAGGGGAGGGTGGACTCACAAAGCTTATAAATGAAGCTGAAAGTCAATACAACACATTATTCAGTGAAAGTGAATATATTTTCAGATTATAAAATGAAAAAATGTGTTCACTCGTGGAACCACTTGGGTTCAGAATTTCTTAATTTTTCTAGGCCTACCACTTCCTCTAGATTCAGCCCTGACATCCACAGCAGGGGTGGAGACAGCCTGTGCAATGGTTGGCCCTGTTGCCTCTGATGACTTTGGCATATGTCCTCTGAAGAGCCGAGGCCTTGAGGGCCCTGGCTTGCTTTGGCTGTCCTCCTGTGGGCCATTTGCTCCCTCTGCAGTGACAGAGGATGAGGTTGAGGGATTAACAAGCAAAGGAAACTCAGAGGGAGAGGACAGCCTCTGAGATTCCTGAGTGGATGACCAGGAGTGACCAACTGCTGCTCCTCCTCCCTCAGATGCCCGAGAGCCTCAGCTTGACTCCTTGAGGGGAAGGGGCACCTGGAGGGACATTGAGGTGCCCCATTTCTCACTCGCGCTGCCGCTGCTGGAACTCACCCATGGATACCACCGAGTACAGGTCTGCGTGCATCTCTGCATTCTGCTGGAACCGGGTCTCCGTGGTGTCCAGCATCCTTCCCAGGAGACCTCCATACGTGCACATGTGGGAACCACTTAATCAGTGAGCAAGCAGACACACTCCTCCGACTCGCATGTCACTCTGAGGGCTTCCAACAGCTCTGCCTGATGTTCCCCCGCTTTCAGCTGACTCTCCATGATGAGTTGGATGATTGAATTCAGTGGTTTGTCATCTGACTCAGACCTCACAGCCGCCTCTTCCCCAGCAGTCCGCTGAGTGCTGGGGAGCTCAGCCGAACCTGCCTACTCCTGCTGCAGACACTTGTCTGTGCGGTGACCACCAGATTGTGAACCCGAACCGGCTCTAGATCTATGTTCCATGAAGATGTGTGCCTCTGCGCTGGTGCGGGGTATGGGTAAGCACTGTAATGGTCTTCCAGGCTGCTTATTTCCAGCTCTTCAATGGACAAGGTGTCCTTAGGCCTGAGGTGAGGACCTGGATGGAGCTGAGGGGCTGGCTGGCTGAGGGTGTTGGCCACTTGGCAGAGATCCCTGTGAACCAAAGTAGAGGTGATAAGTCAGCAGCATCAAAAGCTGAAGAGAGAGCACTTACAGTTGCGTTGAAAGGGGGTTGTGTTGCAGAATCCTCACGTTAGCATTCGCCAGGGACCTCAACGTCATCGCAGACATGGTCCACGTACTCACCAGTGAGCCCGATGGCACATTCCTCAAAGTGAGTGAGGGGTCTAATGTGGGCCACTCCACCCCAGGTCTGGGACCTCTCCCTGATGTTGTAAGCCAGCTTTTCCTACATGAAAACAGGTGAAGAGAATGTGAGCAGGATGCATGGCATTGCATGGAATGTTTGTCTGGTGAGCAGAGCCATGGACGGGATGAAGACCCGAGCCTGAGAGGATATGATCCTGATGGAGATATGATGGTGTGTGTGAGAATGGTGTTGTCCCTTGAGGTGTGAGATCCCCGTGGATGTGCGATGGGTTTGTGAGTGTGTGAGTTGAGAGTGATAAGGTGGTTGACTTACCCTGGCGGAACGGATGAGAGCATTTATCCTCTTTCTGCACTGGATGTCTGACCTCTGTGCTCCAGTGGCACTAACCACCGCCTCCCTGCCTGTATTGGTGACTCTGATGGACAGCCTGTGGCCAGAGTTGGGGTAGAGGCCATTGTGGTGGCCTTCCACTGCGTCCAGCAGGTGCCCTAAAGAGGCGTCACTAAATTTGGAGGCTGCCATCTTCTTTGCTTTCAGAGCCATCTGTCGCCTGGAGCAGTCCTGGTCTGGGGACATGAAGTAGGCTGCCCTCTGAGGAGCTTCAAATATGGCGCCCAGAGTGAGGAAGTGCTGACATCACAGAGTGGTGGGCAAACCCGATCCCACCCATCAGAAATCCTGCATGTTTCCAGTGAATGAATTATTAATGAGGAATAGGAGGTGAGGTGAGGAATGGGAATGGGGTGTTACAGCATGAAAAGCTGCCATTGCGGCCGACAGCTAAAACGTTCTTTTTTCCACCTGCTACCACACTTTGTGTAAATCTAGGATGATTTCATCCAAAGATTCCTCTGGAAGGTCTGAAGCCACAATGTCTCTGGGAGGATTTCCTCAGCTTCAGACAATTGGCAATTCAGGATGTTCCCTGTTATGGACAAGTGGGAAATACCTCAATAGTTTCAACAGCATAATTTATCTCTTGAAGACAATGACAATTGTCACATTACTCAAGTTGGGGTGGGGAAGGGAAGTGTTCTTTTTCCTCCCAAATCCAGAAGACGATTGCTTGGAGTCTTGATGTGAGTAAAAGTCCACCAACTTTAAAGACTTCAGCTGGAATACCATTGAGGCCGCAGGCTTTGTTGTTTTTCATCTGTTTGATTGTTTCTTGCAGCTCTGGAGGATAGCCTGAAGATTATCAGCTGCCACTGTGGATTCAGTCCTGTGCTCACAGTCCTATATTGGCTCATGGAGAAGTAATACCTTGTTTTTAAAATTCTCATGCTTGTTGTCAAGTCCCTCCATGACTTCGCCCCTCCATCTGTCAGAAATCTCCTCCAGCGCCACCCCTCCAAATCTGCATTAAAAAAATCCTGGTCCCTTGCTATCCCAATTTTAATTGCTCCAACATTGGCGGCTGTCGTGTCAGCTGCCTAGGCTCTATGCTCTGGAATTCCCTTCCTAAAGCTCCCAACACTCTACTGCTCTTTCCTCTTTTAAGAAAATCCTTAAACAATACTAGGCTTTTGACCATCTACCCGATTATGTGGTTCAATGTCAGACTTTCATTACAATGTTTCTCTGAAGAACCCTGGGACATTTCCTTATATTGGAGGCATCATATAGATACAAATTGGTGTTCTTGTTGTTTGGTACCTCAGCCGTTCCTTCTGTTCCACTGTCAGATATCCATTTTGACCCAAATTGGCCCTATTGCTCAGTGCTATGAAGCTATTAATATTATTAGAAATTATTTTTCATTTAAAAATAGAGCATTAATCTGTGGGTGTGTCTTAATTGGATTAAAACCAGCTAGTCTGTGTATTTTGATATGTACTAGTTTTGAGATGTAAGAGAGGTAGAGTACATTTGCATTCTTTTGAATAGAACATTCAAGAAGGGGGGTGAAATCTGGCACCTAGCTAACAGGGACCAAACAATGTTTATATTACCAATAAAAGTGATACTATGATTGGAGTTTTATTGTTAGAAGAGGTGGAGTTCAAAGGGGCTGGTGATGCATTGAGAATTTACATTCAATGAGATGTACTGATTATAACCGATAGCAGTTATGTGTGCAGAGCAGAGGCAATGTAAGAGCAAAACCTACCACTGTGTCTGCAAAGGAACCAAAGTGAAAGGAGCCTTATTTTGAATTTGTAGGGTGAAAATACTTTGCCTGGTGTCTGCCCAAAGTCTATGGGTTGCTGTTGCCTTAGTGGAGATTAGTCTGGGAATTTGTTAAAAGTTATGATAGTAATTTGTAGCCATACATATGTGTTTAATGTGTTGTAACTTAATAAAATGTTTCAATTCATTTAATATAAAACCTCTCGAGAATGGGTGGTCTGATTCCTAAATTTAGAGCTGCAACTCAAACATACTACATAAAAACATAGGTTATGATAGTTGTCTAAAGTTTCACTCTGGGATTTTAAATAACTCAGCTTTACCAACTGCTGGGTCATAACAATTGGGGGCTCTAGTGGGATAAAAATATTTCTAATTCCTTAGTTGGTTTGAAATTGTTGAATCTTAAGGTTATGAGTATGAGAAGCACTTTGAATTCAGGAGTTGGTGATGTATTTTAGAAATGGTGAGACTGCAAGATGGCTTTGGCAATTGCCAAGATTTGTCTGGGAGTAGAAGAGATAACTTTGATTGGGTTGGAGAAAATATCTAAAAGTAAGTTGGCAGATGAGCTAAAATTGGGGTTACCTGATGGTAATAGGAAATCAGATATAATTAAGAGTATAGCACAACATCTACAGTTGGAAATGAAATGGGGCACCGATGAGTCACAGCTGGAGGTAGTGAGACTTCAGTTACAAATGAAGATGCATGAATTTGAACAAGCAAAGTACCTGATAAAACTTGAATTAGAAGCAAAGGACAGAGAAATGGCTTTTAAAAGGGAATTAGAAATTGTGAGGATAGAGAAGGAGGAAAGAGATAAAAAAAGAGAATTCCAACTGAAAATGTTGACTGTTAAAAAAGAGGTGCCAGTAGGTGAGGAAGGATTTATCTCTAGGGTAGAACCCAGTGGCGATATGTTTAAATTTGTACAAGCTCTTCCAAAGTTTGAGGAAAAAGCTATTTAAAAAGGAAGGTAGAGAGAAAACAGGGAATTATAGACCAGTCAGCCTGACGTCGGTCGTAGGGAAAATTCTAGAGTCCATTATAAAAGACTTAATAGCTGAGCACATGGAAAACAGTGGCAGAATCAAACAGACTCAGCATGGATTTATAAAAGGGAAATCATGCCTGACAAATCTACTGGAATTTTTTGAGGATGCAACTAGTAGAGTTGATGAGAGGGAGCCAGTGGATGTGGTTTATTTGGACTTTCAGAAGGCTTTCGATAAAGTCCCACATAAGGGGGACATGTAAAATTAAAGCACGTGGGATTGGGGGTACTGTACTGAGATGGAAAAAAAACTGGTCGGCAGACAGGAAACAAAGGGTATGAAGGAGGTTGGAGAAACTCGGATTGTTCTCACTAGAGCAACGGAGATTGAGGGCATTGATAGAAGTTTACAAAATTATGAGTGGCATGGACAGAGTAGCTAGTCAGAAGCTTTTTCCCAGGGTGGAAGGGTCAATTACTCGGGGACATAGATTTAAGGTGAGAGGAGAAAACTTTAGAGGAGATGTGCGGGGCAAGTCTTTTACGCAGAGGGTAGTAAGTGTCTGGAATTCGCGGCCAGAGAAGGTGGTGGAAGCAGGTACGATAGTGGTGTTTAAGAGGCAACTTGACAAATACATGACTGGGATGGGAATAGAGGTATACGGACCCCAGAAGTGCAAAATGTTTTAGTTGACCAGCAATGTGATCAACGCAGGCTTGAAGGGCCGAAGGGCCTGTTCCTGTGCTGTACTTTTCTTTGTTCTTTGTTCTTTGGAATAAACGGGTCTTTTTCCGAATGGCAGGCAGTGACTAGTGGGGTACCGCAGGGATCGGTGCTGGGACCCCAGCTATTCACAATATATATTAATAATTTAGATGAGGGAACTAAATGTAATATCTCCAAATTTGCAGATGACACAAAGCTGGATGGGAGAGTAAGCTGTGAGCTGGATGCAGAGATGCTTCAGTGTGATTTGGACAAGCTGAGTGAGTGTGCAAATGCATGGCAGATGCATTATGATGTGGATAAATGTGAGGTTATCCACTTTGGTAGCAAAAACAGGAAGGTAGATTATTATCTAAATGGCTGTAAATTGAGAGAGGGGAACATGCAATGAGTTCTGGGTGTCCTCATACACCAGTCGCTGAAGGTAAGCATGCAGGTGCAGCAGGCGGTAAAGAAGGCAAATGGTATGTTGGCCTTCATAGTAAGACGATTCGAGTACAGAAGCAGGGATGTCTTGCTGCAATTATTCAGGGCCTTGGTGAGACCACACTTGGAATATTGTGTGCAATTTTGCTCTCCTTATCTGAGGAAGGGTGTTCTTGCTATAGAGGGAGTGCAGCGAAGGTTTACCAGACTGATTCCTGGGATGACGGGACTGACATATGAGGAGTGATTGAGTCAGTTAGGATTATATTCGCTGGAATTCAGAAGAATGAGGGGGAATCTCATAGAAATCTCTAAAATTCTTACAGGACTAGACGGGGTAGATGCAGGAAGGATGTTCCCGATGGTGGGGGAGTCCAGAACCAGGGGTCACAGTCTGAGGATATGAGGTAGACCATTTAGGACTGAGATGAGGAGATATTTCCTCACCCAGAGAGTAGTGAGCCTGTGGAATTTGCAACCACAGAAAGTAGCTGAGGCCAAAACATTGTATGTTTTCAAGAAGGAGTTAGATATAGCTCTTGAGGTGAAATAGATCAAAGGATATGGGGAGAAAGCGGGAGCAGGCTATTGAGTTGGATGATCAGCCATGATCATAATGAATGGCGGAGCAGGTTCGAAAGGACATATGGCCTACTCCTGCACCTTTTTTCTATGTTTTCATATTTATGTATTGAAGCATTCTTTATTTTATTTGAGAAGCTAGCTAAACAGATGAAATGGCCACAGGAAAACTGGACATTATTATTAAAGCCTAAGTTGTGAGGTAGGGTGCATGAAGTATATGTTTCGTTATCAGAAGAAATGTTGGTGAATTATGATGTGGTGAAAAAGGCTATTTTGAATGCACATGAGTTGGTTCCTGAAGCACACAGGCAGAAATTTAGGAATATGAGAAAACAGCCTTGGCAAACTTATACTGAGTTTGAAAGAGTAAAACAAAGTAATTTTGACCGGTGGATAAAGGCATTAAAAATATAAACAAAGTATGCAGCTCTTAGGGAAGTAATTCTTTTGGAAGAATTTAAAGATTCAATTCCTTCGGTAGCGAGAACTCATGTGGAGGAACAGAGGGTTGATTCTGTAAGACAAGCAGCTGAGATAGATGATGATTCTGAATTAATTCATTGAGCTAAACCTTTTTCGTCACCCTTACAAATTGGAAAAGGATAAAAAGTGGGAATGTGAAAGGAAGGTAGGCAGCCAGGGAAGACAAGGAGTAGCTGGAAGTTCCCAGAACGTTTTTCTCAGAATAAAAAGGAAATTACTGAAGGTAAAGGTGACATTCGAAAATTGAGGTGGTTTCACTGTAATGAAATGGGACACCTGAAGTCAGTGTGTTGGAGATTGCAGGAAAAATGTGTTGGAATTGTCGGGGTAAAGAAAAGCTCTAGAAGTAAAAGTACTCTATGTTCTGAGGTTCAGGCACAGGAGAAACCAATGAGTTGTGTATAGGTGAAACAGGAGAATCAATGAAAGTTGAGGAAGTGGGAATGTGTTCACAGCTTACTCAAGAGGAGTCTAAGGAGCAGGTTGCAGAAATGTTTGAAGACTTTGTGTATGTCTTTCCATATGTACAGGGTGGAATAGGTAAAGATGTTAAAATTTTAAGAGACACAGGGACTAGTCAATCCTTACTGTTGTGGGATAGTGATATTTGTTTTTCAAAGGGAGTATTGCTGGAACAAATAATAATAAGTGTGGTTCATGGAGATGCTAAATCTATTCTATTATGGAAGGTAAATTTAAAGAGCAAATGGAACACCGGTGAAGTTATAGTTGGAATGGTGGAAAAATTGCCCATTGCAGGGGTTCAATTTATTCTGGGTGATGATAAAGCTGGATCACAAATGTGGGTGATGCTTATGGTAGTTGAGCAGCCTGTAGAAATGTTTTCAACAGAGATGTTACAGAACGAACAGCCTGGATTGTTTCCTGATTGTATTCTAACGAGATCAATGGCTCATAGGGAAAAAAAAAAGATAAAAGATGGTGAAGAACAAAGTAATTTTGACCGGTGGATATAGGCATTAAAAATATAAACAAAGTATGCAGCTCTTAGGGAAGTAATTCTTTTGGAAGAATTTAAAGATTCAATTTCTTCGGTAGCGAGAACTCATGTGGAGGAACAGAGGGTTGATTCTGTAAGACAAGCAGCAGAGATAGATGATGATTCTGAATTATTTAATTGAGCTAAACCTTTTTTTGTCACCCTTACAAATTGGAAAAGGATAAAATGATGCTGATGACACTAAGATTGGAGGTGTTGTGGACAGCGAGGAAGGCTTTCAAAGCTTGCAGAGAGATCTGGACCAACTGGAAAAATAGGCCAGAAAATGGCAGATGGAATTTAATGCGGAAAAGTGTGAGGTGTTACATTTTGGAAGGTCAAACCAAGGTAGGACATACACAGTAAATGGTAGGGCAATGAGGAGTGCGGAGGAACAAAGGGATCTGGGAGTTCAGATACATAGTTCCCTGAAAGTGGCATCACAGGTAGACAAGGTTGTAAAGAAAGCTTTTGGCATACAGGTCTTCATAAATCAAAGTATAGGAGTTGGGATGTTATGGTGAGGTTGTATAAGACATTGGTGAGGCCAACTTTGGAGTATTGTGTGCAGTTACTGTCGCCTAACTACAGGAAGGATATCAGTAAGATTGAGAGAGTGCAGAGAAGATTTACTAGGATGTTGCCGGGTCTTAAGGAGTTGAGTTACAGGGAAAGATTAAACAGGTTAGGACTTTATTCCTTGGAGCGTAGAAGAATGAGGGGAGATACGATAGAAGTTTACAAAATTATGAGGGGTATAGACAGAGTAAATGCGAGTAGGTTCTTTCCACTTAGATTAGGAGAAATAAACACGAGAGGACATGGCTTTAGGGTGAAAGGGGAAAGGTTTAAGGGGAACATTAGGGGGAACTTCTTCACTCAGAGAGTGGTGAGAGTGTGGAACAAGCTACATGGTAAATGTGGGCTCACTCTTAAGTTTTAAGAATAAATTGGATAGATACATGGATGGGAGAGGTCCGGAGGGTTATGGACTAGGTGCAGGTCAATGGGACTAGCGAAATAATATTTCGGCACAGACTAGAAGGGCTGAATGGCCTGTTTTCTGTGCTGTAGTGTTCTATGGTTCTAACAAGAAAAACAAGATAAGCAGGCAGTTCAAAGGCAAGAAGAGGATGTTGAAATCCAAATAGCTGGCAATGTATTTGATAATGTTGTTCAAGAGGAAGGAATACAGGGCAATTTAGCTGAAGTGTTTAAATCTACAAGGTTAGTGGAATTACGGAAAAATGATTTGCAATTAAAACAGTTATATCAGAAAGCTTATTCGGAAACAGAAGCAAAATGTATTCCAGTCTGTTATTATCTTCAAGGAGATATTTTAATGAGAAAGTGGCGGTCGGATCATGTCTCAGCAATTGAAACCTGGAGGGAGGTGCATCAGATTGTTAGCCCATTTGGGTATTAGAAATGAGATTCTGAGGGTTGGTCATGAAATTCCAATGTTTTAAACCGTAGAAATCCCAGCTTTCCTCTTGCTGTTTGGGGCCGTTTCTTGGGGAGTTGGGATCTGTACAGGTTGGACGGGTTACATCTGAACAGGAATGGACCAACATCCTTATGGGGAGGTTTGCCAGTGCTGTTGGGATGGATTTAAACTCAATTGGCAGGGGAATTGGATCCTGAAAAGTAGTTCAGAGGGGAGAGAAACTGAGATGGAATTAGAAATTAAAACGCTAGTAATTGAGTCTGGAAGGCAGAGGAATCATAGGCTAGATAAGACAGAAGTGAGTTTAGCAAGGCTAATGGAATATATTTTAATACAAGGAGGCTGAGGAATAAGACAGACAAGCTGAGGGTACAGATAGGCATATGGGAGTGTAATATCATAGCAATGACTGAGAATTGGCTAAAAGGGCAGGATTGGCAGCTCAATGTTCCTGGTTATAGGGTATTCAGATGAGATAGAGAGAGGGATAGAAGAGGAGGAGGGTCTGCAATATTAACCAAGGAATCAATTATAGCAGTGAGGAGGGATGGTATCTTGAAAGGATCATCAAATGAGGCCATATGGGTAGAAGTACAAAAACACAAAAGAGAAAAACACGCTGTTGGATGTATACTATCAGCCCCCACACAGTCAGGGAGAAATAGAGGATCAAATATGCAATCAAATTTCAGAGAAGTGTAAGAATAATAAGGCAGTAATAGGAGAGGATTTTAACTACCCAAATATTAACTGGGATAGTTTTAGTGTGCAAGGTAGGGAGGGAGCAAAATTCTTAAGTTCCAGGAGAACTTTTTTAGCAAGTACATAGAAAGCCCTACAAGGGAGGGGTCAGTTCTGGACCTTATATTAGGAAATAAGCCCGGGCAGGTGGAAGGTATAGGAGAGCATTCTGGAGATAGTGACCATAATTCAGTTAGATTTAGGATGGTTATGGAATAGGGTAAGGTTGGGCAGGGAATAAAAGTTCTAAACTGGGGAAAGGCTAAGTTTACCAAAATAAGATACAATTTGGCCCAAGTGGACTGGGAACAGCTACTTGCAGATAAAACTGTGTCAGAGCAGTGAGAGGCATTCAAGCAGGAAATAGCAAGAGTACAGGGCAAATATGTTCCCGTAAAGACAAAGTGGGGGCCAAGTCTGGAGAACCCTAGATGTCAAGGGACATAAGGTTAGGATTAAGGAAAGAAAGGGAAGCTTATGGCCAATAATGAGGACTCAATACAGCAGAGTCCCTAGAGGAGAAAAAAAAGTGCAGGGGGAACTTAAACAGGAAATTAGGAAAGCTAAGAGAATTCATGAGAAAGCATTGGTGGGTAGAATAAAGGAAACCCCAAAGGGATTTTTTAAATAAATAAAGAGCAAGAGAATAACTAGGGAAAGAGTAGGGCCTATTAGGGGCCATAGAGGTAATCTGTGTATGGACCCAGAAGACATGGGTACAGTCGTCAATGAATATTTTGTGTCAGTCTTCACAATGGAAAAGGATAATGCAGGTATCAACATCAGGGTGGAGGACTGTGAAATATTAGAGGAAATTAACATAGAGAGAGAGGACAGAAATTAACATAGAGAGAGAGGACAGAAATTAACATAGAGAGAGAGGACAGCGGGTTTAGTGGCCTTAGAAGTGGATAAACCCACAGGCCCGGATGAGATATATCCCAGGATGTTCAGGGAGGCAAGGGAAGAGATATCAGGGGCCCTGGCAGGAATTTTCAAATCCTCGCTGATCGCAGGTGAGGTGCCAGAGGATAGGAGGACTGCTAATGTTGTCCCATTATTAAAAAAGGGAGGAAGGGATAGGCCAGGAAATTACAGGCCAGTCAGTCTCACCTCGGTGGTGGGGAAGTTACTAGAAATAATTCTGAGGAACCAAAAATATCTGCACTTGTAGATACATGGATTAATCAGGGATAGTCAGCCTGGATTTGCTAAGGGAAGGTCATGTTTGACAAATTTGATTGACTTTTTTGAGGAGATAACCAGAAGTGTTGATGAGACTAATGCGTTTGATGTGGTCCACATGGGCTTCAGCGAGATAAAAACAAAAAACTGCGGATGCTGGAAATCCAAAACAAAAACAGAATTACCTGGAAAAACTCAGCAGGTCTGGCAGCATCAGCGGAGAAGAAAAGAGCTGACGTTTCGAGTCCTCATGACCCTTCGACAGAGCAAGGCTTTTGATAAGGTCCCTCATGGCAGACTAGTCAAGAAAGTAAGAGTCCATGCAGTCCAATGCAAAGTATGGCACTTTGGATCCAAAATTGGCTGAGAGGCATGAAGCAGAGGGCAATGGTAGAGGGATGTTTCTGTGATTGGAAGTCAGCTTGCAGTGGGGTTCTACAGGTCTACAGATGACACAAAAATTGGTGGGGTGGTAAATAGTGAGGGGGATAGCCGTAAATTGCAGGAGGATATCAATGGACTGGTCAGGTGGGCAGAGCAATGGCAAATGGAATTCAACCCGGATAAATGTGAGCTAATGCACTTGGAGAGGGCCAGCAAGGCACTATGAATGGTAGGATCCTGGAAAGTACTGAAGATCAGAGGAACCTTGGTGTGCATATCCACAGATCCCTGAAGGTAGCAGGGCAGGCAGATAAGGTGATTAAGAAGGCATATGGGATACTTGTATTCTGTGCCTCAGCTAATAAAGGCAACAGCATGGAGGTTATGCTGAAACTGTATAAAACACTAGTCAGGCCACAACTAAGTACAGTGTGCAGTTCTGGTCACCACATTATAGGAAGGATATGATTGCATTGGAGAGGGTGCAGAGGAGATTTACCAGGATGCTGCCGGGGATGGGGGGTCTGAGCTATGAGGGAAGATTGGATAAGCTGAGGTTGTTTACCTTGGAGCAGCGAAGGTTGAGGAGGGACCTGATAGAGGTGTATAAGACTATGAGGGGCATAGATATGGTGGATAGGCGGGCACTTTTTCCATTAGTGCTGGGGTCAATAACCAGGGGGCATAGATTTAAGGTAAAGAGGTAGAAGGCTAAGAGGGGAGTTGAGGAGAATTTTTTTTCACCCAGAGAGTGGTGGGAGTCTAGAACTCACTGCCTGAAAGAATGGTTGAGTCAGAAACTCTCATAACATTTAAGAAGTATTTAGATATTCATTTGCATTGCCATAGCCTCCAGGGCTACGAGCCAAGGAGTAGAAAATGGAATTAGTGTAGTCGGGTGTTTGTTGACCGGCATGGAAACGTTGTGCCGAATGGCCTCCTCCTGTGCTGTAATCGTCTATGAGTCTATGAGAGAATTGGATAGGCTGGATGTTGCTCAGCTTTTCTAATCTGCACAGCTCTGCATGTATGAGGCACAGCCCTGGCCTAAGAAACATGGTGTCACCTGAGGATCAACATATATCTTGGCGTGCATGCCTTTTAACTTCCCTAATTCATCTTGAAAAACCATGTTGTATTTCCTTAGAAGTTCTGGGATTCCATCTGATTTTAGGTGAAATATCTCAGACCAGTTGAGTTTGATCTTCTGTAGCCAATCCCGACCTAAAAGACTGGGTCCCTCTCCTTTCACTATTATTACAGACAGTTGGGCTGTCTGTCGCTTGTAAGAGACTGGCACAGTGGCAATGCTCTTTACCTGAATAGCTTCTCCCATATTAGTTCTTAACTTAGCGGTTGGCCGCTCCAAGTTTATTGGCTGTCTTCTTTCATTAAGGTACCTGAAAGTGTGCTCTCCTACCACTGCCATTGAGGCACTAGTATCCACTTCCATTGTCAGTGGCTATTCATTCTCTGTCACCATAATAGGCTTAATCTTCACAGCAGTCGCATTATATAAGGAGTAAACGTCGGGAGAAGCAGCTTCAGCCTTTGCTGTACCTGTTACTTCTATCATGTTTGTTTGCTGGTTTGCAGACTGTTTTAACTTTGTTGGGCATTGCCTAACCATGTGACCCTTCTTATGACAGTAATGGCATTCTGCTTCTTTGAATTTACAGGTATCTGCTCTGCGGTCACCTCCACAACTGTAGCAATTTTGTCTTGAAACAGATGATGAAGTGTTTGTCAGGCTTCTTAATGTTTCTCGCAGTAGCCATTGAATCACACTTTAATTCTGCAGCTCTGGCTTTCGTGTCATGCTTGGTGTCAGCTTCCCGCCCAACATGAAGTATGGTGCCATTACCCATGTGTTGCAAAGCCTGTGAGTCTCTTGCAGCACTTTCCATGGTGAGAGAAATTTCTAGGGCAAGTTCAAAATCAGAATCTACCTCAGCAAACAATTGACGCTGTATAGAGTTGTCCTTAACTTCACATATCAATCAGTCTTGCAGCATATCGTTTAAAACGTCTCCAAAGTCGCAGTATTCTGTTAACTGCTTGAGGTTCGCTACATAGGTTGTGATGGACTCCCTGGGGGCCCGAACTCCTGAATTAAATTTAAACTGCTGCATTATTAAGTAAGTTCAGTTAGTAACTTCATTTAGTAGTGTGTTTTCACTAGCGCCACCAATGTGCTATATGACTTGGAAGTGGGTGCACTTGGGGCAGTCAGGTTCTGAATCAAGTTATATGTTTTACTGTCGCATACACTTAAGAGGATCGCTTTCCGCTTTTACTTTGGGGGCTATTTCATTACTACAATGTAAAATCACACTGGCTCAACATACCAGCTCCAGTCTTCAATAGTAGCATCATATGGATCGATTCTTCCAAACAGCGGCATGACTGTGAGTAGTTTTTTAAAATTAAACTTACTCACAGCAACAGGGCGAGGCGCAGAGTCGAAGTTGCCAAAAGTGATGGCTCTATGGAGCAGACTGGCTTTGTCAAGAAACAATTAAACTTTGCTTCAGAGACATTTTCAGCGCTTGCACAGTCGACCAGATCTTTTGTCAGAAAGCCCAGCAACCCTCGGATTGCCCATGCTAAGAGTTCACTGGTCGAAGCTGCCACAGTACATCACATGACTCATGATTGGCAGGAGGGAGTGACTATACAACCAGTTACGACAGTTTCCAATCTTCACCTTTAGGCAAACATCATTTGTTACCATGTTCAATGGATCCAAGCCAGATGGTGAAATACAAAACAATACACAGGTCATTTCCTTGATAGTAGATTTATTCACAGGATGCAGCATTACATCCAGTGTCCCACTGACTCTGTTTGATACTCCATCAAACAAACTTAAAAATGTTTAAACTAATTAACTGATTGATATCCCCTGAAAGGAGCATTGTAACAAAAATCAAAAACATCAAAGGAAACCTATCATATTACATGAAAGTATAATATCCAGGGCTCATGATGCCCATCAGTCATGGAAGGCCTCAAGCGTGTATGCTGCATGCTCCCTCTCCAAGGACACCTGGGTGCAGACGTAATCATGAAAGAGGAACAGACAGTTGGATCTCACGAATGCCACAACCACCTGATGCCTGGACCTGTTCATGACAACCTTGGCCAGACATAGGAGCAGGTTGACAAGGCGCTCTGCCAATCTGCCTGTCCCTCTCCACACCGGATAAACAAAGGTCAGAAGCCTTGGGATGGAGTGCAACCAAAGCTTGAGCAGCAGGCCCCTCAGTAAATGAAACAGGGGCTACAACCTTGCACAGTCAACATATATATGGAATGCAGACTCCTCAAGACTACAGAAATTACAGCCCGAAAATCCATGAACCAACTTAATCTTCTATTGCATGGCTGTGTGCAACAGCCTTCATGTCAAATACCTGATGAAAATAGAGAAGATTCCCAAGCAGAAAGCCTCCCACTGGGGGCTACCACCATCATCAGTTGGCAGGACAGAATTTCACAGGTGGCCAACGTGGGCAAAGAAGTGAAGGGTGTCCAGCCCATACAGAAACCCTTCATGCAGAGTGGAATGGGACAGAGGGAGTTTCTGTGAGACAGCTCAAATTGTGGAGTTGACGTTCCTGAGGGAGGTTTTGTGACCTGGAGCTAGATTTTCACACCGGGGAAGTGGGGGCTAATTGGAATTGGGCTTGCTGCCTCCGGAAACAGTGCAGAGGTAGCCACAGTGCCTCAGTGCTCCGGGACTTCATCACAGTTAGAATAAAAATACTAAGGCCCTCTAGACCTTGCACCTCATACCCCCATACACTCCCCATGCCCATCCATCCCATTCCAACTCATGCTACCTCATGCCCCTCTGTCTATCCCATGGTCCCTCATACCCTCCTTGCTAACTTAGTGCTAACTCATGCCAAGCCATGTCCCCACTGAGCCACATAGCCTCTTATAGCCCTGATGCCAACTCATACCAACCTATTCCCACCACCACCCTTTGTCCCCTAACCAACTCACCCAGTATCCACCATGGGCAGAGCTCAGGAGCCATGCTGAAATTAAATAAATTAAAGTCCTAAGTATCTATTACAAACTTCACTATATTAAAAAATACACTCTCATTGATAAAAGCCCATTCAATACATTTAAATCACTTTAGGTACTTAATCCCCAATAAAAACAAAGAATATAAATTCGTAGCCCCATATCAAAGACAGCTAATCCCTTTATGGCCAGTTGGAGCTGTCAATCAAAATGTGAATTACAGGCCCATGACTGTGATAATGATAGGTTGTGAAAGCAGTCAAGCAGTACTAACCTTATAGTGATTGGCCTCAGTCTTATATCAGCAAAGATCTACTGAAATTTCCAGCACTGACTTTTTTTTTGAACTGAGAGTCACCACAGGCTATCTTTTATTCTCAACATGTAATGGGCAGGGGGTTTAAATGACTTGACATCCTGACAGCTCCACACACCTTATCCACTTTTTATATACATTCATGTCTACTGTTAACAATTCCAGAAGGGCACCTGTTAGGGGGAAATTAAAAATACTAAAAGAGAATACAGTAAGAATTTACTGAAAATCCCTAAAATCTCCAGGTAGACATGGCTGATAAGCATATTAAGTGTTGATGGTTACCAGATGAACATTGCACAGCCTTGAGAGTCAGGCTGAAGACACAAGCAGGACATAAAATAGATTAAGTGTGCTTCCCTTTCAGATAGGGAAGGGACAGATGGTTTTAGCTTAGATATGGGAAGACATTCAATGGACAAAGATGGGGCTTTGATGAAACACAAACAGCTGTGAGAATCAAGATCTTTGGGTACATGTTTTAATTTTGATTGGATAATATAATTATGTATACAACCTTTGGAATAATTGTTTAGCAAAATCATATGTTTATGTACTCAATAGGATAGAGTTAGCATGGGACCAGAATGTTGGTTACCGATTGGATGTATTCAAATGTATTCAGATGTATTATGATAAGAAAAAGTACAAAAGTAGTGAAATGTAATCAATCTGGGAGCTGGGTCTTCATTCTTAGCTCCCTTGCATATGCAGTGAATTGTGATATAGTAGCCATCACTGAGACATGGTTAAGGGAAGGGAAGGATTGGCAGCTCAAAATTCCGGGATATAGAATCTTCAGGTGAGACAGGGGAGAGGGTAAAAGAGGAGGAGGCATTGCATTACTAGTTAAGGAGACCGTTACTGCAGTAAAGGAGAGATGATATCTTGGAGGGGGTATCGAATGAAGCTTTGTGGGTAGGGCTTAAGAATAAAAAAGGGGCAACCACATTGCTAAGTGTTTATTATAGACCCCGAGATAGTCAATGGGAAATTAAGAAGCAAATATGTGAACAATTTGCAGAGGTGTGTAAAAACAATAACAATAGGGTAATTATATTAGGTGATTTTAACTTTCCCAAGATTAGTTGGGATAGACATAATGTTCAGGGCTTGGATGGAGTGGATTTCTTGAAATGTGTACAGGAGAACTTTTTATGTCAATATGTAGAGAGTCCAACAAGGGACAGTGCAGTGCTGGACTTAATTCTGGGGAATGAAGCCGGACAGGTGGCTGAGGTGGCGGTGGGGGAGCATTTTAGTGATAGTGACCACAACATGGTACAGTTTAAGTTTGTTATGGACAAAGAAATCGACAAGTTGCAAAAAAATGTTTTCGACTGGGGGAGAGCGGATTTTAGTAAAATAAGGCAGGATCTGGCCAAGGTAGACTGGGAACAGTTACTTGTGGGGAAATCTACAGAGGAAAAGCGGGGGATGTTCAAAAAGGAAATGGGGAGGGTACAGGCTCAACATGTTCCGTCTAGGGTGACAGGAAGGAGTAACAAGCCCAGAGAACCATGGATGACCAGAGATATTCAGGTTATGGTGAGAAGGAAAAGAGAGGCTTTTTAGCAGGTACAAGGGAAGCAAATCAGCAGAGGCATTAGTTGAGTACAGACAGTGCAGGGTGGAGCTTAAGAAAGCAAGTAGGAGAGCAAAGAGGGGATAGGAGAAAGCGCTGGCTGGTAAAACTAGGGGAAATCCTAAGATATTCTATAAATATATCAATGTGAAGAGGATAACCAGGGAAAGATTAGGGTCCATTAGGGACCAAGGGGGCAATCTATGGGTCAAGCCAGAGGGCAACACTAGAGCGTTGAATGAATACTTCACATCTGTCTTCACCCAAGAGAATGAGGATGAAGGTATCGAATGTGGGTAGAGAGACTGCGAGGTTCTTAAGCAAATTGTTATAGAGAGTGACAAGGTATTGGAGGTGTTGGCAGGTTTAAAAGTGGGCAAATCTCCAGGTCCAGATGATTTGTGGCCCAGACTGCTGAGGGAGGCAAGGGAGGAGATCGCAGGGGCTCTGACCCAAATTTTAATTCCTCTCTGGCCACGGGGGAGGTGCCAGAGGACTGGAGAACAGCTAATGTGATTCTGCTATTTAAGAAGGGTTGTAGAGATAAGCCAGGGAACAACAGGCCAGTGAGTCTCACGTCAGTGGTAGGGAAACTATTGGAGAAAATTCTGAAGGACATTATCTATCTCCACTTGGAGAGGTAAGGTTTGATCAGGGATAGTCAACATGGCTTTGTCAAAGGGAGGTCATGCCTAACAAATTTGATTGAATTTTTTGAGGAGGTGACCAGGTGTGTAGATGAGGGTAGTGCAGTTGAAGTAGTTTATATGGATTTCAGCAAAGCTTTGGACAAGGTCCCACATGGGAGACTTATAAAGAAGGCAAAGGCACATGGGATTCAGGGATGAGGTGGATTCAAAATTGGCTTAGTTGTAGGAGACAGAGGGTCATGACAGAAGGATACTTTAGTGACTGGAAGCCAGTGTCCAGTGGCGTTCCACAGGGATCTGTGCTCGGTCCCCTATTATTTATCATTTATATAAACGACATAGATGACTAGGGGGTAGGGTTAGTAAGTTTGCGGATGACACAATGATTGGCCAGGTTGACAGTGAGGTTGAATGTCTTGGGCTACAGGAAGATATAGATGGGATGGTCAAATGGGCAAGTAAGTAGCAGTTGGAATTTAACCCTGCAAAGTGTGAGGTGATACACTTTGGAAGGAGTAATTTGACAAGGAAGTATTCAATGAACGGTGTGGCACTAGTAAGTTTTGAGGAATGAAGGGACCTTGGTGAGTGTGTCCATAGATCTCTGAAGGCAGAGGGGCATGTTAGTGGGATGGTGAAAAAGGCAAATGGGATACTTGACTTTATCAATCGAGGCATAGATTATAAAATTAGGGAGGTCATGTTGGAGTTGTATAGAACCTTGTTGAGGCCACAGCTGGAGTACTCTGTGCAGTTCTGGTCGCCACATTATAGAAAGGATTTGATTGCACTGGAGTGAATGCAGAGGAGATTCACCAGGATGTTGCCTGGGATGAAATATTTAAGTTATGAAGAGAGGTTGGATAGACTTGGGTTGTTTTTGTTGGAGCAGAGAAGACTGAGGGGCGACCTGATCGAGGTGTACAAGATTATGAGGGGCACGGACAGGGTGATAGGGAGCAGCTGTTCCCCTTAGTTGAACGGTCAGTCACAAGGGGGCATAAGTTCAAGGTGAGGGGCAGGAGGTTTAGGGGGGATGTGAGGAAAAACATTTTTACCCAGAGGGTGGTGACAGCCTGGAATGCACTGCCTGGGAGGGTTATGGTGGCGGATTGCCTCACATCCTTTAAAAAGTACCTGGATGAGCACTTGGTATAAGTCTTAACATTCAAGGCTATGGGCCAAGTGCTAGTAAACGAGATTAGAAAGGTAGATCAGGTGTTTCTCACGTGTCGGTGCTGATTTGATGGGCTGAATGGCCTCTTCTGCAATGTGATTCTGTGAAAACCTGTTAAAGGAATCCTGAGTCTCTGTGGTCGCTGTATGATCGGGGATTGTAACTTCTCCTCTTCAACTGGCCTATGTGGGTGTTTCTGGATTGGAGGGAGTACCTTCTTCAGTACCTGAACCTCTCCAAAAGGTACCTGACCTGAAAATTCAGGCCTACGTTGGCCCCAGCTTATCTATTGTGTCTACCACTAGGCAGCACCCTTTAGAAGGATACAAGAGCTTTGGGGATGTTGCAGAAGAGATTTATTAGAGTAGTTACACAGATGCGGGAATTAAGTTACATGGAAAGGCTGGAGAAGCTGAGGTTGATTTTCCTACAGGAAACGGAACTAAGAGGTTTGATGAAGGTGTGTAAAATCATATAGTGTTTAGATAGGTTAAAGAGGCAGAAACTGCTTTCAGTGGCTGAAGGGTCAATAATCAGAAGGCACAGATTTAAGATGATTGACAGAAGTACTGGAGATGCAACAAGTGGAATACACTGCCTGATGCTGAGGTGGATGCAGGTTGAATCGTAACCTTCAAAATGCAATGATTAAATAAGAATATTTGAAGGGAAGGCGAAACGCATATTAGTGGGAGAACATTGTGGAGGTAGTGATTATAATTGAGCTAGATTTAGTCCTGTTATGGTGAAAGACAGAAATAGAAATTGATTGGGGAAATTTTACTAAGCTGACATATGAGTTAGGCCAGACTTGTCCAACCTCTTTGTTTGGTGGGGTGGGTGGGGACACACTTCCATGTTTCTCTCACTCAAGGGGCCAATGAGAACATTTCAGAAAGATAAAGTTTGGCACAACATTAAACATGAATTTTAAAAAGAACATGGAGGTATGAACAAAAGAAACAACTTACTGAGCAAAAATGAAGCGATATCAAAGCAATAACTTGATAACTTTAAAAAAGAGTAATTAATAAAGTTGGAGTATGAGTCGGTGAGTTTGTGTGCCTGGCTCACTACCAGTGTCAGGGTGCTCACTCACTTACCCTCACCCACTGTAAGAGTATGTATTGGTGTCTGGGGCTAAGGGTAAATGAGAAACCTGAGGCTGAGAGTGAGCCAGACACACACACCCTCTCTCTCTCTCTCTTTTCCTCTCTCCCTCACACATACACACACACACACACACACACATACTCTCCCTCGCTCTCTCTCACACACACACACCAACACATAGTCTCTCACACACATATACACACTCTTGCTCTCACACGCGTTCTCACAAACATTCCCTCTCTCTACACACACACACACACACACACACAAGTCCAACCATCGTCTTTTAATGTTCAATGGCATTACCCCCACTATCAACACCCTGGGGGTTACCATTGACAAGAAACTGAATTGGACCAGCCATATAAATATTGTGGCTACAAGATCAGGTCAGAGACTAGGAATCTTACAATGAGTAACTCACCTCCTGACTCCCCAAAGCCTGTCCATCATCTACAAGGCACAAGTCAGGAGTGTCATCGAAAGCTCCCCACTTGCCTGGATGAGTGCAGCTCCCACAACACTCAAGAAGCTTGACACTGTCCAGGACAAAGTAGCCCGTTTGATTGGCAACACATCCACATTCATTCCCTCCACCACCGATGCACAGTGGCAGCAGTATGCACCATCTACAAGATGCACTGCAGGAATTCACCAAGTCTCCTTCAACAGCACCTTCCAAGCCCACGACCACTACCACTGAGAAGGACAAGGGCAGCAGGTAGATGGGAACACCACCACCTGGAAGTTCCTATCCAAGTCACTCACCATCCTGACTTGGAAATATATCACCATTCCTTCACTGTCACTGGGTCAAAATCCTGGAACTCCCTTCCTAACAGCACTGTGGATGTACCTACCCCACGTGGACTGCAGCAGTTCAAGAAGGAAGCTTACCACCACCTTCTCAAAGGCAACTAGGGATGGACAATAAATGCTGGCCCAGCCAGCGAAGTCCATACCCTATGAATGAAAACAAAAAACCTCTCTCACATGCATTTTCACAAACACTCACTCTCTCACACACACACACTGTCTCTCTCTCTCTCACACACACACTGTCTATCTCTCTCTCTCACACACACACTGTCTATCTCTCTCTCTCACACACACACTGTCTATCTCTCTCTCTCTCACACACACACTGTCTATCTCTCTCTCTCACACACACATTCACACGCTGAGCAGAACTATTCGCTGAGTGGATGGGCGTGCATCCGACCTGCTCAAACATAAAATGATGTGCAATGACATCGGGCGAGCGCACTTACACGATATTTCACTCGGCAGGCACGCACGAGTCAGAGCCGCGCCTGCTATTCATTAACAGGCCAGTTAAAGCCCTTGTCAACCCAATTGACAGCGATTTAACTTTGCCCATGGTGTTTTTCACTCATCACAAGGGCAAACAGGCAGGTGGGCAGGCCACAATTTGCAAAACCTCATCCACAAGCAAGATAAGAAGGATCAGCAGCATTGTCAATGTGAGTAGTGAGGAGTTTTGGAGATAACTTTCTGCTGGTGGCTTAATGTGACTTGACAGCTTAATCTCTGGTCAGGGCTTCATTTTTAGCATTTCCACACATCATTTCAGGACTCATTGGTGTCTTCAATGTCCCCTGAGGATTTGGACCATTTGGACCCTTCCAGGTAACAGACAGCATCCCCTTACCCTGGTAATGGGGATTGTGGTCTCCACTGGAGGCACCTCCTCTAAGGAGGAACAGGGAGGCAGAAGGAAGAGGAAGCCACATGTCCCTATGCAGATTCCAGGGAGTGGCCTGTGGGACGGAAGGCACAGACAAAAGGTGCACAGGGCCAGCAAGAAGTCTAAGGCGGAAGGGGCCACAGAAGACGCCACTTTCCTGATGCCAAGGTATACAGGCAGTGAACCAGCTACTTCAATATGTTTAAGGTGCAATGCCAAAGGAGGCTTCGCCTCTCCATGGAGACCGTGACCTCCATTCACCTCCAATCACCTCTGCCTGTGTGGGTGGAAACCCCATGCCACTGGCTCTGAAGGTCACAGTGGCCCTCAACTTCTATGCCTCTGGCACTTTTCAGTATGTGATCTGTGTGGAATCTCCCAATGAGCTGTTCATAGTTGGGTCAAGCTGGTGACAGAAGCTCTGTTCAGGCAGGTATTGACTTTAATTCATTTCCACATGGATGAGGCCAGCCAGGCAGAGTGAGCCAGAGGCTTTGCAGCCATTGCTGGCTTCCCCCGTGTCCAGGGTGCAATAGACTGCACACATGTGGCCAGCAAGGTACCAGCAGGTGAGCCCGGTGCCTTCGTCAACTGGAAGAGCTTCCACTCCATGATCATGCAGATAGTGTGTGATCACAGGATGCTGATTCTACAAGTCTGTGCAAGGTACCCAGACAGCTCCTATGATGCTTACATCCTGAGACACTCGCAAGTGCCGAGGTTCTTCAGTGCTCCAGCCCGACTGGGCAGATAGCTTCTGGGTGACAAGGGCTATCCCTCGAAAAGTTGGCTTATGTTGCCTCTCCACCCACCGAAGAACAGAGGCAGAGCAGTGTTATAATAGAAGTCGTACCTCCACAAGGACAGTGGTAGGGAGGACAATAGGTCTTCTCAAGATAGTTGTCACATGCTGCGTTCTCCACAATCTGGCACTGGCAAGGGGGGACCCACTGGAGGGAGAGGATCTTGACACAGTTGTACAGGCCCCAGATGATAAGTCCAGTAATGAGTCAGAAGAAGAGCAAGGTGAGGAGAATGGGAGGGTGTGGAGACAGACCTCAGCAACCTCCAGGGAGGCCGGGACACCAGAGAAGTCTTGATCCAACGCTCCTTCAGCTAGGCTACAAAGGATTGTTTCCACCTCATGCCAGGCCTGCTACCTCCATCCCAAATGTCTGAAATGACCCTTTCGTTTGCAATCAATGACTGTGCAATAAAGTATTGAGCCACTCACATCCAGCATTATACACTGGCGTACCCTGCACCAGAAAGAAGAAAGGTGAAACATACTCAAGCCACCAGAACCAAAACAAATTTAATGTTATTGTCACATTAATGACATTACCATTATTGGTGTTGATATCCACACCAGCAGACATACAAATCAAATATAAATGAACAGAAAATCACCTGTGAACCATTCCTCTTGTGCTCAGGGTCCCTTTAACTTACGTTTCTGAGTCCCACGTCTTGGTGCCTGCCCCCCACCCCCATTGCTGGCCCCAGCATTAGAGGCAACCTGCTGAATCTGGTGTCTTGTAGCCCGTGCTGGACCACCTGGGAGGGAGTGGCTTGAGCAACAGCTGGCATCTCCCCAGTCTTCACAGCTTCATCAGATGACACGGTCACTGGCAGTGGGGTGGAGGAGCTGCTGCCATCATTCAGAGCACCCTGAGAGGAGCCTGCAAAGATGACAAGCTGCTCATGCACCAATGTAAGGTCGCTCTGGACCTCCCTGCTCAACTTTGATGGACAGGCGCCTAGCTGGGATACTGGGTGTATCATCCATCTGCCACGCTGGCACTGACCACCTAAGGTCATTGACTGTGTGAGGGCTTACAGGTCTGAGTGCAACCCCAGGAACAATGTCCAGGCTTGGGCTGACAAGAGGCAAATAACATTCATGCCACACAAGTGCCAAGCAATGAACACCTCCAACAAGAAAGAATCCATCGCCCCTTGGCATTCAATGGCAATGCTATCATTGAATTCCCCACTGTTAACAACCTGGAGGTTGCCATTGACCATGAACTTGTCTAGCCATATAAATATTGTGGCTATCACAGCAAGTCAGAGGCTAGGAATCCTGCAGAGAATAATTCACTTCCTGACTCCCCAAAGCCTGTCCATCAT